>NC_091063.1:52746787-53346787 GCF_000393655.2 Nicotiana sylvestris
AGTGATACACTTCTAATTTCCAGTTACCCTGTCAAAATGGTTTGTCTTTGCAAATTTCAGACACTGATCCCTTCATTCATCTATATCCTTGTATGCTATCCGGCTGTAGAAATTATCTCAATGACTCTCACCTTTCAGCTGTTCAGTTGTATTCATTCTTTACATCATTATACACCAAAATTGTATAAAATGACCCGCTACAATGGAAGCTTCCTCAACCTGAAAACAGAATACCAAATACGAGAAGTTTTAGCTGACACTTCCCCTTCTTATCCAGAAGGTGCTTCTACTTCAGTTATGAACCTTTACACCCATAAATAGCAGGACCAAGAGCCAGAATAAAGGAAAAAGACAGACAAGAACCATCAACAACAGACAACAACGACGACCCAGTAAATTCATGTATATGTCATCATTGTCATGTAATCCAATTAACTCGATAAAAAATGTGAATATTTTATCAAGCATGTCCATTCAAAATAACTGGCAGACCCTGTCATCACGGGGAATGGCATCAACTTTATTGCATCAGAAAGGAGCTTATAAAGAAGAACCTGTTTAAAGGCAAAACACAGGACCAAAGGAATGACTTATTTTCAAAGTTGAAGTTAATAAGTTGGAGGGTAATCTATTGCAGCTTTCCTTCTTCTCACATGACCTCTCTGGAACAAAGTAACTTCTGATCTTCCTCAATAAAATGTTATACTCCCAACCATTCCCACATACAAGAAGTATAGATAAAAGAAAACCAATACTAGCAATAAAGAAATCAAGTATTTGGATAAGAGACTGTTTACGCAAAAGAAAAATTTCTTCAGGAAAAGATCAAAATTTGCTGTCATGAACTACTGATCTCCATAGACAAGGGATTGCATGGGAAGAAAGTGGTAAGAGAAACACTATTAATATACACGGCTTTTTAGCATTTCCTGATAGAAGTAAGCTTGTAAATGAGAAAGCTTTTAATGTGTTTGATGCGACTTAATTGTGCGCATAATTCCCCAGGAACCAAAACAGAAATGACCCATTAATATATCAGGTCAGTCATTTTCTTCCTTTTCAGGAGCCTGGTACTAAAGGATGACAACATATTAGAGAAGTTCCAACAAATGACATGTTGCGAAAAATTCCAATCAGAGAACAGTTTTCAGGGGCTTGGACAATTGCAAAAGTTTTTGTTGAAATACAAATTATTAGCGTTAAACTACTTGGCACAAAAACAAAAAGAAGTGGAAAAGAAACATGAGTGGATGTTGACTCATGGAGCATGAAAGTGGGTGGCTTTTGCTCCCTCCTTCCTCTTTTATAGTTTGATTTTGTTGTAAATCCTGTAGAACCAATTGATATTCAGTTCTACACTTTAAAAAAATCATTTATTGCAGTTTACTCAGAAATTTTTCGAAGCTAAAATTTGCCTCAGTTCAAGCTTTGAAAACAAAGAATAGCAGAAGCTAAATCACCTGACCCTTAGATTCAAATAACTAATCACAAACAACAGAGAGTGATGTTTACCTATCCCCTACTACTGTTTCCCATAGTCTTTTCCATGAACTTATTAGCTTAGCAGCTGGCTGTAGACTTAGCTCCCCAATTGTCTTCTCAAATGTAGGGCTCATTTCCTGTACAAGTTTGATCGATTCTGATAGTCGATTAAGGAGGTTTACCAGAGCAATCACTTCATTTCTTTGCAACTGCAGCTGTAAAACATAAAAAGACAGAGAGACTAAGGAACAGCATTGACGGTGAATAACACGTATTTGCTCCAGAGAGAGAGAGAGGTCTGCAAATGAAGGAAGACAACAGAAAACTCACATGTTGATGATGGCGATATTCACCATCAACAGAGAAGAGAATCTTTAGTGCAGTTCCAAGACCAAGAACCTGGAGCTTTCCCCACAGTCGACATTTCTCACATCCTACACAATCCATGATAGCGCTGCAACATGAAAAGTGCATACCAAATTGGTCAGTCATATGGTAAACTAAATACCACCAAAAGCTTTTGAACAACATACACAAGATTTTTGCATCTTTCTGCAGCCTATTCTTTCTAAAGTTAAAATATCTGCTGACAGTTGATAAATGGACTGCACTACAAATGTACTGATGCAGTTGACTCAAATAAGCGTCAAAAGGGATTATTGCAGCATGCATAAGCAAGATAATAGCCACCTTTGTTTTCTCAATTTAGGAAATTAACTTGAGAACAGTTCAACTGAAACCTGATATTCCTGAATTGCTTTTGAATCTGCTGCTTTAGCTCAGGTCCACTTTGGCCTTTCCACAGTTTAGCTTCGTCAAAAGGAACTGGACATGCAGCCTGCAGTTTGGGGCTGTATAGTAGCTGTCGCATAAGGGACTGTGCTTTAAGGTCTTCCTCAGGATTACCAGTATCATACTCAGCCTGCTCCAGGTAATCTTTTGCCTGTATAGCACATTAAGAAGGGGGTAAATAACCCAATAAATTAACTTATGCAAAGTTAACATTCTAGGAGTTACCAACATATAGGCATGTGGAGCGAGTACTCACTTTTGTTACAGCTCGGAGAACAAAGAGGAAAGTAAAATACAAGTTCCTGACACGATCAGGATATTGCAGAACACGATCATACATCAGATCTGGATTTGCACCCCACTGAAATTGCAGCAAAGTAGTCAAGGTTCCAGTTAAAATGCTCTGAAGAATAATAGTTCATGCTTCATAATGAATTATTATATGAATGCAACAGGTTTGGCCTGCTGCTCTAAGCTTTTCCAAGTGTCATTTATCAATTTTTCGCAAGGAATAATAGAAAAATGAGGCATATCGAATGCAAACTAACCAGGTTTTTAGTTTCATCAAGCAGGTAATCAGCAGCTATGTGTATTGAGATTGAAGAGTGGAGACCAGATATAAGCTTGTATAAAACCTTTTTCTCCTGGCAAATCTCTCCAGATGCATCTGGCCATAAAATGGTAACTTCCGTGTTCAGTTCACACTGATAATGGGATGGAATACATGATAATAGGTGTCAAAAACGATACTGCACCACAAGGGGAAGTAATTTGCATGAGTACCAGCAGACCTCAACAGTTTAACAGCTTAGCTTAAGGAGGTAATTTCACATTTCAATGGTCTCCCTCTGAATGTAATTCCATAAATACAACTCATAAGAAGATTGAAAAAACAAATGGTTTCAACCAATTGAAAGGATCACTGACTCACATTTCGGACAGTTCTCTGAATATACAGCATCCCATATTCGCCTGGCTGAGGGACCAGTGTAACCAGTGTAACGCTCCGGGTTCAGTAAGAGATTGACATATGTCATCTCATCTGCAATGAGGAAGTTCAACAATTTAGTAGTAAACGAAATAGAAACCTTCAAGGAGTAATAAAATCATACAAGGCATTATATAAGTGTTAAATTCCTAGTTCAATACAGATGTTGAGTTTAAAAACTTCAAAATAATGCAGATTGATAAATTCAAACTTCCGTTGTGCTTAATCCTATGCTCACATAGTTGTTCATAGGATAAGTCACCAGCAAAGGTTTGGAAAGATACACAAATATTCCAAAAATGTAGAGAGTAAAAAACTTCCACTGTGCATGGACAAAGATAGATCAATTACCATTATCTGTCTCATCATCATTTGTCCAAGGGTTATCTACCTCTATCCATCCCCTGAAAACCTTAGAGTCGAGAGTGCGGTCAACAGCTGCCTCTGGTTTTCCCTCTTGACATTTCAGATCATCAGCTGGAAGGCCAAGCGGTGGTCTCCTAAAAGATTCGGGAAATTCATTTTCTGGACATTCACATACACTGCAATCTCGCAACTTACACATACCATCATCAGGCCAAAAAGGGCAGTCACACCACAGCTTAACCTGCAGCCATAAGATATAGATTAGGTTGACAAATCACCTTTTGACCTTAGTTTTGGGCTTATTTTATAAAAATAAAATGTGAAGAATCTTTTCCTTAGGCTTCTTTTAAATGTCAAGTTCAGAAGTCACTTTCTTGCATACATAGGTCTGGAAAGAAAAGGCAAAGACTAAAAGAAGAAGAAACCATTTTCCTTCAAGCTTCCTACATTTTCGCACAGTGAGAAAGTTTTAAATTGCTTTGCGCACAACTACCCTGATAACCAAATGCCGCAAAGTCAAAACAATTAACTTTGCAATCTTTTTCCTCTCTTGGCAACCAAACCAACCTTAGACAGGAAACTAGAGGAAACTTCTCAAAACCACCTATACCATTGAAAATATGAATCATCAACTTCCTGTCAAAGATCTCTTTGTAGTAAGTCTATATTCCTCAATTCTACTTTTGAAGATTAAGCAGGCAAACTATGGTGATAACATTTATCGTAGAAGTGATAAATAAATGAGCCACTCTCCTCATATTGATTAAACTTTGCACCACACCTTAAAGTATCTAAAAAAGGGAGTTGTAACAAGCCCTTGGAGTAAAGGATGCAGCACAGCCCCATTAATAGCATCAACTGTTTCGTAATCACAACAGCAGTCTTCAACTATTCCAGTATATTTTCTAGAATCCTGCATTAAGGTCAAGATAAAGCAAGCAGTCGGTGAGCATTATACAATTCAAATAGCTAGAAGCATGCATGAACCTTTACATTCCAGTAAGCATGCAGGGGTAAACATATCAGTTACATTCCTAAAAGCCAATTTCACAGGCAGCTCAGAGAATATCCAGATTCTTGTTGATATAAACTTACGAAATATACTCACAAGCACCCGAAGGTCTTGTTGATTGACATTAATTCAACAAAAATTATGAGTACACACTTTTAGATACAAGTTAAGAACTGCAAGGTTAAACCAAACGATTTTGGTACCAAAACTCAGCTTTAGCCACCCACTATAATAAAACAAAATGAAGATTAGCTTGCTTTGTCCAAGCTCAATTCTTTCGTTAAAATGCTCATCTTCAACAACAAGCTAATTAATTTCACTATAGTTGCAGAATGCCAGAGTTTACAACATAGGCAATTGATGTTTCCAGTTTTAAGGACTTGTACATACATAGGGCATATTCTCATGTTTATTTCAACACCACAAACCCCACAATTAAGCATTTAATTTATGGACCACAATTTGCAAGATCAGTAATACAAAAATTTGCACCATGCTACTAGGAATTTGAACAAGTACTCATCAATGAACTTCATAAACTTAGTTTCTACAAGTCCTAAGTTCTCTATTGGATTTAAGTTATATGCGTTGACAGTGTAAAATTATTTACACTATCAATGTAATTTAACCTATTATAGCAGGTTACTCCCAATTTATTCTAAGCTATGAATCAATGCTTATCAAATAGAGTTTCCCGCAACACAGAACTTAAACTCCTCTCCATTTAAACAAAACTAAATAAGATAGATAAACCCTGAAAAAATGACATTGGGAATTGAGCAAAAGAACCTGAAAACAAGGACACGGCTTCCCCTTTTGGGTATGGAAGAATGCTGCACCCAATGCTATTATCAACACCAAAACAGCCCAAATTGCTGATCGGCCCAATTTCCTTTGACTTCTCCTCGTCTCATTCCCCTTCTTCTTCAGCTCATTAACCTCAGTTTCTTCCACCATCACTCCAATTTTTACACACACTTGTTCTGTCAATCTACTGCACAATTACAGAACCCCTAAGATCGAACTTTTACAAAACCCCTACGATCGAACTTTTCTCTCTTTGGGTATAAGAAATATCCGTTTCACTGAAAATGGACAGAATCAAAGCCGTTTTATTTGAAGACCGATAAGTTTATATTTTTCAGGTTTTGTTGTAATTTCTGAAACTTAATTGGGGATGGTCAACACGTAAGCACACAGATTTTACAACTACGTCGTCGTCGGCATAATGGAAACCGGCATTCGCTTTATGAGTGTTTGAATGCCACGCGCGACAGAAAGTTGCCACGTTTCTCTTGGTTTGGAAGAATTGTATTTTGGACTCGCGGAGAGCGAGTAGAAGTTGTTAGGAAACACTTGCAATTAGTAAAAGGAACATTAAATTGGATCACTTGACATGTAAGTGACGTTGTTTAACCAATAGTAGCTTTAGTTTGTGCCAACGTGGCACAATGAAATTGAAGAGTAGCGTCTGGCTTTGCATACCAAATAATCCAATTTGAATTGCCTTTTCCACGAAGTTAAATGGAGGAAAAAGGTTTGGAAAGGGGAAAAAAATGAAATAAGGTGGTGTATATCTATCTATATATCTATATATCTATATTATTATAAAAGGATGAATAATTTATGCTAAATATTGAACGATTAAATATTTTCGAAATATTGATCGACTTTTATGTTCTTAAATATTTGTATAATTTAAGGATCTAATTGTAAATTACCTAATGATAGAATTCTTTTTTGATTTAAACTACACATACACCGGCCTTACAAAGTTGATCCTACTTGGATTAGAAAGATACGTCCATAATTCCGTCTTTTTTTTATACGTAAGATGCTTATGTGCATATAATGAAATTGTATACATGGAGCTATAACCTTTTATGTATTTTGTAATTTGTTTTATTTAATTTCTTGTATGGTTTTATTGCTCTCTGACAAAACTTGAGCCATTATATGTTGAAATAGGGAGGAAAAAAGCTAAATAAAAAGCTTAAAGTTTTGATTAAACCAACCATAATTAAATGATTCATCCTGAAGCCTAAAAACTTATATATAACTAATTATGTAAAATTCAAACGTCCTTAAATGCAGTAAAGTTTTATTATACCTTCGTAGAGTTTTACACCTTAAAAAGATCATTTTCTTAAGTAAGTAATAGATGAGTTTTTCATGTACAAGAAATTTATTACATGTACGAGTCTTTTCAAAATTTATAATAAAAACAACTAAAGAGACATACTCCAATATTTATTATTCTTTCTAAAATAAGACGTATTCGGCCAAGAATAAAGATAGAGAGAATACAAGCACGACGAACTATACCAAGTAAGGGAGCAAACACATGCCTCCTTATATTAGTTTAATCAATAAAAGCAAATTAAAGCTTATGCAGTTAGATTTCTACTACTTTAGTATCTATTTTATAGTTAAACTAAATATGTTCTGCATATTAATGCGATTAAAAATATTACTATTTTCTACATAAAGTTTCTACTAAATGACAATAATTCTATAGATGACGTAGTAATGCACGTATATAAAGACTAGTATTATTATAAAAGTATGAATACAATGTCAGTTTACAAAATAACCTTACAATATTAAGTATAATAACTCATAATAAAAGGACATAACCAGAATTCTAGATATTGGCCTTATAATCATATTAGTTTTAGGACATAATACTACATTTTAGTATTTAGGACTTTAAAATTAACTAAATTTTGTTTATTAAATCTGTCCTTATTGAACTAGGTAAGAATTAAATAAAACATTAAATTTAACCTTGTATTGGAAGAACTTAAGAGAGAATGGTCTAAATACGTATGAAAAGTGTTTGAAAAAATTTGGAGTTAAAAAAATCGAAAGATTATAAACTCAAGAGTCAACTTTGACTCAACATTTTAGAAACAAATAATAGTATATATATTTTACCTTCTTTATTTATATTAGAAATTGAAGGAATGTTTTTGTTACTGTGAACAAAATATAGTTCCTTCATAAAAGTTGTAGTTGCATTTTATATCGATTTTAACTAAAATTAGTTTTAAAATTATTTTATTCTATTTGTTTTTTGATCTTCATGATTTTTCTATCTTTAATTATTTAAATAGAACCAACATTTAACATTTAGAGAAAATTTTATTTACTTTTCATCTCATAAATCAAACATGTTGTTTAATGTAAAATTTACACGAGTTTTCAACATTGAATAGTTATTGATGGGGTACACAATGCACGTACCGAAATTAATCTATCCTTACTTATTTCTTTTTTCATGTATTTTAAAATATAGTAAGTAAATAAAAAAATCTTAAATTTACATCGTGACTCAAAGCTAATATCATGTCCTAATGATAAGTAACCTAATTTGTCGGTTTACAAAAATAACCTTATAATATTAAGTATAATAACTCATAATAAAAGGACATAATCGAAATTTTGGATATTAACCTTATAATCCTATTAGTTTTAGGACATAATACTACACGTTAGGAATCTTATTAGTATAATTACTTCAGGCTGTCTAATTCTGTCACGACCCAATTTTATTATAGGCCATGATGGCGTCCAACACCCTTGTCAGGCAAGCCAACGCGGAAGTATTAACAAGTTCTCATTTTCACTTTACGAAAACAAGTACAGAAATTTCTAAATTTGCACTTAAAAACATGTGATAATTAGTAATGTACAAAAAGAGTTGTACAATCCCCAAAAGAATAGTCTACCAATGTGTGTGTCAAGACCTGTTATCACAAGTTTACGGGCAACTAGTAAAATATACAAAAGAATAAATCCTACTGTCTGAAATAGAATAGACAACCAAAATAAAGAGTGACTCCATCATGCTGCTGAACGGCACAAGAAGGGAGCAGCTCACCGTGGAAGTCTCGGACATTGATCAAGAATGCGCACCAGACTGGTAACCAGATGTACCTACCTCAGATCCTGTACAATTAAGTACAAAAGTGTAGTATGAGTACATAAACAATATGTACCCAGTAAGTATCCTGTCTAATCTCGAAGAAGTAGAGATGAGAGGTCGACTTGATATTTACTAGGGTCAAATAATATGAGAACTGAATTATACTGAGCATGGATGGTACAAATAATTAACAGTTTATAGCAAGAAATAATAGGTCCTCTCCTAGATAATATCACAGTTGGCACTTACATTTCAGGGCAAATAATAAAGCTCAATCCATAGAAAAATACTGAGTAAAACATGCGCAAGTAGTGTCGAGGTCGTACGACCCAATCCAACATAATAGTAAATTGTGCACTGCCGAGGGTCGAACGATGCGAACCATAGATGCATCTATTACCCCTCTTATGAATCAAACATGTGACGCGGTCAAATGTAATTAAACACAACAACAAGCAGACAAGAATATATATCTGGGGAGCAATTACTCACAGAAATATCAACTTCTCTTTAAAAGGCCAATACAGATAATGTTCCTCTTACTAATCTCATTTATCATAATCACCATGATTTAAACAATCCAAATTAAACATAAAATTACAAGAATATCACATAAAGCATGCTTTTGGGACCTAGACTACCCGGACTTAGCATAATAGTAGCTACACATGGACTCTCGTCACCTAGTGTCGTAGCCCCCACATTTAATGGCAAATTATTTGATTATATCACCTATGGGGACAATTCCCTCTTACAAGGTTAGATTGTCACGACCTGGATTTTTCCAACCTCGGGAGTCGTGATGGTGCCTACTCGAAGAAGCTAGGCAAGCTACGAAATTAGGAATCTTTAACTCTTTTGTTTTAATCCTTTTCACAACTTATATTAACAAGTGATAGACATTTAAATAACAACGAAATATGAGATTAAGCGGAAGACTTAGAAAAAATAAACCAAAATGATACGGAAATCAACGTTTGCCTCTACCCAAGAATTGGTGTCACAACATTCACGGACCGTCTATGACTACTACATACAAATGTCTGAAGGAAAGAAACACAGTCTGTCTCGGATACAAGTGATAACAGAACATAGTAATAGATAGAGGAGACGCCGGGACTGCGGACGCCTGCAAGACTACCTCGAAGTCTCAGTGGACTGAAGACTGGCTCCCCTACTGCTGCTGACCAAGTGCTGCTTCGGTATCTGCACAGATTGCAGAGTGTAGCATCACCACAACCGAACCCATGTGTTGGTAAGTGTCTGGCCTAACTTCGGCGAGGTAGTGACGAGGCTAGGACCGGAATCCAGATAAACCTGTGCAGTTATATAACATATGGCGGGAAATAAACAGGAATAAGCAGTTTAAATGGGAGGGGGTACATGCTTTGGGGAACATATCAAATCCAACAACAACTTAATAAGATATGAAAGGACAATTCAATAGCTACAACAATACAATAACAATACTGTTGCGGCACGCAACCCGATCCCTTATAATTTAATATTGTTGCGGCGTGCAACCCGATCCACATATATAACTGTTGCGGCGTGCAACCCAATCTAGTATAATATCTGTTGCGATGTGCAACCCTATCCAACATAATATCTGCTGCGGCGTGCAATCCGATCCACATATATAATATCTGTTGTGGCGTGCAACCCGATCCAACATAATATCTATTGCTGCGTGCAACCCGATCCACATATATAACTATTGCGGTGTGCAACCCGATCCAATATAATATCTGTTGCGGCGTGCAACCCGATCCAACATAACATCTGTTGCGGCGTGCAACCCGATCCATAAATATATATAATATCTGTTGCGGCGTGCAACCCATCCCAATATACAGTCAACAGTGATCATAATAACAGTCCCGATAAAGGGTCAACAATAAACTACACTATCCCGGCAAGTGAATTCAACAGTACAGGTATATACGTCCCGGCAAGGGAGAATCAGCTATAACTAATCTTAACTCATCTCCTACTCATCTCAATTATCACCATTTCTCAATCATAAGTATCTTCCATGAAAATAAACTTAAGTCTTTACTCATTATCAAGAATTCACCTACTATAGCATTTGTAGTACCATTTAAGAATATAACAAGTATCAATTTAGGACTCACGGCCATGCTCGACACCAGTGTATAGATACTCGTCACCATGCCTATACGTCGTACTCAACAAGAAGCAATTAACAAATAGGACTCAACTCCTAATCCCTCAAGCTAAGGTTAGACCAAACACTTACCTCGATGCCTCGAACACAACTCAAGTTTCAATTATAGCTTTACCCCTTGATTCCTCCACCAATTCGCTTGTATCTAGCCACAAGTTACTTAATCACATCAATAAACGCTAAATGAATCAATTTGAATGCATGAAAATGAGTTTTCCAAAGTTTTTACCCAAAAAGTCAAAATCGCCCCCGGGCCCACGTGGTCAAACCTGAGGTTCGAACCAAAACCCGATTACCCATTCCCCCACGAACTCAAATATATAATTTGTTTTAAAATCGGACCTCAAATCGAGGACCAAATTCCCAATTTTTGAAAAACCTAGGTTCTACCAAAAACACCCAATTTCCCCCATGAAAATCATTGATTTGAAGTTGAAATCATGTTAAAAGATGTTAATGATTAAAGAAAACTAGTTAAAAATGACTTACAATTGATTTGGGGAAGAAAGGTTGTTTGAAAAATCGCCTCTTATGTTTTTAGGGTTTTGAAAAATAAAAAATGACTGAAAATCCCGTCTATTTATACCCCTCTCTGACCCCCTATGCGGACCGCACAAAATGGACTGCGGCCGCACAGGCCTTCCTAAGGGTACTGCGGTCCAGTGCCCAGTGCGGACTGCACGAAATGGACTACGGCCGCACAGGCTTCTACCACGCACCGCACAAAGCCGACCGTGGACCGCACTGGCCCCCTTCCGTGGTCGCACACGTTTTTGTGCGGACCGCACTGACGGGTTCAGAGACCTGTAACTTCTCTGAACCTGCAACAACTGTGTTTTTAGGCCTAAGTCATCCCGGAACCTACCCGAAACTCACCCGAGCCCTCAGGGCTCCAAACCAAATATACACGAAATCCTCAAAAACATCCTACAGACTTATTCGTGCAATCAAATCGTCAAAATAACATCATGAACATCAAATTAAATCTCGAGATCAATGAAATTTTCTCAAAACTTTTTTAAACATCAACTTTGCGATTTAAGTCCGAATCACATCATATGACATCCGTTTTTTCACGAAATTCCACAAAAATATCTTAAATCATGTATAAGACCTGTACCGGGTGCCGAAACCAAAATAAGGTCCTGATACCATCATGTCTAAGCAAATTTCATTTCAATTTTCCTTAAACAATTTCACAAAATAATTTCCTTTAAAAAATTCATTTCTCGGGCTTGGGACCTCGGAATTCGATTCTGGGCATACGTCCAAGTCCCATATTTTCCTACGGACCCTCCGGGACCATCAAATTACGGGTCCGGGTCCGTTTACCGAAAATGTTGACTGAAGTCAAATTTTTTCATTTTACAGTCAAAGCTTATTATTTTTCACATTTAAGCTTTCCGGCTACGCTCCCGGACTGCGTACACAAATCGAGGTGACTCTAAATGAGGTTTTCAAGGCCTCAAAAACACAGAATTTAATTTAAAGCATGCGATGACCTTTTGGGTCATCACATAGATAGGAGACTCACTTCGCTCCACAGCGTACTTCCAATACCAAGAACGAGCTCAAACTCTTAATTTGGAGCCGAACGATCCAAAACTAGATAAACGAGGTAGGAGCTGGTCAATAGAAGCTCACAAGATCACATTTTAACTATTTAAGCAATTTCCCAACCTTAAACACAAGTTTCCTAAAATTCGTCTCGGGCCCACGTGCTCGGATTTCGAAATTTTTCAAAGAAAGTTGTTCTTTATAACCCAAGGATCAATAATATATGATTTCTAGTTCATTTCATAACAAAATTCGTGGTTAAATCTAACTTTTATCAAAACCCTAAGTTTTGCTCTAACCCCATGATTTTACCTTAATCTTTGTGTGTTAATCTACCCAGGACTCAAGTATTAAACTAGAAATAGGTTGGATAAACTTACCTCAAGATGCTAGGTGAAAGTCCTCTCTCAAGAGCTCCAAAATCGCCCAATGAGTCACTGGTTCAGTGATTTCCGCATCTGCGGTCAGGGGACCACATATGCGGTCCCGCTTCTGCGAAAGGAAGGCCGCATCTGCAGAATTGGCCAAGCGAGCCGAGACCGCTCTTGCTGTCTTGAAGCTGCTCCTGCTGTCTTGAAGCCGCTTCTGCGGCTATGAAGCCGCTTCTGCGGCTATGAAACCGCTTCTGTGGTTTTGGCCTGGCCTGCCTTGGCTGCATCTGCGAGAGGATGACTGCTTCTGCGGTCTCGCACCTGCGGCTGACCAACCGCATGTGCGGTTATGACAGCTACCTGAAGCTTCAGCTCTTCTCAAATTTTCCAACTTCACTCGAGCCTCGTCCGATTGATGCTCAGGGCTTTCGGGCCCCGCCCGAACATACCAACAAGTCTGAAATCATGAAACGGACCCCCTCGAACCTTCAGAACACCTGAAAGAACGCTAAATCTAAGAATCACCCCCGAAAACCAATGGGATCAAACTTATGAACTTCAAGTTCTTCAATTCACTCCTGACGTGCCGAAACGTACTTATACTACTCGGATTGACACCAAATTTTGCGAGCAAGTCTTAAATGTTATATTGGAGCTATACCAGGCTTCAGAACCAACATACGAGCCCGATACCAACGTGATCAATCATTTTTTAGTTTCTTTAAATCCTTAGAATTTTAGTTAAGTTTAACAATTTCTAATAAAAATTCATTACTCGGGCTAGGGACCTCGGAATTCGATTCCGGGCATACGCCCAGGTCCATATTTTCCTACGGACCGATCCTCCGGGACCGTCAAAACACAAATCCGAGTTCGTTTGGTAAAAATGTTGACCAAAGTCAAACTTGGCCTTTTAAGAAAAATCTTAAGAAATCAAATGAGCATGTTTCAACCCAAACTCTTCCAAATCCCAAACCAACCACCCACGCAAGTCATAAATTAGTTAAAGCAAGCGTGAGAAGTTTTATTTAGGGGGACGAGGTTCTAAAAAGCAAAACGACCAGTCAGTTCGTTATAAATTCATATAAAATTAAACAAGTAAATATCTTTAGTCATGTAATCCTATTACTTTTAAGATATACTTCTTAAAAATTCCTATTACTAATTGAATTTGGAAATGTTTTATAATGTCCTATTACTAATTTAATTTGAGAATGTATTATATTGTCCAAATCCATTTAGAAAAAAGAGAGCCTATATTATTATAAAAATATAAATACAATATTAATATACCAAAATAGCCCTAAAATATTAACGGCAGAACTCATAGGGAAAGGAAATAACTGTAATAACTTATTTTTAGAATACAATACCTATGCTAATTTTTAATATTTAATATTTTAAAATTAATAAAATTTGGTCTCTTAAATACTTACTAAAAATATGTAGGAAGGTTTAATAAATCAAATCATAAGAATCATACATATTAGCAATACATTATCACTCCATAATGTCCAATACCAAAAAAAGAAATTAATATTAAATGGAACGCATAAAGTGTTGAAATTGAGGGGAAAAATAACCCCACGGTAATATATTTTTATATTATATTTGAAATATTTTCCTACTCAAATAATATATTCTTTTTATCAAATTTTTGTGTAATATTGAAAAATACCCAATTATTAAACAACAACTAAGAAAATATTTAAGAATATAAATGTGTGAGAAAGAGAAAAAATAGTTGGTAAGAGTCAATACCAGTATGATTCTACAAACATAAGGATCTAAAAGTAAAATGTCATATCAATATTTTACTCTTTGAAAATAAAATTTATGGTGGATAAAATTATAATTAAGATTAAATATTCAAAACAAGAGATGAACTAATATTAAGATCTGAATCAACATAGAATAAATTAATTTTTATGTTGAAACTAAATAATTAAATCTTTTAATTTTATTTAGCAAGAGAATCCACTTCAATTATTTTTTAAATTCATCATATGAGTAAAATTCTTATTCAAGTTAAAAAAAATCTTAGGGTACATAAATTTATTCCATAAAAAGAGTGTTAGAACACAAAGTAAAAATGTTAGTATATTATTAAGAATCAAAATGCTATACAAGTGTGTGAAGAAGTACAATCAAAGCTAAATCCAAAAAAAGAACAAGCTTTCAAGACTATATTATAAAGAGTTGACTATTCTATAATGGGATTATTCTTGATAGATGCCTCCGACGGAATTCAAATAATATTTCTATGTTATGCTAATTGCAAATATCATATCAAGAGGCATGACACTGTTAGCAATAATAGCAAGTGATGTACCAACTACGATTTTATTGTGAGATCACCCACTTTAGATTTGATATACCTCTTCAAACAACTTTAATAACCATCACAAATATATCAAAGCAGAGCAATGATGCTAACCAACACCGATTTTATTGTGAGATCACCCATTTTAGATTTGATATACATCTTCAAACAACTTAAATAACTATCACAAATATATCAAGCAAAGCAATGATGCTAAATTTATAAGGAAAGCGAAATTGATAATAAGGTATGAAGTACTTATGGCTAAGTGTAAAACGATATCGAAATAATTGCCCGGAGTTTTAGAGATATATTGGATATTAATGAACCGTTTGATAGAAAATTAATAGTTTGGAAGGTAATATATGTCAAGTACTACCAGTAGTTCCAAAATCGACAAAAGAAGAGACTGTAAAAGCTAGCTTGGCAAAGTTATACTTCTGGTCTCAAATTAAAAAGATTCAACTAACAAAAAGTATAAAGTAAGAACAGATCCAGTATTCAGTCTCTTCTTATTTCGTGTCGGAAACAAAGATGAGCATTCAACAAAAGATGATTTGGGTCTTCCTGAACACTTAGTTATCAATCCTAATGGTAATAGTAGTGCATTTAATAAGAGAAATATTTCTATCATTAAATTAAAACGCAATTTGTGCAAATCGCATAATAGAATTAAAAAGATATCTTAGCTAGCAGAAATGAATATGTTGATCGACTAAATAAAAGGTTGATTACAAAATTTATAGTAAAATAAAATATTTTTTTTGTTTCTGACTCAACAGAAAATGATACCAATAATTACTACCAAGAAGAATACTTAAATACTTAATACAAAATGGACTTCTACCATACATGTTTGTTGTCAAGTTTATTATTTCTTACGTATGTTAGTGTCACCGTATATATAATAGACTAAATTAAAATTGATCTTCCATTGTATATTTGTTGATTTGGAAGAAAATATTATCCTCCATACTACTGAAAAAATTAGATACGCCGAATAGCTTATGTAATAGCACACAAATGATATATATAGAAGTTTTAACAATAACGTCATACATGCAAAAATTATGATAATGATCAATGTGCTTCTAAGTATATTCTTATCCCTGAATTCAACTTTTGCCTTTCGAAACTAAGGAATATCCTTTTAAATTTATGTGAAAATAATTTTTAGTATGTTTATGTTTTGCAAATATAATAAATAAAGCACAAGGACAAATCCTAAATATTGGACTATATTTACCGCAATATATTTTCTTGCACAAATAACCGTATGTTTCAAGAGGGATATCAAAATCGACAACAAAAGTTCTGGTTAAGGCAGAGCAACTAAAGCATTAGGAGGAAACATACACAAAAAGATATTGTCCACAATGAAGTGTTGGTTAAGATACCATCACAATAAATACTTTTAAACTATAATTGTGATGACTCGGACAGTCGTCTCATGAGTTACTGCTCCGTTTCCCCTATATCTGCTTCTTATTACTTTGTTTATCGGTTCTATGTGTGCTCGGGTTGGTTGGCTCGGGTTCGGAAAGGATTTGGTAAGGTTTGAGACACTTAGTCTCTTTTGAGGAAGCTTAAGTTGGAAAAGTCAATCGGATGTTGACTTATGTTTTAGAGGGCTCGGATGTGAGTTCCGATGGTTCGGATAGCTTCGGGAAGTTATTTGAGACTTAGGAGCGTGATCGAAATGTGTTTTGGAGGTCCGGAGTAGATTTAAGCTTGCATTGGCAAAATTGGATTTTTGGCGTGTTCCGATTGATAGGTGAGAGTTTGATATAGGGGTCAAAATGGAATTCTGAGAGTTTCAGTAGTTCCCTTGTGTCATTTTGAATGTGTGTGCAAAATTACAGGTCATTCGGACGTGATTTGGTTGGATTTTTGATCAAAAATGTAATTTAGAAGTTTTTGGAATTCTTAGGCTTGAATCTGATGTAATTTTGGTGTTTTGATGTTATTTTGGGAGTTCTGAAGGTTGGAACAAGTATTATTGTGGCTATGGGATATGTTGGCACGTTTGGTTGAGGTCCCGAGGACCTCAGGTGAGTTTCAGATGGTTGAACGGACCATTTCAAGTTTAAGGAAGATTGCAGATTTTGGTTTCAGCAGTGCAGGCATTTTGTTCTTCGCGTTCGCGAGTGGACCCTCGCTTTCGCGAAGGGTCAGGAAGGGAGGCATCAGATTTGGCCTTCGCGTTCGCGAGGGGGTCCCGCATTCACGAAGGGTCGGAATGGGAAGCATCGCATTCGCGAGATGCCTGACCGCGTTCGCGATGGTTGGTGAACCTGAGGCATTGCGTCCGCGATGATGCATTCGCGTTCACGAAGGAGAATTTTGGTCAATGGAATTTTTGTGCTTTGCGAACACGAGGCTTGACCGCATTCACGAAGAAGGATTTCTGATCGCCGGTCAGAATGTTTAAAAGGTCATTTTCGCCAGTTTTGTCCTAAGTTCACCATTTTTGACTCGGTTTTGAAGCTTTTAGAGAGAGATTGAAGAGGGAATCAAGGAGAACTTATTGTAGGTAAGAATTTTGGACTTAATACTCGATCCTATTGTGATTTCTACCTAATTAAACATGAAACTTGGGGAATTTGAGGCCTAAATTGGGGAGTTAGGGCTTGAAAACTTGAGACTTTAATCTAGGGATTTGAGAGGCCATTTGTAGTCAGATTTTGGTATTTTTGGTATGTATGAACTCGTGGGAGGATAAGGATTCCGTTGATGTGATTTTTATCGAGTTTCGAGATGTGGGCCTGGGGGTCAGATTTGGCCATTTTCGGGATTTTTGGTATAATTTGATTTATTTCGCATGGAATTCGATCTTTTAGCGTATTCTAATGTTATGATTCTGATTCTGGGTAGATTCAGCGCGATTTGAGGATGAGACGAGAGGCAAAGGCGTCGCTGAGTAGTATTTTCATCTGGTTTGAGATAAGTAACCATTGTAAATCTAGAATTGAGGGTACAAACCCCGATATTTTGAATTGTTTTGATAAATGAGGTGACGCCCATGCTAGCTGACGAGCGTGTGGGCATGCACCAATAGGGATTGCGACTTGGTCCGTCCCGTAGTGACTATTAAGCTGAGTATTTGATTTGACATCTTATAATATTTCATATTTTATACATTTACATTGTATTATGGGTTGTATGCCATATTTGGGGCCTCGTGCCGACCTGTTGAGACCCTTAGGGACTTTTAATTGTTTTTTCTCACTTTATTTGTTTGAAAGCATATTCACAGTCATGTTTTACCTGTTTATTGTTTAAAACTGGTTTTATCACTGTACTTCTTAAAATGTGATAACTGTTCGGACTGAGTTCCCTGATTTCTACCGTTATACCCAAGCGGCTGTGAGGTTAACGACTGAGAGAGGTTGAGGACCTAATGGTGAGGAATATATATATATATATATATATATATATATATATATATATTATGGATCGGGCTGCACGCCGCAGCTATACTTATATGGATCGGGCTACATGCCGCAGCGATATATATATTGGATCGAGATGCGCGCCGCAGCGATATGATGCTTGGGCTGTAGGAGCCCCTCCGGAGTTTGTACACCCCTAGTGAGCATAGTCGGCTATAAACTATGGATCGGGCTGTACGCCGCAGCGGTTACTATGATTGTTACTATTATGAGATATTATTGAGCTTAAGTGCTGAGAGTGAGTATTGAGTGACGAGAGCTGAGTCACGAGTGACGAAGAGGCTGCCCGAGAGGCCATATTCTAAGTGATACCTTGCCCGAGGGGCCCATTTATGATATTTTCACTGATTTCACTCTTCTTTAAAATAAGCCTTTGTTGAAAATTACTAAGTAAGGATTTCAAGTATTCCAATTGAAGCTGAAGATTTTATGATGAAATTGGTTTTTAAACTGTGGAGTTTGATCTGTTATTCTGTTGTTTGCTCCTTTATATGATTTTTGACTACTCGTCATTACTTTCAGACCTTATTTACTTTAGTTACTTACTAAGTTGGCGTACTCACATTACTCCCTGCA
Source organism: Nicotiana sylvestris (assembly GCF_000393655.2). Taxonomy (NCBI): domain Eukaryota; kingdom Viridiplantae; phylum Streptophyta; class Magnoliopsida; order Solanales; family Solanaceae; genus Nicotiana; species Nicotiana sylvestris. The sequence continues at coordinate 52,765,823 of NC_091063.1, forward strand.
TCTTGTGTGCAAATCCAGGTGCCCGAGCGGCAGAGTGAAGGTCCTCATCATTATCAGAGTTTGCCGGAGGCTGCAAGGTAGCTGCATGGCGTCCGCAGCCCTACTTTCCTCCTTCCTATCTTGTCCTTTTCTGCATTTTAGACTTATGATGTATTAGACAGTCGGTTGTATATTTAGAGGCTTTAGACTCGTGACACTAGATGTTTGGGCTGTGTTGGTTTACTATTTTATTTATTTTCGCACATTTTTAGCTGCTTTATACATTTCTTATAAAAAATTGAGATTTAACCCATGTTAGAAAATGATTTTATAAAAGAAAAAGGACTGTGATTAATGTTTGGGTTGGCTTGCCTAGTAATGTGATAGGCGCCATCGCGACCGGGTATTTGGGGTTGTGACAAGTTGGTATCAGAGCCTAGATTATATAGGTCTCATGAGTCATGAGCCGGTTTAGTAGAGTCTTGCAGATCGGTACTGAGACGTCTGTACTTATCCTCGGGAAGCTGCAGAACCTCTAGGAAAAACTTTATATTCTTGAAATTCTTGTCGTGGGAATCTGTTGATCCGAATACTAAACTTTTGTTATTCTATTTTCTCACAGATGGTGAGGACACGTGCTACCGGTCAGGATGGACGACCACGAGTACCACCAGCTGGGGCCACTAGAGGTCGAGGATGTGGTCGAGGCCGTGGTAGGGGCATAACAGCTAGGGCAGCACCTGCAGATCCACCAGCTGCCCCAGTTTAGGATTAGGTCCCAGTTGTGGACGCTATAGCAGCACCAACTGTGCCTATAGTGATTCCAAGCCTTCAGGAGGCTTTAGCTCAGATTTTATCGAGGTGTACCGGTTTGGCTCAGGCGGTCTCAGTTACTACGGCCTCAGCTACTTCTCAGGCCGGGGGAGGCACCCAAACTCTCATTTCTCGCACACTTGAGTAGGTTGTGCAGGGACTTCAGACACTGGGGGCACCTCCAGCCCAGCCGGTTGCACCAGCTTAGGAGTATGTGGTACCAGTTATGCCGGACGACGAGCAGCGTCGACTAGAGAGGTTTGGTAGACTCCAGCCTCCGACTTTCAGTGTTGCAGAGGGAGAGGATGCCCAGGGTTTCTTGGATAAGTGCTAGAGGATCTTCGTACAATGGGGATTCTAGAGACCAGTGGTGTAGCATTTACTATCTTTCAGTTTTCTGGGGCTGCCTTTACTTGGTGGGAGGCTTGTGAGAGGTGTAGGCCTGTTGGTGTAGCGCCCCTTACCTGACAACAATTCTCTGTTCTCTTTCTGGAGAAGTATGTGCCACAGTCTCGCCGAGAGGAGCTGCGCAAAAAATTCGAGTAGTTGCATCTAGGAGAGATGACTATGACACAGTATGAGATACGATTCTCTGAGTTAGCTCATCATGCGGTCTGGTTGGTTCCCATAGATCGAGAGAGGATCAAGAGGTTCGTTGATGGCCTCAAATATCAACTTCGAATTCTCATGACTAGGGAACAGTTGTTAAGTGCTACTTTCGAGGAGGTTGTTGACATCGCCCGTGAGATTGAGTCGGTTCATCGCCAGGAGCGAGAGGAGAGGGAGGCCAAGAGGCCTCAGGGATCTGGTAGCTTTGGTAGTGCTCCTTTGAGGGGTCAGTTTCAGTACGGTAGAGGCCTTTCATTCAAGCAGGCTCAGTCAGCTCACCGAGGTTATCGTGGGGCATCATCGGGTCATGGTTCTCACAGTTCTTATCAGGGCCATTCATCACTCAGTGCCCTTCCATCCCAGAGTTCGTCCCGTGCTCCATCCGTTCAGTGTTCTTCCATGCCAGGTTCTTCTACTGGTAATTCCAGTGCCAGGGGTTCCTTTCAGTCCCCATCTCCAGCACTGGAGAGCTGTTATAAATGTGGAGAGTTTGGGCATATGAGGAGGTAGTGTCCTCGTCTTCTTGAGGGTAGGTCTCAATAGAGGGGTCAACCCTCAACTTTAGCTCCAGTCACTTCACCACCCGCCCAGGCTGCTAGGGGTGGGGGTCAGTCAGTGAGGGGTCACCCTAGTGGGGGAGGTCGATCAGGTGGTGGTCAGGATCATTTCTATGCCCTCCCAGGTAGACTAGATGCTGGTGCTTCAGATGCCGTGATTACATGTATTGTTTCCGTCTGCCATAGAGATGCCTCTGTATTATTTGATCTCGGTTCCACCTTTTCTTATGTGTCATCATACTTTGCTCGTTATTTGGATATGGCCCGTGAGTCTCTTATTTCACCTATTCATGTATCTACTCCGGTGGGCGATACTGTTGCTGTAGACCGTGTGTACCGATCATGTGTGGTGACTATTGGGGGTCTGAAGACTCGAGCAGATCTATTATTATTATGTATGGTGGATTTCGATGTTATTTTAGGCATGGATTGGCTATCTCTGTGTCGTGCTATTTTAGACTGTCATGCTAAGATAGTCACATTGGCTATACCGGGTGTGCCACGGATCAACTGGTGAGGTTCGACTAATTTTGTCCCTAGTAGGGTAATTTCGTTTCTAAAGGCCCAACGTATGGTTGGGAAGGGTTGTCTTTCGTATTTAGCCTTTGTGAGAAATGTCGGTTCAGAGACTCCCAGTATTGATTCTGTTCCAGTTGTGAGAGATTTTCCCGATGTGTTTCCTATAGACCTGCCGGGCATGCCACCAGACATGGATATTGATTTTGGTATTGACCTGGTGCTGGGCACTCATCCTATCTATATTTCCCCGTATTGTATGGCTCCAGCGGATTTGAAAGAGTTAAAGGAGCAGCTTTAGGAACTCCTTGATAAGGGGATCATTCGGCCTAGTGTGTCGCCTTGGGGTGCGCCGGTTCTATTTATGAAGAAGAAGGATGACACTTTGAGGATGTGCATTGATTATAGGCAATTGAACAAAGTAACAATTAATAACAAGTATCCCTTACCTCGTATTGATGATTTATTTGACCAGCTTCAGCGAGCGAGAGTGTTCTCCAAGATTGATCTCCATTCAGGTTATCACCAGTTGAAGATCAGGGACTCAGATATTCTTAAGACAACTTTTAGGACCCTGTATGGTCATTATGAGTTCTTGGTGATGTTTTTTGGGCTGACCAATGCCCCAACAACGTTCATGCATTTGATGAAGAGCGTGTTCCGGCCTTATCTTGACTTGTTTGTCATAGTCTTCATTGATGATATTCTGGTGTATTCGCGTAGTCAGGAGGAGCACGCAGAGCATTTGAGAGTTGTGTTGCAGAGATTGAGGGAGGAGAACCTTTATGTAAAATTCTCCAAGTGTGAGTTTTGGCTTAGTTCAGTGGTTTTCTTGGGGCATGTGGTGTCCAGCGAAGGTATTCAGGTTGATACGAAAAAGATAAAGGCAGTTCAGAGTTGGCCCAGACCATCCTCAGCCACAGAGATTCGCAGCTTTCTTGGTTTGGCAGGCTATTATTGTCGGTTTGTTCAGGGATTCTCATCTATCGCATCGCCCTTGACTAAGTTGACCTAGAAGGGTGCTTCATTTGTATGGTCGGATGAGTGTGAGGAGAGCTTTCAGAAGCTCAAGACAACCTTGACCACAGCTCCAGTGTTAGTTTTGCCATTAGCTTCAGGTTCATATACCGTGTATTGTGATGCTTCAAGAGTTGATATTGGGTGTGTATTGATGCAGGAGGGTAGAGTTATTGCTTATGCTTCTTGTCAGTTGAAGCCCCATGAGAAGAACTACCCCGTTCATGATTTGGAGTTGGCTACCATTGTTCACGCGTTGAAGATTTGGAGGCATTACTTGTGTGGTGTGTCTTGTGAGGTGTTTACGGATCATCGTAGCCTCCAGCACTTGTTCAAGCAGAAAGATCTTAATTTGAGGCAGTGGAGATGGTTGGAGTTGCTAAAGGATTATGATATCACTATATTGTACCATTCGGGGAAGGCCAATGTGGTGGCCAATGCTTTGAGCCGAAAGGCGGTGAGTATAGGGAGTTTGGCATATATTCCAGTTGGGGAGAGACCTCTTGCAGTTGATGTTCAGGCCTTGGCCAATCGGTTCGTGAGGTTAGATATTTTGGAGCCCAGTCGGGTATTGGCTTGTGTGTTTTATCGGTCTTCCTTATATGATCGCATCAGAAAGCACTAGTATGATAATCCAAACTTGCTTGTCCTTAAGGACAGAGTTTAGCACGATGATGCTAGAGATATGACTATTGGTGATGATGGGGTGTTGAGGATGCAGGGCCAGATTTGTGTGCCCAATGTGGATGGGCTTCGAGAGTTAATTCTGGAGGAGGCCCATAGCTCGCGGTATTCCATTCATCCGGGTACCGTGAAGATGTATCAGGATCTGAGACAACATTATTGGTGGAGGAGAATGAAGAAAGACATTGTGGGATTTGTGGCTCGGTGTCTCAATTGTCAGCAGGTGAACTATGAGCATCAGAGACCGGGTGGCCTGCTTCAGCGGATGGATATTCCAGAGTGGAAGTGGGAGTGGATCACCATGGACTTTGTAGTTGGGCTCCCACGGACTTTGAAAAAGTTTGATGCTATTTGGGTGATTGTGGATCGGCTGACCAAGTCCGCGCACTTCATTCCTGTGTGTACTACCTATTCTTCAGAGTGGTTGGCAGAGATCTATATCCGGGAGATTGTTCGTTTGCATGGTGTCCTAATTTCCATCATTTTAGATAGGGGTTCTCATTTACTTCACAGTTTTGGAGGTCTGTGCAACAAGAGTTGGGTACTTAGATTGAGTTGAGCACATCTTTTCACCCTCAAATGGACAGGCAGTCCGAGCGCACTATTCAGATATTGAAAGACATGTTGCGTGCTTGTGTCATTGATTTCAAAGTGTCATTGGATCAGTTTCTACCACTTGTAGAGTTTGCTTATAACAACAACTACCAGTCGAGTATTTAGATGGCTCCATATGAGGCTTTGTATGGGAGGCAGTGTAGATCTCTAGTTGGTTGGTTTGAGCTGGGTGAAACTAGGCTATTGGGTACAGACCTGGTGTAGGATGCTTTAGACAAGGTGAAGATTCATGAGGGCTTCATACATCGCAGTCGAGACAGAAGAGTTATGCTGACAAGAAGGTACGGGATGTGTCCTACATAGTTGGCGAGAGGGTTCTATTGAAGGTTTCACCCATGAAGGTTTTTATGAGATTTGAGAAGAAAAGGAAATTGAGTCCTCGGTTCATTGGACCATTTGAGGTGCTTCAGAGGACTAGGGAGGTGGTTTATGAGCTTGCTTTGCCACCCAGCTTGTCGAGTATGCATTCGGTATTTCATGTTTCTATGCTACAGAAGTATATTAGGGATCCGTCTCATGTTTTGGATTTCAGCACAGTTCAGTTGGATGGTGATTTGACTTATGATGTGGAGCCAACAACTATTTTGAAGCATCAGGTTTGAAAGTTGAGATCAAATGATATAGCTTCAGTGAAAGTGCAGTGGAGAGGTCGTCCCATGGAGGAGGTTACCTGGGAGACCGAGTAGGAGATGCAGAGCAGATATCCTCACCTATTTGAGGCTTCAGGTATGTTTCTTGACTCGTTCGAGGACGAACATCTGTGTAAGAGGGGGAGGATGTGACGACCCGGCCAGTCGTCTCATGAGTTACCGCTCCGTTTCCCCTATTTCTGCTTCTTATTGCTTTGTTTATCGGTTTTATGTGTGATCGGGTTGGTTGGCTCGGGTTCGGAAAGGATTTGGTAAGGTTTGAGACACTTAGTCTCTTTTGAGGAAGCTTAAGTTGGAAAAGTTAACCAGATGTTGACTTATGTGTTAGAGGGATCGGATGTGAGTTTCGATGGTTCGCATAGTTTTGGGAAGTGATTTGGGACTTAGGAGCATGATCGGAATGTGTTTTGGAGGCCCGGAGTAGATTTAGGCTTGAATTGGCGAAATTCGATTTTGGCATTTCCCGGTTGATAGGTGAGATTTTGATATAGGGGTCGGAATGGAATTCCGAGAGTTGCAATAGTTCCGTTGTGTCATTTGGGATGTGTGTGCAAAATTTCAGGTCATTTGGACGTGGCTTGTTTGGGTTTTTGATCAAAAGCGTAATTTAGAAGTTTTTGGAATTCTTAGGCTTGAATCCGATGTAATTTTGGTATTTTGATGTTGTTTTGGGCGTTCTAGAGGTTGGAACAAGTTTGAATGAGGTTATGGGATATGTTGGAATATTTGGTTGAGGTCCCGAGGGCCTCGGGTGAGGTTCAGATGGTTGAACGGACCTCCAAAACTGCGAAGTAAACTGAGTGCCCCTATCTGAAATGATGGAAACTGGGATGCCATGCAAATGAACAATCTCCCGAATAAAGATCTCTACCAACCGCTCTGAATAATAGGTAGTACACACAGGAATGAAGTGCGCGGACTTGGTCAGCTGATCCACAATCACCCAAATAGCATCGAACTTCTTCAAAGTCCGTGGGAGCCCAACTACAAAGTCCATGGTGATCCGCTCCCACTTCCACTCTAGAATATCCATCCGTTGAACCAGGCCACCCGACCTCTGATGCTCATATTTCACCTGCTGATAATTGAGACATCGAGCCACAAATCCCACAATGTCTTTCTTCATTCTCCTCCACCAATAATGCTGTCTCAGATCGTGATACATCTTCGCGGCACCCGGATGAATGGAATACCGCGAGCTATGGGCCTCCTCTAGAATCAACTCCCAAAGCCCATCCACATTGGGAACACAAATCCGGCCCTGCATCCTCAACACCCCATCATTTCCAATAGTCACATCTCTGGCATCATCGTGCTGAACTCTATCCTTAAGGACAAGCAAGTGCGGATCATCATACTGGCACTCTCTGATGCGATCATATAAGGAAGACTGAGAAATCACACAAACCAATACCCGACTAGGCTCCGAAATATCTAACCTCACTAACCGATTAGCCAAGGCCTGAATATCAACTGCAAGAGGTCTCTCCCCAACTAGAATATATGTCAACTCCCCATACTCACCGCCTTTCGGCTCAAAGCATCGGCCACCATATTGGCCTTCCCCGGATGGTATAATATAGTGATATCATAATCCTTTATCAACTCCAACCATCTCCGATGCCTCAAATTAAGATCCTTCTTCTTGAACAAGTACTGGAGGCTACAATGATCCGTAAACACCTCACAAGACACACCATACAAGTAATGCCTCCAAATCTTTAATGCGTGATAAATGGAAGCCAACTCCAAATCATGAACGGGGTAGTTCTTCTTATGGGGCTTCAATTGACGAGAAGCATAAGCAATAACTCTACCCTCCTGCATCAATACACACCCAATACCAACTTTTAAAGTATCATAATACACGGTATATGAACCTGAAGCTGATGGAAAAACTAACACTGGAGTTGTGGTCAAGGTTGTCTTGAGCTTCTGAAAGCTCTCCTCACACTCATCCAACCATACAAATGAAGCTCCCTTCTGGGTCAACTTGGTCAAGGGCGATGCGATAGTTGTGAATCCCTGAACAAACCGGCGATAATAGCCTGCCAAACTAAGAAAGCTGCAAATCTCTGTGGCTGAGAACGGTCTAGGCCAACTCTGAACCACCTTTATCTTTTTCGGATCAACATGAATACCCTCGCTGGACACCACGTTCCCCAAGAAAGCCACTGGACCGAGCCAAAACTCACACTTGGAGAATTTTGCATAAAGCTTCTCCTCCCTCAATCTCTACACTATAACTCTCAAATGCTCCGCGTACTCCTCCTGACTACGCGAATACACCAAAATATCATCAATGAAGACTATGACAAACGGGTCGAGATAAGGCTGTAACACGATGTTCATAAAATGCATGAACTCTGCTGGGGCATTGGTCAGCCCAAAAGACATCACTAAGAACTCATGATGACCATATCGGGTCCTGAAAGCTATCTTAAGAATATCCGAGTCCCTTATGTTCAACTGGTGATAACCTGAATGGAGATCAGTCTTGGAGAACACTCTCGCTCCTTGAAGCTGGTCGAATAAATCATTAATACGAGGCAAGGGATACTTGTTCTTAATTGTTACTTTGTTCAATTGCCTATAATCAATGCACATCCTCATAGTGCCATCCTTCTTCTTCACAAATAGAATCGACGCACCCCAAGGCGACACACTAGGCCGAATGAACCCCTTATCAAGGAGTTCCTGAAGCTGCTCCTTTAACTCCTTCAACTCCACTAGTGCCATATGATACGGTTGAATAGAGATGGGCTGAGAGCCTGATACCATGTCAATACCAAAATCAATATCTCTGTTCGGTGGCATGCCCGGCAGGTCTATAGGATCCCTTAGATTGGAACATGTTTGAATGAGGTTATGAGATATATTGACATGTTTGGTTGAGGTCCCAAGGGCCTCGAGTGAGTTTCGGATGGTTGAACAGACCATTACAAGTTTAAGAAAGATTGAAGATTTTGGTTTCAGCTATTGGAGGCATTTTGTTCTTCGCGTTCGCGAGTGAACCCTCGCGTTCGCGAGTGAACCCTCGCGTTCGCGAAAGGTCAGGAAGGGAGGCATCAGATTTGGCCTTCGCATTCGCGAGGGGGTCCCGCGTTCGCGAAGGGTCGGAATGGGAAGCATCGCATTCGCGAGATGCCTGACCGCGTTCGCGATGGTTGGTGAAGCTGAGACATCACGTTCGAGATAATGCGATAGTGTTCACGAAGGAGAATTTCGGTCAATGGAATGTTTGTGCTTCGCGAACACGAGGCTTGACCGCGTTCGCGAAGAAGGATTTCTGATCGCTGGGCAGAGTGTTTAAAAGGCCATTTTCGAGAGTTTTGGCCTAAGTTCACCATTTTTGACTCGGTTTTGAAGCTTTTATAGAGAGATTGAATAGTGAATCGAAGGAGAACTTATTGGAGGTAAGAATCTTGGACTTAATACTCGATCCTATTGTGATTTCTACCAAAGTAAACATGAAATTTGGGGAATTTGAAGCCTAAATTGGGGACCTAGGGCTTGGAAACTGTCACGATCCAAACCGTAGGCTGTGACGAGCACCCGGTACCTTACTCAATTGAATACCAACGTAACATATCTTTCTTATTACATCATCATATACACGTGAAATACGAGCCTAATAGGCCAACGTGATCTTTTATAAACACGAAGCATAGGCTGACAAGGTCGTACAATCTTTCACATACACGACATATGTCTATAAGACTCTAAGAGTACATAAATGTCATAAAGGTCAGGACAGAGTCTCGCTATACCACATAATACACGTCTAAATCATACTAACCAAACACGCAACTCCGAAGCAAATGGAGCGCACCAACATCTTCCGCCGAGCTGATAGCCTACTTGGAGGGTTCTCGACCTATCTATCTGGACCTGCGGGCATGAAACGTAACATCTCCAAGCAAAAGGAATGTTAGTACGAATAATGTACCGAGTATATAAGGAACATAAATAAGTACATAAGAGACATGGAAGAAATATAGAGTACATGACTCAATCTGTAAGTCTGGATAACTTTGTAAATCATAAATTACTTTTAGCGTCATGCATATGCGTATGAATGTCATGTCATGCATAAGTACATGTTTCATAACATCATCAGCCTCTGAGGCATCCCATCATATCATATCGGCCACTGTGGGCAAAATCATCATCGTATACCAGCTGATTAGGTAGTGGTGCATATATAATGCCATAACCTTTCCCCATATCCCATATACATATATATACATACATATATACGCGTATATAACTCCGTTTGAATCATATTTCAGCCACTGTGGGCAACATCATCATCATATACCAGCTGATCAGGTGGTGGTGCATATATAACGCCGTAACCTTTTACCATATCCCATATACACACACACACACATATATATATATATATATATATATATATATATATATATATATATATATATATATATGCGTATATAACGCCATCTGATCATGGGTCAATGCACATGTATAAATGAGTGAAATACATGAAAAATACATAATAATCTCGATATTCCTTCCGAATAAACTTTTCCAACTGTGTATTATTCTAAGACCCATGAATAGAAGATAATAATAATTCTCATGGGGAATCAAGAATATAGACATCCCTACTATTTCTATGAATAGAGTAATTTATAGAAACTGTGTATTTGCTAGTTTCTTCAGTATAATTTGGACCATGCCAATAAGAAAGAAGGGATAGCCTTAACCTACCTGGAGTAGGAACAACTCCGTATAATTATCCCGTTGGAATCCTTCGTGGATTGAATTTAAAACCCAAAAATTGGATTTAGGCTTCTGCGTTTTTTGAACTTGAGGAACGAGTTTGGCTTAAATGCCAAATTAATGAATTGAGGAGTGAGGTATGGATGTTGAAAAAGCTTCTGCCTTTCATTTCAACAGAATGTAACAAGTTTAGCTTTTGTCTTTGAAATGAGATCTTTATTTCCTTTTATTTGATAAAGCTTGCAATAAAGTCTTGGAAAGACTTTAATACTTAACTCTTGACACATGTAAGCATGAATCAATGACTCAATTTATACAAAAGGAGGGGCTGCCACATTCCCTCTTGGGATAATTGATTAAATTTTTGTCCGCTTATTAGTTAACTGGATAATAATCTGTTACCCGGTAATTAATCAATTACCCGCCTAATTTAAAAATTGCCCCGAATTACTTAAAATATTACTCACTTTTCACATACCTTATACATCTTTCTATCATGGCCATGTAGTAACTTGTATGACACTAGTCCATAAATACCGGGTATTTTAGCTCGGGCAGTATTTTATCCCAAAATGCCAAACTTTGACAAAATTCATTTTCTTAGACTTGCTTCCATTTCATCTTTATGAATTTACTAATCACTTGTGAGATAGTATAATCCTTATAATCCCTAAATAATCTTTTCCTTGCACTGATGTCAATTACCTTACGACAAATTTAATGTAAAATACTATAGGGTGCAACGCTGTCATAACTTATTACTGCGAAGCGTAATATCACAGTAATGTAATACTGTTGGGTACAACACTGTCATAACTTAATACTGCAGGACGTAACATCAATCGTAATATATCACTGCAGAGGGTAACATCATCGTAACATATTATTGCAAAACATAACATCGTTGTAATATAATATTGCGGGACGTAATATTGACGTAATATTACCGGGCATAACATCATTCCCCCCTTTGGAACATTCGTCCTCGAATGTTGACTGATGCTCTTATCATTTTCGTAACTTATAGCTCTTGTGAATACCTTAATACTCTTTTTGCCATTTAAGCAGTTGCTCTGTGAATAAATCCAAAGTCTAGGGTATTCCCCCCTTTAGTCTTTTTGCTCATATCATGACCCGTGGTCGAAATCTTCCTAATCTTGCAACTTCTGTTACTTCCTGTCATGCAGCCTGTATAACCCTGGATTTGTAGGTGTACTTATGCGATTTATCTTTCCTTTTTCCTTTTATCTTTTAGTCAATCTGTAGGCCTTATTTTGTATATACAAGGCTTAATAGGATGCCTCTCTAGGCCTCTATAGGTGTACTGAAGTCCTTTGCTCGATACTTTGTAGAACTTCCGAATATGGCCATATCTCATTTCATAGATCTGGTTACCCATTCATATGACTTTACTGCATTTACATGGGTTATACTATACCATAATTTTTGCTTCAATCTATCTTTACTGAGGTATGCTTACCAAGCTCCCAGTTACTTTTGTGGCCTATACTTTAGGTATAAATCTCAGTCCTTCAATGCTCCTTCATTACCGTTCGTCTTAAGAATGACGGCCTAATCTCATCTCATACTTTGTGACTTTTGTCCATTTATTGTTGATTCACCTCAATATTAATCTACAATTACCACTGATAATTTGAAACTTCTTATGTCATACCTTGCCACTAGGGCTTACGTTCCATCGAGGAATATTTGAAGTGATTTTCTTGATCCACTTAGGGGTGATACTGTACTTCAATGACCGTATTTTATAGCATCCCAATGTGATTCACTTATGTGGGTATTTTAATCTCGTACAATCCATGAAATCCTATTCAAATCATTACTCACTCGAAGACCTAAACGTCATCCTTTATCCATCACAATTACACCCTTATTGTACTATCAGGGCAGCATTCCATCTTTTCTAAATGCTACTAGTCTTAGACTCCTTTGAGTTCATTCAGGCTATACTAATCTTTCTATAACTTTAGAGAAACCATCAGCTCTTCTTGTTTTCATGGGCTTAATCCCGAGGACTTATCCATTCTCGTCACCTTCTCACTAGCCTTTTCTTATCCTTACTCCTGTCTTCTTAAAACCTTGTTGCTCTACCATACTTTATCTTGCAACCTACACATATCCATTTATACTACTTGCAATCTTTCTTCAACTTGCTTGCACCATAGATTTTCTTATGTTATTCTGGAATATCAAGCGAGACGTCACATCGTCTCTAACTCTTCTATACTCTTTTAACTACACCTCTCGATACGTAGAAATCATAGGCTAGAAGATATGCCACTAATGATGTCTCTATCATTCCTAGATATTGAATCCCTGTGCTTATAACCTTCTATCCAAAGTATGGATTATTCACAACTTTTTGCATTTTAGTACCTCGTATGTTGTTCAATTTTACCTTACTTAAAATCTCGTATCATATCTTCTATCTCTTTCATAACCTCCCTTCCACCTAGGTGTAATTCACGTCCATAACTTGAAGCTCTATTATAATACTCGCACCTCTGGTACATATACAATCCGGTGGGAGCTTCGTACTGACTTCTTATGAGGCTGGTACTTCTTCTAACTTGCTTCCTTGTAGAGCCATTATAGATTATGGTCGTTGTGTTGTTTCTCTTGAATGTCTAATATTAAGAGCGATTTTGTCATGTTCTCAAGCACACTTCTATAATTTTTCTAGGTCCAATAATCAGACTCTTGATTAACTTAGGTGATGTAATCCTTTAGTTTCCTCTTCCTTCTGATCGGCCTTTACGTAGGCTTAAGCTATCTTTCGATCCGTGGCTCTTGATATCCGTTATTACCTTAGCCTTTCATGGGCATTATGGAATATCCATGATACAGTCTTCTAACAATTCAATCCTTTGTCTATGCCCTGGGCTCAATTCTTTCCTTTAACTTATACCGGAGTCTTCTATGCCTGTATGATTGTCAACAATATGTTGCCTGGATAATGTTCCAAAATCTTGAGTGTATCCATAACGTACTAACTTTGGATCATTGATCAAATAATTCTTTCATTCCATCTTAGCTTTCTTTAAACATAAGCTATTACTTTTCTTGGTCTTTCTGCCCCTTTGTTGCGTCCATACTTAGCTTATCTTAGTGTCCACACTTGCTAGAGTTTTCATACAACTCATATGATTTGGAATATTATTTTTAATTCTTACTTCCCGTTCATTAGCCACGGTAGGTGCCATTTTCCTTTTGAATGCTTACAATGTTGTTATGAGATTGTTGGTATACGACCATTTCCTCTTTAGGTCGTTGTGCTTAGGTTGAAGCCTTCTTTCTTATCTCCTCATCTAGTCTTTCGTTGTAGTATTTAGGGAGAACCCTTGACTCTCGTAAAGCTGTGAGCTTATTACAAACCTTTTTTTGATGTCCTTGCCTATAATCATCTGTAGTTGCTTACTTCCATGTCCTTGTGCTTGTATGGTTGCTTCTGAAATGATATTTTGACTCCCAGTGGCACTTTATTTTATCCCCGTAATACTCATACGGTACCTTTAACTACCCTGACTCTTGTTTAAATATATCTCAAGTATTATAATGATATTCTCCGAGACTGAATTCTCCATGTTGGGTTCTACTATGTTTATCTTACGCGATCTAATGACTAGTCTATAACCTCTTGTTTAGCCATAACTGAGATCTTCCTGACCAATTACTAACTACTCATTGGCCCATTCTCATATCAATATTCCTCGTAATCTTTCTTGGGTTATTTACTTTGTTTTAACTTACGTCTCGCATTGACTCCTTATTTATTAATAACAGCTCGGGCAGAACATTTACTTCCTCTTCTTGACATCGTTTTTGTACAATATTTTTGAATCATAGCGTATTTGTAAGATTTGGATAAGTTCCATCTCATTCCTCTTTCATTTATCACATTCTTCCCTTACCATTCCATAGTCACCAGAACCACTTAATTCTGACTTAATGCCACATTACTCCATATTCCCCCTTTAGGGGTGTACTAAAAGCTGAAGCCACAAGGATATAGCGATAGATGTTTTTCCTCTTCATATTTGGCATCGTTTCTCAACATCAACGATCCTTACTCGCCTCACGACAATCCTTATGTACCAAGGATGACAAATTCCCTTACTCGCGAGGGTGACACATAGCGTAACTGGAATATACAATCTCTTAAGCTTAACTTTTCTCATATTGTTTGCTCTAGGGAAGCATTTCCCTGAATGACCATTCTCTGAATTCATCATGAATCTCCTTCTGTGGTCCATTCTATTACCGCCGAAACGAAATCTAAAATTACCATGATGCCGAGTACTTTCCAATCATTCGGTCCCTAATTCATATTTAGTTTATCTTGTTTACCAGCCCATACTGATTCCTATTACTCTAGTGATTAACTCTCCTCTAATAGTCACGTTGGAGTCACGAACTTATTTCTCGAAATGAGGATATAACCTTTTGGCCTATACTCTTTTGTTGTCTTAAGGCCCATCACCTTTCGTCTCTTCCTTCATTTGACTATAGGTTCTGTAACACTCTACCGTTTTCATTCATGTATCACACCTTATTCATAATGCTTCCTTATCTCTCTTCTCATTATTCCACATATCCTTTTTCGTGTGAAAACTTCAATACGAATTTCTTTCGCTTTTAGCTCCCCTTTGCCCCATTCACTGGCTCTTTCAATTGCCTAACATTCTTTCTTTACTGGGGGGGGGGGAGCCACACTAAAGAAATATTTATTCCTTGAAGGCTTCTAGTGCTCATATCTAGCTTTAATATTTTTGGGTGCACCATCTAGGTGTCTCATGAGGAGATCTACTAGCACACTTGCAATGTCCTTCGGAAATGTCAACTAACACAATTAATTCATCCATTATATCTTCTTATACTACTTTTGTTCCCCCATAGGGCATATCTAGAAGGGGTGCGACCAATTGTATATACCTCTGTTACTATTGAATATAACTCAAGAAACTTATGTTCCTCTGCCTCAATTATAAATACTGTTAACCTTCATTAACTAGGTACCTCGTACCCTTTTTCACCTTGCTCCTTTTACTTGTTGAAACTTGTACTTATCTTCTTAATCTCTCCTTTACCATAAATATGGATAGGCATTCTTGCCCTAAGGCTTCTTATCAGGAATCTTACACCTTTCAGTACACCCATGATTTGATAAAGACTTATTATTTACTTATCGTAGGCATCATAAAAAAATCCAATTCCCCTGACTCCGCTCTTTCACAACTATCTCTCTTTCCAACCTTCTTTCCGGATGTAGGCATTGTCTTATTATGAATACAATAGAATTTCGGAACTTGGATTCTTATAAGTGATCTCTACCATGCGATCTAGAGTACGAAGAAAGAGTGACAATCCTAAATGCCCTGTAGCCTCCTGCTTATAAGTGTGGTGCACGACTTTGTAACAACCCGACCAGTCGTTTTGAGTTTTTGCACCTTGTTCATCATTTCTCGGGCATGACTTGCCCCGTGTGGTGGATTATGACTTATGTAAATTGTTGATTTTGGTTTTCAGGGTAATCAGAATGAGTTTGGAAGAACAGTTCTCAGTTTGAAGCTTTATATTTGAAAAGTTTAACCAAGATTTGACTTATTGGTATATGATCTCGGATCGGAATTTTTATGATTTGGTTATTTCCGTTAGATGATTTGAGACTTAGGAGTGTGATTGGAATGCATTTTGGAAGTCTGTGGGAAGTCTAGGCTTGAATTGGCAAAAATGAGATTCGGCATTTTCCGATTGATAGGTGAGATTTGATATGGAGGTCGGAATGGAATTCCGGAAGTTGCAATAGTTCCGTTGCATCATTTGGGATGTGTGTGCAAAATATTAGGTCATTCAGACTTGGTTTGGTTGGGTTTTGATCAAAAGCGGAATTCGGAAGATTTTGGAATCCTAGGCTTGAATTTGATGTAATTTTTGGTGTTTTAATGTTGTTTTGAGCGTTCCGAAGGTTGGGACGAGTTTGAATAAGGTTATGTGACTCGTTTGTATTTTTGGTTTAGGTCCCGGGGACCTCGGAATGATTTAGGATAGTTTTCGGGAAGGTTGAACTTGAGAAAATGCAGTTGATGTTGCTGCTTCTGTCATATCTGCACCTGCGGATTGGGGTCCGTAGGTGCGAGCTCCGCAGGAGTGGAAGAAAGTTGCAGGTGAAAGGAGGATCGCAGGTGCGGCTTGGTAACCACATCTACAATACCGCAGGAGCAGTGAGGCGATCGCAGATGCGAGGCCTGGTGACATAAGTGAAATCCGCAGAAGCGGAAGCGCAGATGCGCTTATGGGATCGCATGTGCAAAAGTGCTGGGCAGAATGTATAAAAAGGTCCCTTCATAATTTTTAGTCATTTGTTCATCATTTTTGTGCGATTTTGGAACTCCAAGCTGTGATTTCAAGAGGGAATCAAGTGTTGATAGAGAGGTAAGCTACTTGGGCTTTATATATTGTGTTTATGGTGATTATTTCATTGTTTAATCGTGAAATTTGTGGGAAAAATTAGAGAAAGAGTTGGGGAAATTAGAGCTTGAAATGGGAGAGTTAAATTGGGGATTTGAGGTCTGATTTTGAGGTTCTTAGTATGTATAGACTCGTGAGAGGATAATGAACCTATTGATGTAAAATTTATCGGAATCCGAGACGTGGGCCCGGGGGCCGGGTTTGAGCAATTTCGTGATTTTTGATGCAAATTGGATATTTTCGAGTGGGCTTTGTTACTTTAGAATATTTTAATAGTTATGTACTGATTGTGGCTAGATTTGGAGCATCCGGAGGTCGATTCATGAGGAAAAAGGCATCGCGGGCTAGAGTTTGGACCAGATCGCGGTATGTAATGATTGTAAATACTGTCCTGAGGGTTTGATACCCCAGATTACACATCATTGTGTTACTTTGAGGTAACACACACGCTAGATGACGAGCATGGAGTTGTGCACCATTGGGAATTGTGACTTGGTCCGTCCCGTATGACTATTAAGTCGCGTATTTGATTTGAAATCTTATGATATTTCATGTTATAGAGATTGATATTATATTTTGGGCTGTATGCCATGTTTGGGGCCTTGTGCCGACCTGTTGAGACACTTAGGGACACTTTCACTATTTTTCCTCACTCTATTTATTTTGAAAGCATATCCTCGGTCATGTTTTACCTGTTTATTGTTTAAATTTGGTTTTATCACTTTATTTCTTAAAAATGTGAAAATTGTTTGGGCTGAGTTCCCTGTTTTACTGATAGTTCGAGTGATCGTGAGGTTAATGACTGAGATAGACCGAGGGTCTGATTGTGAGGTTGATGACTGAGATAGACTGAGAGTCTGATTGTGAGGTTAATGACTGAGAGAGGCCGGGGGCCTGGTTGTGAGGATTATATATCTATGGATCGGGCTGCACGCCGCAACAATATATATATATATATATATATATATATATATATATATATATATATATATATATATATATATATATATATATATATATATATATATATATTATATGGATCGGGCTGCACGCCGTAGCGATATGTTGGATCGGGCTGCACGCTGCAGCGATATAGCGCTTGGGCTGTAGGAGCCCCTCCGGAGTCTGCACACCCCCAGTGAGCGCAGTCAACTATATATATGGATCAGGCTGCACGACGCAACGATATATGGATCGGGCTGCACGCCGCCGCGGTTACTATATGGTATCTATTGAGTGTGAGTGCTTAGTGTAAGCGCTGATTGGTAAGAGTTGAGTCACGAGTGACTGAGAGGCTTGCCCGAGGGGCTATATATATATATACATGTACATGAGTGATGCTTTTCCTGAGGGGCTAGTTTATGAACTTACTGTTTTCACTCCTCTTTAAAGTGAGTTTCTATTGAACATGTTGATTTAATTACTACTTTCACTCATCTTTAGACTGAACCTCTATTTAAAATATTGAACAAATGTTTTAAATAATCTTTCATTTAAACTGAAGTTTTAAGTTATAAAGAGGATTGTAAATTTCTGTTTTGCCCGAAGGGCTGTATACGAACTATGTTTTACTCTAGCAACCCGCTTATGGTTTTCATCTCTTTTATTATAAATGGTATTGAACCCCTACTAAAACTGTTGGAAAGCATTTCCAAATGATTTTACCAAAAGCTAGATTTTAAAAGAGACGATTGACTCGTATTCTGATTCGAAAACCTGTTATGCTTATTGAGTTTATCATAAATGTGGATTCATCGTTTTCTACTACTTAGTCTTTATTTGCTCTTATTAATTACTAGGTTGGAGTACTCACATTGATCCCTGTACCTCGTGTGCAGATTCAGGTATTTCGGAACCCGGTAGCGGGTGTTTATTGCTTAGATGCGGAGTTATCAGAATTAGCAAGGTGGTTGCACGACGTTCGCAGCATTGCTTCCTTCCTCTCATTTTTATTACTGTATTTAGTATATTTTTAGAATCTTGTTGTATTCATACCTTGGTAGATTCTCATGACTAGTGGCACCCCGATGTCGGGTTTGTGTAATTATTCCGCACTTTTCTTTTAAATTTTTATTATGAGATTATTGGTTTATAAGTGGTATAAAAACAACTTTTATTGGAAATATGGTTGATTCGGGAATTGTGTTAGCTGGCCTAGTTTCACGATAGGCGCCATCATGACCAGGTCGGGTTTGGGTCATGACAAGTTGGTATCAGAGCCTAGGTTACATAGGTCTCACGAGTCATGAGCAGGTTTAGTAGAGTCTCGCGGATCGATATGGAGACGTCTGTACTTATCCTCGGGAGGCTGCAGAACCTTTAGGAAAAACTTCACATTCTTGAATTCTTATCGTGCGTCCTTGATTTAGCTTGAAAAGTAACTCTTGGAATTCCTTCCACGCGTTCGTATGCGCGCATGAACGCTCGATATCAGATGCGTATCGATGGCTTGTGATTCCCTGATCGAGGGGCGAGATGTGATCTCTGTGTGTTGATGTTGGGCCAGTCTGGAGGACTTGAGGCTGGATTTTTTCCTATAGCTTGAGTACCGAGGTGCTGATTGTGTGAGAAAGTGTTTTTGAACTTATACGTTTGGTAGTGCCCTATTGGTAGAGGTAATAACTGGATAGTTACGCGATGAGTGTGATGTGACTGTGAGATGTATTCATATGATTTGGAAGCGACGATAAGGGTCTACGGGAGGATAGAAGAACTATTAGGTGCTTGATTTTCATCTCAATTTGAGGTATAGCCCCGAGTTATGGGCGTGTGAAGAATCTTTTCATGTTACCTAGTTGGGAGTGAAGTAAATGTCATGTTGCGATATGAGTTTAGACTCAGGAGGACTAAGTGACTGCATAATGTTTATGACAGTGGAAGGTATACAGGAATGTTAGTTGGAGGTAAAACAGGTGGGTTATCTCCTACGGAGTGTTCTGAGATTGTGTGATCCTCATGTTGTCTGTTAGAAGATCTCATTTACAAGTGAAATATAAGTATTGAAAATTTAAATTTGGGCCGCTTAAGAGGGTGGGCTTGACTATTACGAGGATGAATGCGAGATTTGCAGAAGATTCAAAGTACCAGATGGTCTGTGTTTTATGAGCTTATAAAGGATTGCGTTTAAATCTCACTATGGTATTATGGTAGCAATATAGTATATGCATTACGAGTTTTTGTGTGTGTTTTGGTCTATGGCTTCGAGCCAAGTGGGGGAGTCCGCTATTGATTAGTTGATTGCATAGTTATGTGCTATATTGGTTCCAGTTTGAGGCATGCAGGTGAATCAGTTATGGCTTACGGAGATTGAGACCGAGGATGGCTCGAGTAAAGGAAAATATTTGACAAAGGATATGTCATGCTTCATAGGTGTGTGAGAATCATGGAATGTCTTGAGTTGTTATTGGTAATGGATGCTCGGTGCATAGAGCAGGAAGTTGCTTGGTTGTTCTAGGATGAGGTTACACTCTACGGTATCACAGTGCTATTGAGGCGTGGGTGGTTCTGTTCGTTTGATCAGGCTAATTGCAGTTTGAGTAGAGTGAATGACTCTCGAGAATGGTTCTAATGTGTTCAAGATTTTACATGTAACAATTGGGTATTTTCAAGTTGTATGTGTGGCTAGAAACTGAGTTTTCATTGGAAGATGTCAAGATTTGTGGCATTTCTATATCGATTATGGGATTCTATGTATCAGTATCAGGAAGGTAAAGGTAACAGATTTAGATTCGCAGGAAGTCTTAGACGGTGTGGGTTTGTGCTTGGGTCTCGTGTGGTGAGTCTGGGTTGAGGAATTGTGGTGTTGTATCAAGAAGGAGTGTCAAGCTGACGGTAGATCAGAAGGAAACTCGGATAGATTGGATAGGTTGGTAGTGGGTCGGATCGGTGTCGTAAGTATATGATTAGTTCTTTGGATGCTTATGAGGTAACGAGTTTATACAGGTGTTTAGCGACAATGCTTTTGGGTTTTAGTGGCCTGCATAGCTTGGTTGAGTTAGAAGGATTCAGTCCTGACGGTTTAATTTTGTGCAAATGAAATTCGGAGAGTTCTTGATTGCTTTCTGCCATAGTTTGGAGGTGTACATTTTCTACTGGCATGAGGAGCGTGGGAGGTGTAGTGATTTTTTTCTAGATGGGTTCAATGGAAAGTTCTTGGCTAATTGAGTATGTAGCTTCTTGTGTCCTAGAAAGGATATGAAGTTCTCGTGGTTATCCTAGAATGGTACGGTTTATGCGGTATGTTGTGTAGGATTGAGATTAGCATGTGTAAGGATACAGTTCGAATTTAAAAGGAAGGTCACAAATTCTTAGATATCATGGGCAGCTTCAGGTGACTAGATAAATGAGATCACTGATTGGTGTGGCTTGATGAAGGTATAACATTTCAGAAAGGGCAATGTGTTTGAGTTACGAATGCTTTATTGGTATTGCGGCACTATCTTGTCTGATCGACGGATGATATTCGAGTTTGCTTGGTGGCTCAAAAGAATTATAAGTGTACCTCTTATGAGATGATTGAGTACTAGAGGTGTGTTATATATGCGAGCGGCGGAATTGGGATCAGATATGGTAATTCGTGTGCTTTATGACTTGGAGACTAGAAGTTCTCATATACAAGTTAACTCGTGGTTGTGGACGGCAAAGATATGGGTAAGTTAGTCACATGATAGGGTGTGCTATGATTCAGTCATTGTGAACTTTCGGAGGGTCCTTTATTTATTGTGGGTGACTAGAGTTGATGTGTGGTTCATTGGTAGACCTATATGGATGTGTGTTTTGTATCACAATGGCTTTGTTGACTTCGAGTTGCCATTGGTGAGGGATGTGTTCATTTGGTTTTTATTGAGCTATTAGTAATTAGGGGGATCTATGAGTTACCTTTCTGTGTTGCGAGCCGTTAGGATTTATTGATTATAGGCACATGTGGTGCAGTGTTATTAGGGCCTCTCAGTGGAATTTGAGCGGGAAGAGCACTGGGCATTGCTCGGTGGATGGCATATCAGTTATGTCCTTTCGATTTGTGTGGTGTTATGTAATTGCCTCGCGGTGCTTTGGTTTTAGACATCATATTACGCACGGTTGTCGATTTTGAGCATAGTGACTTAAGGTGTCTCATGTGGACCAGTGTTTGGATGAGGTCGCGCATTGGAGCGAAGCTATGTGGAAGTATGATCCTGTGGGTTAGATTCATGTGCCCTGTTTCTACAATGTGTGGCGGGTTCTCAGCCTTGTGTTGTGGTGGTACTAGTGAGCTTGCGGTACAATGCTTTCATTTGAGTCATATTCATGATTTGAGTAAGTTCGGATTGTGGCTTATTGGTGCACGGATTACACAAGTCGTGGCTTTAGTCTGTATTGATGTGTCAATGTTACCAGAGTAGTTGTGTTGGATTAGATGAGATCGTCGGGATCTTTAATGACTGTAAACGGATTTGATTTCAGTATGTTGGAAGGATAACATCGAGGTTCGGCGTAGAAATTTGCTATGGTCTTTGCCAAAGGAGAAGTGACTTCATGAATAGTTGATCTGAGAAATGGTTATGGCTTACTGCGTGTTTTATTTATCATTGGAAGTATATGAAAGTGTTAGAATAAGAATTTAGCTGATAAGAGGTTTCCTACCGGTATTCGGTTGTTGTGCGCAGCTGTTGTGATTAGAAGTTATTGCTACAAGTGTTTGAGTTATGTGGTATATCATGTAATTGCACCTGAGGTTGCATGTATAGGTTATTATAGCTGATTCAGATTTATTCTAAGTATAGATATGAGATTCTGATCTTGTGGATGATTTCAGAAGTGGAAATGTGGTTCTAAGGTTAATGGGTTAGGTTGGACTATGAAATTTTAGTTATATTATGTCATCAGACCTATACGAGATAGGGTGACGTGGGATCACCCCCGGGTATATGTTCATGGTAAGGTTATTCAGCGATTGGTTAGCTTTTGGAACAACTCTGGGCACGTTTGAGGACGAACGTATGTTTAAGTGGGGGATGATGTAATGACCCGACCGGTCGTTTCGAGCTTTTGCACCTTGCTCGTCAGTTCTCGGGCATGACTTGCCCCGTGTGATGGATTATGACTTATGTAAATCGTTGGTTTTGGTTTTCAGGGTAATCAGAATGAATTTGGAAGAACAGTTCTCAGTTTGAAGCTTGAAATTTGAAAAGTTTGACCAAGATTTGACTTGTTGGTATATGATCTTGGATCGGAATTTTTATGATTTGGTTAGCTCCGTTAGGTGATTTGGGACTTAGGAGCATGATCGGAATGCATTTGGGAAGTCCGTGGGAGGTCTAGGCTTGAATTGGCGAAAATGAGATTTCAGCGTTTTCCGGTTGATAGGTGAGATTTTGATATGGAGGTCGGAATGGAATTCCAGAAGTTGCAGTAGTTCCGTTGTGTCATTTGGGATATGTGTGCAAAATTTCAGGTCATTCGGATGTGGGTTGGTTGGGTTTTGATCAAAAGAGGAATTCAGAAAATTTTGGAATCCTAGGCTTGAATTTGATGTAATTTTTGGTGTTTTAATGTTGTTTTGAGCGTTCCGAAGGTTGGGACGAGTTTGAATAAGGTTATGTTACTCGTTTGTATTTTTGGTTTAGGTCCCGGGGGCCTCGAAATGATTTTTCGGGAAGGTTGAACTTGAGAAAATGCAGTTGATGTTGCTGCTTCTGTCATATCCGCACCTGCGGATTGGGGTTCGTAGGTGCGAGCTCCGCAAGAGCGGAAGAAAGGCGCATGTGCGAGGAGGACTGCAGGTGCGGCTTGGTAACCATATTTACAATACTGCAGGAGCGGTGAGGCGACCGCAGATGCGAGGCCTGGTGACATAAGTGAAATCCGCATAAGTGGTTGTTTTTCCGTAGAAGCGGAAGCACAGATGCACTTATGGGATCGCATGTGCGAAAGTGCTGGGCAGAATGTATAAAAAGACCCCTTCACGATTTTCAGTCATTTGTTCATCGTTTTTGTGCGATTTTAGAACTCCAAGCTGTGATTTCAAGAGGGAATCAAGTGTTGATAGAGAGGTAAGCTACTTGGGCTTTGTATCTTGTATTTATGGTGATTATTTCATTGTTTAATCGTGACATTTGTGGGAAAAATTAGAGAAAGAGTTGGGGAAATTAGGGCTTGAAATGGGAGAGTTAAATTGGAGATTTGAGGGGCCATTTGAGGTCCAATTTTGAGGTTCTTAGTATGTATAGACTCGTGAGAGGATAAGGAACCTATTGATGTAAAATTTATCGGAATCCGAGATATGGGCCCGGGGGCCGGGTTTGAGCAATTTCGTGATTTTTGATGCAAATTGGATATTTTTGAGTGGGCTTTGTTCCATTAGCATATTTTAATAGTTATGTACTGATTGTGGCTAGATTTGGAGCATCCGGAGGTTGATTCGTGAGGGCAAAGGCATCCCGGGCTAGAGTTTGGACTGGATCGAGGTAAGTAATGATTGTAAATACTATCTCGAGGGTTTGAAACCCCGGATTACACATCATTGTATTACTTTGAGGTGACTCACACGCTAGATGACGAGCATGGAGTTGTGCACCATTGGGGATTGTTACTTGGTCCGTCCCGTACAACTGTTAAGTCGCGTATTTGATTTGAAATCTTATGATATTTCATGTTCTAGAGATTGATATTATATTTTGGGCTGTATGCCATGTTTGGGGCCTTGTGCCGACCTGTTGAGACTCTTAAGGGCACTTTTGCTATTTTTCCTCACTCTATTTGTTTTGAAAGCATATCCTCAGTCATGTTTTACCTGTTTATTATTTAAATCTGGTTTTATCACTTTATTTCTTAAGAATGTGAAAATTGTTTGGACTGAGTTCCCTGTTTTACTGATGGTCCGAGTGATAGTGAGGTTGATGACTGAGATAGACCGAGGGTCTGATTGTGAGGTTGATGACTGAGATAGACCGAGAGTCTGATTGTGAGGTTAATAACTGAGAGAGGCCCGAGGGCCTAGTTGTGAGGATTATATATCTATGGATCGGGCTGCACGTTGCAGAATATATATATATATATATGTATATGTATATATATATATGTATATGTATATATATGTATATATATATGTATATATATGTATATGTATATGTATGTATATGTATATGTATATGTATGTATATATATATATATATATATATATATATATATATATATATATATATATATATATATATATATATATATGGACCGGGATGCACGCCGCAGCAATATGTATATGGATCGGGCTGCACGCCACAACGATATGTTAGATCGGGCTGCATGCCGCACGATATAGCGCTTGGGCTGTAGGATCCCCTCCGGAGTCTGTGAGCGCAATCGACTATATATATGGATTGGGCTACACGCCGCAGCGATATATGGATCGGGCTGCACGCTGCAACGGTTACTATATGGTACCAATTGAGTGTGCTTGCTTAGTGTGAGCGCTGATTGGTAAGAGTTGAGTCACGAGTGACTGAGAGGCTTGCCCGAGGGGCTATATATATATATATATACATGTATATGAGTGATGCTTTGCTTGAGGGGCTAGTTTATGAATTACTGTTTTCACTCCTCTTTAAAGTGAGTTTCTATTAAACATGTTGATTTAATTACTGCTTTCACTCATCTTTAGACCGACCCTCTATTGAAAATGTTGAGCAAACGTTTTAAATAATCATTCATTTAAACTGAAGTTTTAAGTTATGAAGAGGATTGTAAATTTCTGTTTTACCTGAAGGGCTGTATACAAACTATGTTCTGCCCTAGGGGACCGCTTATGGTTTTCATCTCTTTTATTATAAATGGTATTGAACCCCTACTAAAACTATTGGAAAGCATTTCCAAATGATTTTTACCAAAAGCTGGATTTTAAATGAGACGATTGACTCGTATTCTGATTTGAAAGCCTGTTATGCTTATTGAGTTTATCATAAATGTGGATTCATCGTTTCCTACTGCTCAGTCTTTATTTACTCTTATTTCTTACTGGGTTGGAATACTCACATTACTCCCTGCACCTCGTGTGCAGATTCAGGTATTTCGGAACCCGGTAGTGGATATTGATTGCTCAGACGCGGAGTCATCAGACTTAGCAAGGTGGCCGCACAACGTTCGCAACACTGCTTCCTTCCTCTCATTTTTATTACTGTATTTAGTACATTTTAGACTCTTGTTGTATTCAGACCTTGGTAGATACTCATGACTAGTGACACCTCGATGTCGGGCTTGTGTAATTATTCCACACTTCTCTTTTAAATTTTCATTATGAGATTATTGGTTTATAAGTGGTATAAAAATAACTTTTATTGGAAAAATGATTGATTATGGAATTGTGTCGGCTAGCCTAGTTTTACGATAGGCGTCATCACGACCGGGTCGGTTTTGGGTCGTGACAGATACACCCATAAACAAGACTCTACTAGACACGCTTGTAGACTCCCAAGGACAGAACCTGGCTATGATACCACTTTTGTCACGACCCAAACCGATGGGTCGAGACGGGCACTCGGTACCTTACTCAACCGAGTACCAACGTAACATATCTTTCTTATTACATCATTATATACACGTGACATACAGGCCTAATAGGACAACATGATCTTTTATAAACATGAAACATAGGCCGATAAGGCCACACAATCTTTCACGTACACGACATATGTCTACAAGCCTCTAAGAGTACATAAATATCATAAAGGTCGGGACAGAGTCCCGCCATACCACGCAATACACGTCTAAATCATACTAACCAAATATGCAACTCCGAAGCAAATGGAGTGCACCAACATCTTCCGCTGAGCTAATAGCCTACTTGGAGGGCTCTCGACCTGTCTATCTGGACCTGCGGGCATGAAACGCAGCGTCCCCAGGCAAAAGGGACGCCAGTACGAATAATGTACCGAGTATGGAAGGCACATAAATAAGTACATAAGAGACATGGAAGAAATATAGAGTACATGACTCAACCTGTAAGTCTAGATAACTTTGTAAATCATAAATTACTTATTGTCATGCATATTAGTATTAATGTCATGTCGTGCATAGGTACATATTTCATAACATCATCAGCCTCTGAGGGAATCCCATCATATCATATCGGCCACTGTGGGCAAAATCATTATTGTATACCAGCTGATCAGGTGGTGGTACATATATAATGCCATAACCTTTCCCCATATCCCATATACATATATATATATACACACATACATACATACGTGTGGTGGTGCATATATAACGCCGTTTGAATCATATTTCAGCCACTGTAGGCAACATCATCATCATATACCAGTTGATCAGGTGGTGGTGCGTATATAACTCCGTAACCTTTTTCCATATACCATATACATATATTTACATACATACGTGTATATAACACCATCTGGTCATGGGTCAATGCACATGTATAACTGAGTGAAATGCATGAAAAATACATAATAATCTCGATATTCCTTCCGGATAAACTTTTCCAATTGCATATTATACTGAGACCCATGCACAAAAGATAATAATAATTCTCATGGGGAATCAAGAATATAGACACCCCTACTATTTTTATGAATAGAGTAATTTATAGAAACTGTGTATTTGCTCGTTTCTTCAGTATAATTTGGACTATGCCTATAAGAAAGAAGGGATAGCCTTAACATACCTGGAGTAGAAACAACTCCGTATAATTATCCCGTTGAAATTCTTCGTGGATTGAATTAGAACCCAAAATTTGGATGTAGGCTTCTGCGTTTTTTGAACTTGGAGAACGAGTTTGGCTTATATGCCAAATTAATGAATTGAGGAGTGAGGTTTAGACGTTGAAAAAGCTTCTGCCTTTCATTTCAACAGAATGCAACAAGTTTAGCTTTTGTCTTTGAAATGAGATCTTTATTTCCTTTAATTTGATAAAGCTTGCAATAAAGTCTTGGAAAGATTTTAATACTTAACTCTTGACACATGTAAGCATGAATCAATGACTCAATTTATACAAAAGGAGGGGCTTCCACGTTTCCTCTTGGGATAATTTATTAACTTTTTGTCCGCTTATTAGTTAACTGTGTAATGTTCTGTTACCCGGTAATTAACCAATTACTCGCCTAATTTAAAAATTGCCCCGAATTACTTAAAATATTACTCACTTTTCACATACCTTATACACCTTTCTATCATAGCCATGTAGTACCTTGTATGGCACTAGTCCATAAATACCAGGTATTTTAGCTCGGGCCATATTTTATCCCAAAATGCCAAACTTTGACAAAATTCGTTTTCTTAGACTTGCTCCCCCTTTCACCTTCATGAATTTACTAATCACTTGTGAAATAGCATATCCTTATAATCCCCAAATAATCTTTTCCTTGGACTGATGTCAATTACCTTACGACAAATTTAACGTAAAATACTGCAGGGCGCAACACTGTCGTAACTTATTACTGCGAAGCGTAATATCACTGTAATATAATACTATCGGGTACAACACTGTCGTAACTTAATACTGCAGGACGTAACATCAATCGTAATATATTACTGTAGAGGGTAACACCATTATAACATATTACTGTAGAGCATAACATCGTTGTAATATAATACTGCGAGACGTAATATTGACGTAATATGGCGGGGCGTAACAAAAACTTGAGACTTTAATCTTGGGATTTGAGAGGCCATTTGTGGTAGGATTTTAATATTCTTGGTATGTATGAACTCGTGGGAGGATAAGGATTCCATTGATGTATTTTTTATCGAGTTTGGAGATGTGGGCCCGGGGGTCGAATTTGGCCAATTTTGGGATTTTTGGTATAATTTAATTTATTTCGCATGAGCTTCGATCATTTGGCGTATTCTAATGTTATGATACTTATTTTGGGTAGATTTGGTGTGAGTTGAGGCCGAGGCGAGAGGCAAAGGCATCGCAGAGTAGTATTTTCATCCGGTTTGAGGTAAGTAACCAATGTAAATCTGGAACTGAGGGTACAAACCCCGGTATTTCGAATTGTTTTGATAAATGAGGTAACACACATGCTAGGTGACGAGTGTGTGGGCGTGCACCGGTAGGGATTGCTATTTGGTCCGTCCCGTAGCGACTATTATGCCGCGTATTTGATTTGAAATCTTATAATATTCCGTATTTTAGACATTTACATTGTATTATGGGCTGTATGCCATATTTGGGGCCTCGTGTCGACCTGTTGAGACCCTTAGGGGCATTTTTATTGTTTTTCCTCACTCTATTTGTTTGAAAGCATATCCTCAGTCATGTTTTACCTATTTATTGTTTAAAACTGGTTTTATCACTGTACTTCTTGAAATGTGAGAACTGTTCGGATTGAGTTACCTGATTTCTACTATTATGCCCGAGCGACTGTGAGGTTAATGACTGAGAGAAGTTGATGACCTAATTGTGAGGAAATATATATATATATGATCGGGCTGCACGCCGCAGTGATACTTATATCGATCGGGCTGCATGCCGCAGCGATATATATAATGGATCGGACTGCGCGCCGCAGCGATATGACGCTTGGGCTGTAGGAGCTCCTCCGGAGTCTGCACACCCCAGTGAGCGTAGTCGGCTATAAACTATGGATCGGGCTGCACGCCGCAGCGGTTACTATGATTATTACTATTTTGAGATATTATTGAGCTTGAGTGCTGAGAGTGAGTACTGAGTGACGAGAGCTAAGTCACGAGTGACAGGGAGGCTGCCCGAGAGGCCATATTCTGAGTCTTGCTCGAGGGGCCCATTTATGATATTTTCACTGATTTCACTCTTCTTTAAAATAAGCCTCTGTTGAAAATTACTAAGTAAAGGATTTCAAGTATTCCAATTGAAACTGAAGATTTTAAGACGAAACTGGTTTTTAAACTGTGGAGTTTGATCTATTATTCTGTTGTTTGCTCCTTTATATGATTTTTGACTGCTCGTCGCTGTTTTCAGACCTTATTTACTTTAGTTACTTACTAAGTTGGCGTACTCACATTACTCCCTGCACCTTGTGTGCAGATCCAGGTGCCCGAGCGGTAGAGTGAGGGTCCTCAACATTATGAGAGTTTGACGGAGACTGCAAGGTAGCTACATGGTGTCTGTAGCCCTGCTTTCCTCCTTCCTATCTTGTCCTTTTCTGCATTTTAGACTTATGATGTATTAGATAGTCGGTTCTATATTTAGAGGCTCTAGACTCATGACACCAGATGTTTTGGCTGTGTTGGTTTACTGTTTTATTGATTTTCGCACATTTTTAGCTGCTTTATACATTTCTTATGAAAAATTGGGATTTAACCGTGTTAGAAAATAATTTTATAAAAAAGGGTTGTGATTAATCTTTGGGTTGGCTTGCCTAGTAATGTGATAGGCACCATCACGACCAGGTATTTGGGGTCGTGACAATAATACATAATTATCTAATAACATGACAAAATTGATCATTTGTGTAAGTTTTGATGATGTCCTTTTATTTTAAATTCATGTATTATGTAAATGTAACAATATTTTTCGGCATTTAGATAATTGTTATATTATTATACATAAAATTTCTCTAATTAATTTTATTGTTCCTTTATATAAATAAATATTTAAATCATAACGTGTCATTATTAACGTGCAACGCACGTTGATAGATACTAGTGCTATTATAAAAGCACGGATAATTTATGTTAAATATTGAAGGATTAAAATATTCCCGAAACATTGATTGACTTTTATGTCTTTAAATATTTGTATAATTTAAGGATCTAATTGTAAATTACCTAATGATGAAATTCTTTTTTGACTTACACTACATATAAACCAACCCTACAAAGTTGATTTTACTTAGATTAAAAAGGCATGTCCATAATTTTCTTTTAAAAAGAATTATTATTCCTAATTAAAAAATATATTTTTAATTGTGGGAGAATAGGAGATTTACGTAGCATATTATAAAGTCAATGTAAGATTCTTCCTCACGATGTGTTGTATTTGAAAAAGGAAAAGTCTATATGCATAAATTTTCCTCAAGTATAGCAATTCCGGAACGTGAAAATTTTGAGTTCTATTTGGAGAAGGAAAAAAACTTAATTAATTTAGGGATATTAATTTTTTACAAATATAAAAGACAAATTTAGTACTAAGCTCTAAAAACATTTATAACATTTTAAGTTAAATAAAAAAAATCTTACAACCCCTTAAAATCTTAATTTATATTAGTTCATATAAAATTAAAAACTAAATTAAGTTAGATATCTTTTGTAACATACTTTATGTTCCTAAATATTATGAGTTACTACATAATTCAAATAATTGAGTTAGTTTTAAAATTTTAATTAATAAATAATAATTAAATAATAGTTTTTAAATATAAAATCTAATTTTAAAGGAAAAAAATACAAGGGGAAGTTTCTATGAATATCTTTCTTTCACATGACAATAAAGTGGTTCTAATAATGCAGATGAGACTTAAGTAAATTTATCATCTTTGTAAGTTGTTTACCTTAAAAATAGTAACTATAATTATATTTGATTTTGTGGTTCTAAAAATACGTGATTTATTTCAATACTAGTTGTTTTGCAATAGATGCTAAGTGCAAGTAAAGAAAATAAGAAATGCAAACCAATATGGTCATACGATTGGGCCTCGAACTGGCTGGAGCAGGGCCTCGAGATCTAGATGGGGCTAATAACAATGAACAATTGATGAAGAATCAAAGATAATGAAGGCCTCAGAGATGGCCTTTTGCGGTTAATAATGAGCAATAAATGAAGAACAATAAATGAACAATGAATGAATAAGCAATAAGCAAGAAGTGTGTAGAGCAATTGTTTAAGCAAAGAGCAGAGAATGTTGTATTGTATTCAATGTGAGTGTAATGATCTGAATCCTTTTACAAGATGACAAGGGTCTCCTTTATATTGGGGGAGGGGGGGGTGAATCCTAACACAGTACATGTCTAATAAATGACGAATAAATGCTACTAGTACAGTTGTATAACGGCTCAGTACAGATAAGTGCTATTCTTGCAGACCCTGTCAGTCCTCATCGCGTGCCCTCGAGGGTTTCCCGCCTTTTCATAACGGACATCGATTTTCATACTACCTCGAGGTACACTGATCGAGGCTAGCCCTGCACTACTATTGAGTAGCGAGAGAGGTTGAAGCAGCTTTTACCCGATGAGGTCGGGATCAATTTTCATAAGGAGCTAGATATTGGAGTTGAGTGTCTATCTAAAGTGGAGTTGTGTATTCGTTCCAAATTACACTTCTAAACATTTTGGGTTTTGATTTTACTTCTAGTTGTGTAATACTACAATGATAAATTATGCTAAATTAAGCATAAGGTTAAACTATCGCGAGTTATTCAAATAGGTAAAAGGCACTAGGGTAGTGACTTTCTCCCAGACGGTTAATTAACAGATTCTTGAGTCTAAGGCTAGATTGTCATATTTGGGGAATATGATATAACTATTGCACGATTCTACTCACTCAACACCTCTCGGTGGTTCAAGTGATTTTGCCCTAATTGACTTTCTCAAGTCCAATTGGGTATGCAAATTTGTGCAAGCAATTGAGGTTCAAGTCGGGTATTACTATCTCTAGATTTAACCCTTTAATTGGGCCTATCAGTCTCTTGAGTATGCCCCAATTCCTTGTTGGACCAATTTCAGAGACATAGACTCTCTTCCTCAAGAAGAGCCAAAGTCTTCTAAACAATAACTAGTGTTTGCAACCACTAATTCAACAATTAAACATGAAATTAGTCTAAATATCAAACACCCATAGTCAATCAAGCCCTAAAACACAAGACCCATCAATTACCCACACTAGGGTTGAGCCACAACCTTAGCTTATGGGTCTAGCTACTCATAATTAGAGAAGAAAACAAAGCAATAGATGAAGAGAAACTCATAATAATTAACTGCTAAATTAAACTTGAAGATTCAATGTTGAAATCACGCTAAAATTACTCGAAATAGCTAAAAGGAACGAAGTCACGAGCGCAACTCTTGATAAAAAACTATCCGATGACCTAAAAATGGGAAAAGAATCTATTTATACTAGGCTAAAAATCTTGGACAAAAATACCCATGCGGGGCTAGTGCAAACCGCACAAAATCGAGTGCGGCCGCACTAAGGCTCTAGGCTTGAGTAATCAGCTCTCTGAACTCAGGCAATGTAGACAGCACGAAATCGAGTGCAGCTGCGGTGGCTTCCATTACGGTCCGCACAAAAAGGACCGCAGACCGCATTGAGCTTCATCCTCCAAAACACCACCTCTCTGAACCTTGGCTATGCGAACCACATGAAATTGAGTGCGTCCGCGGTGAACTCAATGCGGACGGCACAATACCCTTTGCGGCCGCATTACCTGTTGGCCTGAACAACAACCTCTCTGAACTTCACTTGTGCGGACCGCACAGAATGGTGTGCGGCTGCACTGGCCCTATTCGACTGAGCTTTGTCTTGTCTTGGTACTTGTGCAAGGTTTCACTCCTTTTTGAGATGATTTTTGACACCTTGTCACCTTGTTGATCAAACCTATAATCAAGCACAACTTGTGAGCCTGTGGGACTATTTTGTACATAATTCTAATCAAAACTTGAGTAAGAAGGAGTGTAGAATGCATCATATTCCTTAGTTATCAACTCCCCCAAACTTAAACTTTTGCTTGTCCTCAAGCAAAAAAAAATAAGACCCACCCCTTAAGAGAAAATCCAAGAAAATTAAGCTGTCCTAAAGTGACCTCATCTAGCATCAATTGGGACTAACAATTGCCCTCAATTCAAATGAATTATTAACAACATTTATTCTTTTAAACACCATGGATTAAGTGCGACACAAGAGCATCAAGAGTTGACTCAACACATCAAAGAACTCTTTCTATTACTTTGGTCATTGTGGAACCCAAACACACACATTCTCAACTCTCCCTAAGCAAACCTCACCTTTAGGATAGTGACACTCAAAACGATGTTAATGAAAATACACTCATCTCTCTCAAAGAAAAGTCACAAGTCCGGCTCTAAGTACCATATGCTTTCCCCTTATGTGAGTCACCACTAATGTAAGCTTCATTCAACTAGAGATCATATAGGGCTTTTGTAGAGACATAGTAAAGGCTTTTGATTCAGGGTAGGAAATGTTTGGTTTAAGTAGGTTCCATCTTCCCTTTAGCACTTCTTTTGCTTCATTTTGGCACACATTCACTTGATTTTTTGAGTCATTTCACTTCTTTCTAAGGGGTTAGAGAGACACACTGTCACTCTTTCTTGTTCATTTCAAATCTTTTCTCCTTTCTCAACTTTCCACACCTCTCATTCTTTGATTTTCTTGAATCCCTTTATTCATTTTGTCCTTTTGCTTTTCTTTCTTTTTCATTGCCTTTCCTTTTCTTTATTTTGTACCTTTTTGCCACTTTGTTGCAATCCTCGTCTCTCCCCCCAAACTTATACTTTTGCCAAGTGCTAAAGAAAGATCGGGTGCCAAGAGAGGGTATCTTTTAGAACGAGTAAAGGCTTGTATCATGGTTCTTGAAGGAAAAAGGTCTAAGGCTCAAAAGGGTTGACTAAGGATTTTATCATTGTTAGGATATGGAAGTGTTCAAGCTATCATTTGGATGAAGGAAATCCAATAATCATGTCTCAAGTCAAATTTCACTTAGGATTTCGCCTCAACAAACATTCAAGGCAAGTTCTAGACCAATGGCTCGGGACTTGGACTTGTAATACAATTTCTCACCGCATAAGCTATGGGATCGCTAAAGACACAGAGTCGGGGCCCACAACAACCTTCGATAAGATTTGAGCACACAATGGTCCCGGAAAACCACTTGATGATTATCGGCCAACACAAGAGTCTCAAGGTCACAACTTTCACCATCCTATACCCAACGATTGGTTTTGACCATAAGATCAAAGGCAAATGTGCTAGGCCCAAGTGAAGCTTTGCTTGAGGCACCCTTAACCACTAACTACTAAAAAGCAAAAAAAAAAAAGAAAAACAGACTCAAACCCTTAAGAAGGTAGTCATGCCATCCATCATCGGGAAGAGCCACCCGGTTCATACAAATTCTATCTTTGGAAAGAGCTATGGCATTAAAAAAACCAAAGGCTTATTGCAAATATCCAAAACAAGAAGATACGAACACGAATAAGAAGCTAAGAAAGAAAAATTGCGGAAAGTAAAATGAATATTTACAAGAGGGGAGTTTAATCGAATATACAATAAGGGAGATGAATATATACAATGTAACATAACTTTTATATACAGACCCAAAGTAAAAAGTGCGAAAAATATAATGAAGTGCTAAAATTATATACATACCCACGATGAAAAAGAAAGAAAGAAATACAATCGTCATATATATATATATATATATACAGTCATCTAACAAATCAATCAAAGTAGGGCCTACCCCCTCAAATGAAAGCTGGCATTGTCCTTAATGCCAACTAAGCCAAATAAACACCAAAATATAGAGGAAAGAGGATACGGAAACTCCCTATGGGCCGTCTGTCTGTATGGGGTCCTGAGTGGTCCCTGGGTCCTCTATATGCTTGGGAACCTGAGACTGGCTCCCTGTGACCAATGGCTCTGCTATTGGGACCTGGGCCTGGACAGGCTCCTGGGTAGCATCCTGTGGCTGACTGGAGGAAGTCTCCAGTGGGTCTGCCAAATGGATGACTGCATCATCTGACTGAGGGATTACCCTCTTCCCCTTGGGAGGCCTCTCTGACTGCACTGGATGGGATGGGCTGCTGGCACAGGGTCATGTAACAATAAATCCAAAGGCAGGTGATCTGCCTTCAACCTGCCAACCTCAACCCGCAACTCCTTCACGGACTCCTTGGAAGCCCGAGTCTTCCTCATCTTCTTGGCCTCCCTAGCAAGCTCCTTAAGAGCCATTTGAAACAGTGGATTTCCCTATTGAGCATGTGATTTTTGCCCTATATGAATTACTTCCATATATTCAAGAAAAATAAAATTTTCTCATTATTTGAAAATTTCGTAGATCTTTGTAGCATTTTTTGTTAATTGTTTGCATTTGTCTGTGCATGTTAACTTTGTTTAATTAATGAAAAATACAAAAATATGTTGCACTTGCATTTAAGATTTAATTCTACATTTTAGGATTAATTAGCAAATTAGTTATTCTATAAAGATGGAAAAAATAAAAAAAATAGTTTATTTTTTGCACTTTTTAATTTCAATTTTACATTTTGGTAGTTTTCCTTTAAATTGGTTTTTGATTAATTGTGATAATTATTAGTTAAAGTTAGTAAATTCAATGTGATAAGATTAACTTGGGTTAGGAATTAAATTAGGTTTTACTTTATTTTTGTTTTTGTTTTTAAAAGAAAAAGAGATTAAAAAAAAGATTTGTAATTAAAAAGAAAAGAAGTAGAGAAATCAGATTTTGGGCTGTTGCATTTTAATTCTCAAGCCCAATTCCCCTCCAATCCTCTACCCAAGCCCAAGTCTTCTAAATACCCATCTCCCACGACCCGTCTACCCTCTTTAACCCGACCCACTCTCCACAAATACACACACAAATACATACAGAGACCCAAATCAATATCCCTAACTCAACGCGACTGTTCATCATCTTCTTCACGTCAGAGCCGCGTCCAACTCGCCAAATTTCAGGTGAGTGAGCTCAAATTCACCCCACGCGTTCCCCCCTCTCCTCGTCACCATATTTGTAACGGTTTTTTGACAATAGAAGATTGCTTTCAGATTTTTTTGCGCGTTGATTAGCCTCCCGATTGATTTGCTGGATAAATGGGGGTCGTGGATGGATGAAAATAAATCCTTGCCCTCCATCTGTCCCAAAAATCGTTCATAGAAAGAGATTGCAAAAGAATTTCGGAGGAGTGCGTGGAGAAGGTTAGAGAAAATCTGAGGGGTCTATATAAGGTGAGGTTTCTCTTTTGAAAGGGGAGGTTTTTTTTTTGGGAAAAGGATTTGAGAAAGATTTCTTCTTTTATTTCTCATCGATTTCTTATATTAGAATAGAGAGAAAAGATTAAGGATTGAGTTCTGATTTTTTCTTGGATTTGTTATTCCGTTTTCTTCTCTATTAAAAAAATGCTAAAAATTTTCGAGTTTTTCATTTGTTCATATTTTGCTTCAGAAATCAGAAAATTTCAAAAAAAGGGGGCTCCGTTTTCCTTCTCTGGTTCTTGCTAAAACCAGAGTTGATTTAAACGAGCTCGTTGCTATTGAAGCTGCTGTTCGAGTTAGAAAGTTGATATTTTCCGTTTCTGTTTAGAGGTTCTGGTTGAGTTCTTGGTTGTGGATTCATCCAATTCATTTCATTTCGATTGCTGTAATTTGCTGAAAGATCAATTGGAAACTTTGACAGGTTCATCTCGTTCTCATATCTTTTGTATTAGAGTTGGCATCCTGATGATTCTCTGTCACTAGCGTAAAACTCGAAATCCGGAGTGCCTTTGCTATATGAAAAAGCTTGAATGTTTCTATTTTTCATTCTATGATGCTTAATTGTTTTATCCAGTGTATTTGTGTATCAATATATTGTTAGATTAAGTGAGGTCTTCATGATCTGAAATGATATTAGCTCTACCCATGTCTTGTGCTCTTTGATTTAAAGCTCAATCCCACTGTCTAAACATTATCCATGTTAGATCTCTCTGATTCTTGTTGCCTGTAGGTTAAGTTTTGTGAATTAGGATCCCAAAATGGTCGCTGAAACATGGAATTTGGTGCTTTGGCTTGATAGCTTCAGTTGTACCTTTCTACTACTGGATTTTCCTTATTTTTCAGTTAGCAAAGAGCAATAGATAAGGTGTGCATGCGATAAAATGATAAGTTCTGGAATATCCACAACCAACTTGATATGTCCAGGGATTTTTAAAAAACTCTAGCTGAACAGTTTTGCTTCTGCAAATAGCAAAATAATCTGTCAAAATTATGTTATACCAATAGCTGTGATGCTATGACTCCAAAATAATGAACAAGCTCATGTGATTCTTCGTTGGAGACTTTTTAAGTTGGAGTATGTTTCAACATGAATCAAAAGTAGAGTTTTCTTTCATGAGGATGGTGTATTAGTTGATTTTAAGGTCACTTACTACTGTGCAGTTGAAACATTTCTTGTTGTGTGAGTGAAGGGTGTTCTCTTTTGATTGAGATCTTTGAGTAAGCAATTGACAGTTAGAGGAATGGACTGTACCCACGAATTTTTACAATGGTTGAATTTTTTTTAAATAAGCATTCTGCTTTTTGATAGGTATGGTTAAGGTTATAAAAGTTTTCATGTTTGGCAATTCTTTGTTCATTGTTAGATACTTGGGGCTAGTTTTACCAAGAAGAATATTTGTATACAAATTTCTCGCTCTTTGTTTTGGTTTAATCCAGATGTGGTTGCTCCAGTTAAATTTCTAGCGTTATTCAATTGTCATAAATTATAGAATTGGTTTGGATGCACTAAGTGCTATGGTCATATGAACGTATCAAATTTTGATTCCAGCAATTCCTTTACCATACTATGTGACCGTCAATAATCCTAATTTAGTTTTTTTTTTGAAAAACCATGAACATTTGTAGTTTTCTTTAGGCGCGTAATTAAAATTTTCATAGCTACGGATACGGTTCCCGTGACGTAGTCGTGGTACTTAATTTCGAACTAGTTTTAAACATGAATATCCTTAGTTCATTTAGTTGAATGATTTTGAGGCGTGCTATATTAGGCAAGACATAGCTTATGGCCCTACAAAATTTAGTCTGAATTTCCCTTTTAAAATTGGAATTGAGGTGCGCCATTCCAAATAAAATCTTAAAATGCATGGCCTTCATTTAATTAATATTTTAATCCTTAGAACTCGAGGCGTGCCATTTAGTTGAATTTCCATGGCCCTCGCAAACTTGAAAGTGCGGAGTTGCTTTAGGCGCGTTATTTTAATAATTTACCTTCCTAAACTCGGGTGCGCATTTATGCGACCCAAATCCAAATCTCAACAATGTTAGATAAAATATATCGGAGACCGCGGGTGCATTTATATGACATGGTACAAGACGTATTTTAAATGACGTTGCAATCTTCCTTAAGAATGATTAAAAGCCGCTAATAAGTTAAAATTGAACCACAGGCTAAAACATGTATTAAAAATCAGATAATAGGCCAATTATAACAGTTGAGCGACCGTGCTAGAACTATGGAACTCGGGAATGCCTAACACCTTTTTCCGGGTTAACAGAATTCCTTAGCCGGATTTCTGTGTTCGCGGACTGTAATACAGAGTCAATCTTTTCCTCGATTCGGGATTCGAACCGGTGACTTGGGACACCATAAAATTATCCCAAGTGACGACTCTGAATCTAATAAATGATCCTGTTTCGATTGTCACTTTAAGTTGGAAAAAACTCCCTTATACTACCTTTCCGAAGGTGTTGGTAAAAAGGAGGTGTTACAGCTTTGGCGACTCTATTTATTATTTGATTTTATTACATGTTTGGGCCTAATGTGCTAAATATTGCTTTTTACCGCTTTGATATTATTTGAATTGTATATAAGCTGCTACGAAACCCCTCTCTTCTCTTTTCTGAGGAGTGCACGCTCGCGTGACTTCTTTCTGTTAGAGTCATATATCAAATAGAACGAGGTTCAGACAAGTTGCAAAGACGGATGATCTTTTGGTTACCGGTACGCACCCCCCCCGGCTCGAGTTGTCCGCTCGGGTAAGCCGGGTCTAGAACAATATACCCAGGTTTTAAACCTAGAATAACTCAGCCTCATGTCGGATCCCTAGTAGGAACGCTTATCTGCATCATGTGCATTTAACTTTGGAGACTCAACACAAGGGTTGAGTCTGTCTAGGACAGGTATACCCGATGCATCCTACTTGATACTTGCTACTTGTGCATCCTACTTGCTACTTGTGCATTCATTTGCTTCGGAATTGCATGTTGACCGGCTTATATGGAAAAGGTTGAGAGAAGGAAAGTCAATGTGAGGGCTAAGAGAGATAATTGCTTGTTTTCGAAAAATCGGTGTCCCAAAATATACTGAAACTTTGCTGAAATTTTGAAAAAAGAGAAATTTTTGTTTTGTTTTGAAAGAAAAGAAAATTTGGTTTTTGTTTTGTCAAAATTTCCTGAACTATGCCAATTTGATTCTCACCGGATGTGGGATACGTAGGCAACCCCCATCGGATCCAACATCCTTTTTGCAAAAATAGCTCAAAAGGCACCAAAATTTTATTACTTTGTTGGAAATAAATAAGGTGAATCCATTCTTGTCGAAAATAGCCGAATGTCCCCAAAAGGACGCCGGAAGGCTGTTTTTGCAAGAACAGCCACCTTTGGTTTCTTTTTTGGCATTTTGGCCGGTTAGCAAGCACAACCTTAAAATCTTCTCCCCGGAAGTGTTGAAAGGCTATATTTGCAAAGCTGGGTTTTATTTTGAAATAAAAATTTGGAAAAAAGAGAGAGAAAGACAGTGTTAACTTTGTTTTTGAGTCAAATGAGTCTTGATTTTGCTTAATCACCCTAATAAATGTGCAGAATGAGCATGAGTCAAAGTTTGCCAATAACAGTCATGAACAATATCCCTTTGAAGTTGCATATGTGGTAGGAAGATCTGGGTAAATCAGAGCAAGATAAGGTCAATCTACACTTGGGAGGTCTCATCGGGTTGTTGAAGATCATGCTTAGAGGAGACATCATAAAGGCGTTGGTTACATTTTGGGATCCATCTCACAACGTCTTGCAGTTCTCGGATTTTGAACTCACACCCACCTTAGAAGAGATAGCAGGTTATATGGGAAGTACTGAAGGTCTGAGGCATAAGTATATGATCGCTCCAAGAGCCATTAACTCTTACAAATTCATGGATTTGCTAAAAATAAGCAAGGAATCCCGTACTCTGAGTTGGCGGACGGTTTTTCCACTCTACGTTTCATATACCAGAGATACGGGTATGTAGGAGGATTTGACAACCCGGAAAGCGGGGTTTGTAGCAAAGGAAACCGAGCAAAATGGGATAAGCATAGGCGTTTCGCCTTCATGGTAGCTTTCTTAGGCCTCGTGATGTTCCCCCGGAAAGATGGGAATATCGATCTGCGGGTGGCTGGAGTCATCAAAGTCTTAATTACCAACGCCAAGAGCACTCTTGCCCCTATGATAGTGTCTGAGATATACCGAGCTCTCACAGCTTGTAAAGCTAGGGAAAATTTCTTCGAGGGATGCAATTTGCTACTACAGATGTGGATGATCGAACACTTGTGTCACTGCCCTCAGTATATGAGTTATGGGTCCGCAGATAAAAGTTGCATTGAAGAATTTGACACTAGGATTTCAGGGTTCAAGTTACCAGAAGGGTTTGGAGATTGGGTATCCCGCCTCCGCTCCGTCACTGCGGGGCAAATAGAGTGGACACTGGATTGGCTTCCTGTTGAAGAAATTGTGTATATTCCCGCCACCAGTCCTTACTTCATCCTAATGGGTCTTCGATGCATTCAACCTTACGCTCCATACCGGGTGATGAGACAGTTGGGAAGGTGCCAGGTGACGTACCCAGATGAAGATCTTAGTGTCTATGCGGTCGAGGTTAGCCCTGACGGCCAATTTCATGACGAAATAGTTCGTTTTATTTGGAACAAGTGCCAGTATTTGACAGCGCAAACTCGAGTACGTGACCTATCTAGAGGCGAGGTCTCACCCGCCTATCTTTCCTGGTATAGAAAGAAGAACATTGTAATGGCCGAACCTGAAAGACCAGCCAAAAATCCTCACATTCAGGAATTCGTTGAGGCATTGCAAGAACAGTGGGCTTGGTTGGCCAAGGAGAATGAGTACAAGGCCACAATAGGAAAGCTAGAAAAGCAAGTCAGGGATCTTTAGTTTGAGAATGGTTTGCAGGCCGCCACAGATGAGGGCGAGAAGAGAAAGTTAGCCAAATAAAATGACGCTCTTCGAGCCCAGATTCGAGAAATGAAAACAGCAGCTGAAAAGCCTGCCAGAAGTGCAAAGGATGAAAAGCTTATAAAGAACCTTAGGCAGAAGGTGGATGAGTATGGTTTTGATTTGAACAAAGCAGACGGTGAACTAGCTAGAGCTCGAACAAAATTGGCTAAGAATGTGGAAGAACAAGCGCGCCTGGTTAAACAATTAAAAAAGAAATACGACAATGAGGTTGCTGGGTTGAAGAAGGGTCATCACCGTTGAGAGCAAAATGATCAAGCAGACGAAAGACTTTAAGGCTGAAAGAGAACACTGTTATACAACAATGGCACAGTTAGAAAGAGATTTGCAACAACTTCAAGAACAAAATCATGTAGCCAAACGAACTTTGGGAGCCAGGGCCCAGCAGATTGGGCGTTTGTTGTAGGAAAAGGGTGTCATAAGAGAGAGAGTCAGAAGGATCGCCGATTACATCGCGATGACGTGCAGTAGTTGTGGGGATATGACTAGATCCATGTTCTTTGCCACTGCGATGACCTTTGTTCGCCAGATAATGGAAGATCTCTACCACCTCCAAGGGGATTTAGCGTGTAGGCCCGTGGCGAGACCGAATGATGTCCCGCGAGACCCAGGAGCATTTGAGGCATTGATGTATTCATGATTTTTACTCGAGTCTGTATTTTCTTTCTGTTGGAGTCTGTTTGTTTGTTTTCGAGTATATATTTTCATCTTGATGTTGGAGTTTGTTAGTTTCCTTTTGGACTCTGTTTGTTTTTGAGTCGTTGTAATCAAAGCATTTTCTTTTTATGAAAAATTTGAAAATCCCAAAATGTTTTATTATTTATTTTTACACTTATCCCCCAGAACTACGCAAAGATCTGATTCATGCGGGGTCATGATACGTAGGCAATCTCCATAGGATTCGATCATAACCAAAAATAAAAGATAGAGAAAAAAGGGAAAGAGAGAGAAAAAACAAGAGAGAAAAGAAAAAGAAAAAATAGAGAGAGAGAAAATAAGAAACCGTGAGAAGGAAACAATGGCAAAACAAGAAAGAGAAATGAGAGAATAAAGAACAACGAGAAATCAAGCAAAGAAAGGAAAGAGTGGAAAAAGAAAAGTTGTCAAATGGAAATTAAGGAAAGCCGGGATGACGCAAGCAGCCGATCAAATGCATAGTAGAAAAGGTTAACTGTTTAGGTGCATTACATTCCCCAAATGTGCGGTTGCCTATCTGTTAAACCCTGATCGCTAACAAGTTTGTTGTTGACAATATCAGTACAGGCAGGTGATTAGTTTGTTTGGCATTCTGGCAACTCACCCATACAACACCCGGTCCAAAAACAAGTCGATCATGGCTAACCAGGAACTTGATGCGAGTGTTATCGATCCTTCGAGGGAGGGGGAAGAGTCGGATGTCAATTTGAAAGAAGAGATGTATAAGTTGAAACAACAGATGGCCGAGATGTATCAAGCATGGGTAAAAGGGCACCCACCACCACTTTATTCCGCCAACACTGCCTTCGTCCCTCCATTGGCTCAGTCTCAGTAACTTT
This sequence comes from Nicotiana sylvestris, assembly GCF_000393655.2. Classification (NCBI taxonomy): domain Eukaryota; kingdom Viridiplantae; phylum Streptophyta; class Magnoliopsida; order Solanales; family Solanaceae; genus Nicotiana; species Nicotiana sylvestris. The sequence continues at coordinate 52,808,943 of NC_091063.1, forward strand.
CTGCTACCGATTCATCCCCGAGCTTTCCCATTTACCACCACTACCAAAGCACCACCTCCCTAACGCTACAAGCTCCACCACCCAAACAAGTTCCATACCCTCCTCCACCAGCCACTTCTGTCTTCGTGGCACCCCCACCCACTACACTCCATAGATCCTCCAGCGAGCCCTTATTCGAAGCCCATGACAACCAATATTACCCCCCCGGATCCCACTTTCAAAGCTCCAGAACCCTATTCCTACACTCCTCGTTTTGATCTCCCTATGAAAACAGAGAAGCCATCTAAAAACCCCAAACATAAGGAGATGTTCAGGAAAGTTAAAAGCCTGGAACAGTCATTCAGAGACATGCGGGGGTTGGGAGGTCAGGTAAGTGTGGCCTACAAAGATATTTGTCTATTTCCAGATGTGCAATTGCCGGCATGGTTTAAGATGCCCAAGTTTGATTTGTATGATGGGCACGGTGATCCAGTGGTGCACTTGAGAGGTTTTTGTAGCAAAATGAGGGGAGTTGGAGGGAAAGACGAGTTGCTAATGGCATATTTTAGTCAAAGTTTGAGTGGTTCGGTGCTGGAGTGTTACACCCGGCAAGATCACGGAAGATGACATACATGGGATGATCTAGCCCAAGAATTCTCTTGTCACTTCCAGTACAATCTCAAGATTATTCCGAATCGTCTGTCCTTGACAAAGATTGAGAAAAAGCACAATGAAAGTTTCAGGGAGTATGGTTTTCGGTGGAGAGAACATGCAGCAAGGGTTGACCCTCCAATGAAAGAAAGTGAAATGGTGGATTATTTTCTACAGGCCTTAGAACCTACTTACTACGGTCATCTGGTATCAGCTATAGGCAAGTCCTTCAATGAAGTGGTGAAAATGGGTGGTATGGTAGAAGAAGGACTCAAGACAAACAAAATCATGAGCTATTCGGCTATTAAGGCAACTACTCAGGCCATTCAAAGCAGAACTGGGGGAGTAATTGGAAAGAAGAAGAAAGAGGATGTAGCAACGATTGATTCGGGAGCTTGGTTTGGACCCAGGGGTTCACCTCACCACTATCATCAGTCTCGTCCCCACCACCAAACCTACCCTCATACCCCATATAATCCACCCCAACACTACTAGCCACCACCAGACCCCCATTTTTCTATCCACTATGCCCAAACATACAACCAACCTCCTGCCCAAGCACAATGGTATGTGCCAGTCCCACAAAATACATACCCAACTCCACAAAATGCCTATCCACCCCCATGAGCCTACTGAAACACTCTTGGATCAGGTTTCTGTCCCAATCAAGCATTTAAGAACGAGAGGTTGCAGAAGAGGAAAACCTTCACTCCATTGGGAGAGTCCTATACTAGTTTGTTCCATAGGCTGAGACAATTGGATATGCTGAGGCCGATCGAGCCAAAACTACGAAATCCTCCCCCAAGAAATCTTGATCATTCTGTAAGTTGCGAATATTGTTCTGGTGCCCCAAGGCAAGACACGGAGAAATGCTGGCAATTGAAAACAACTATTCAAGAGCTTATTGATACCAATCGGATTGAAGTCCAAGCTCCGAAGGCGCCCAATATCAACCAGAACCCATTGCCGGCCCATCATGAGACAAATATGATCGAGATAGTGCATAAGGGAGGGGAGCCTAAGAAGCTTTCGTAGACCGTCATGATGATCCGGTCCAGTGAAGCCAGGCCGATTGAAAAGTTAACGAGTGATAAGTCAGTGATCAGGTTGAGCAGGGCAAACAGTGAACCATTTGTGGTATTCAAGAAGGTCCTTAAGTGATGTTGCAGTGAAATAAGAAAAAGCAAAAATAGTGGTGCCAGGAGTGGCAAACAAGCCTGTCGTAATTATGGAGGGTGCTCGCACAGATCCTGTCATTATCAAACCTATAACCTAGCTACCGATAGTCAACAGCAAGGCTGTCCTGTGGAATTATGTACGGGTGACAGTGACTTACAAGGGAAAAGAAGTTAAAGAAGAAGTCTATGAGACCCATGGATTGACTCGCTCGGGGAGATGTTTTGCCCCCGAGGAGTTAAGAAAAGCTAAAACCTCCAAAGATAACCCAGTGCTAGTAAATAAAGCTGTGACCGAAGAAGAGGCAGAAGAGTTTTTGAGAAAGATGAAAGTGCAAGACTATTCCATTGTGGAGCAGTTGAGGAAGACAGCTGCTCAGATTTCACTGTTGTCATTGTTAATCCATTCAGACGAGCACCGTCGAGCTTTGATGAAAATCCTAAACGAGGCTCACGTTCCTGACAAAATCTCAGTAAACCATTTGGAAAAAATAGCAAAAAAGATATTTGAGGTAAACAGAGTCACTTTTTCTGATGATGAGTTGCCCGTGGAGGGTACTGAGCAAAATAGAGCCCTCTATCTTACGGTGAAATGCGAAGATTCCGTGGTTACTCGGGTACTAGTCGACAATGGTTCTGGTGCGAACATTTTCCCTCTCTTCACTCTGAACAAATTGAAAGTGGATAATGAAAGAATTCACAAGAACAATATTTATGTTCGGGGGTTCGACGGTAGAGGGAAAGATTCAGTCGGTGACATAGTGCTCGAGCTGACAATAGGACCAGTTGAATTTACCATGGAGTTCTAGGTGCTAGCTGTGGCTGTTTCTTACAATCTGCTGTTGGGTCAATCCTGGATTCATGCTGCCAAAGCAGTCCTGTCTACACTGCATCAGATGGTCAAGTTTGAATGGGACAGACATTAAATCATTATGCACGACGAGGATAACTTGTGCGCTCACAGTGATGCCATTGTACCATTCATTGAGGTTGAAGACGACAAGGGGCAATGGGTTTATTAGGTTTTTGACACGGTGTCGATAGAGAAAATTCCAGAAGGGAAGTGCGTTCCAATTCCAAAGGTAGCTGCCGCATAAGTCATGGTAGCCGTTAAAATGTTGAAAAATGGTTTTGTACCTGGCAAGGGTTTGGGTGCATCTCTGCAAGGTATCGTACAGCCGGTGTTCCTCCCTAAAAACTTGGATACATTTGGTTTGGGATTTAAGCCCACAGTTGTAGACGTGAAAAGAGCCAGAATGTTGAAACAGAGGGCATGGGTCCTCCCAAAGCCTGTCCTACGTCTCTCCAGATCATTTGTCAGGCATGGCACCAAGAAACGCCCAGTAACAATAGTTCCCAGTTCTGTGGTTGGTCCCGATAAAGAGTTGATTGAAAGGTTCGAGAAGTTATTCGATTATGTGAACATGGTGGAAGCTAGAGAGGGTTCTAGCAAGGCGGATCTGCAATTTGTTGGGCCCACTGCAAAGATTAACAATTGGGAAGCTACTCCTCTCCCTACCAGGAAGGAGTTTTGGTAGTTTGCTTTGATTTTCTTTCATGTTTATCTGGATTATTCCAGGGTTGTAATTCAGATTCTATGTGTTACAACCCATATCCACACGCGTTAGTTCATTCCATATATTAGTTAACATAAATTCAAGAAGGAATTACCTTTGAGATGATAAGAAGTTAATCCTATTGGTCTTAAGTGATACAAGGGTGTATAAGGGTGATTAACAAGTATTAGAAGTTAAACGAATCAAGGATGTGGTAACTCGTATTTTCAGGTAAACCTAGAGGTTCTTAATACACTCAAGGTCATGTATTAAGGTGTTTGAATCATATAATTGTTACACCCCAAGTTTTCATACGTGAGAGTACGTCGTAAGTCATTGATGTAAGCTCGGAAATGAGATTATATTTGGAAGCAAATAAAGTAAGTTAATCATGTTACCTTGGAGGTTACAAATATTTAAGATCATGAATAACGAGTACCAAGAGGGTTGGAAATCTTAGAAGCTAAACCAATTGAAGAAAATAAGTTTCGTCGAAAGTCGACAAGTTTCGAATGTTATAACATGTACTTTGGGGTGAGACTAGGGTTATTAACATGATAAGGAGGTTATTCTATGAGTTATTTTAGTCGTATGATATTCATTTTCTACATTTTGAAGGCAAGCAAGTTGTGGAACAAGAGTTGGCAAAGGTCATCACAAGTTACATTCATAAATTTGCTGAAATTTAGGTCAAATGTATCTGAGAATTTCTCCAAATATACTTGGAATCATGGGGTTTTCCACCTACCAAATTGAATATCTACGAGTCTAGTTTCTAACGTATTAAATTGTTTGTCAATACGACATCGGAGTAGAGAGATATTCGTGTTTTCGCGAGACCGCGCAAGCAGCTCCCAATGGGACCCACTTAGGCGGTGGTTGAACTACTTCAATTTATAAACGATTTGAACGCCTATTTTTGCTCATTTTTCAACTAAAATTCGTCTCCAAACTTCTCCTAACCCTCCTAAACATATACCACAAGGGTTTGAAGTGATTCCAAAGTGATTACACCATATTTCAACATCAAAACTTAGTTCTAGTGAAGAACAACACCTCTTTGAGGTTGTGTTGTCATTGAGGATTGTTGTGGGCTGTATTTGGATGAAATTCCAAGTTTTTGCTGCTGTCTAAGGTGAGTATAACAGCCTACTAATTGTGCTTAATCTTGCTTGTATGTTGGTTAAGTTGTTAGGATGATAAACTACAAGATAATACTTGGGTTAGCTTAAGTCACTTCTATGGTGTTGTATTGCTATTGAGGGTTGTTGTAAACTGAATATAACTTGGATTTTGACTTGAAGTTACTGTAGGAGGTATTTATATTGTGTTCTTACTTGTGCCTAAGGTTATCTTGATGTTGATTAAGTTAAATGGATGGGCTAGACATGAACTAGTGAATAAAGTTGCTAATTGAGGATAGTTGAAGTTGTGGATTATTTTCGTTGTTATAAATATATGGTTTAAGGCTGGAATCATTGATTAATGACTTCATTATCATGTTAATGATACTTTTATGTTGAAGTAAGAAGTCTATAAGGATTGATAAGGGGTATACGGATTCCAATCAGAGCTTGCCGCTCGTCGTAATGTAGTTGTGACTTGTTGTTGTTATATGGTGTCTTGATATTGATAATTATGTATTGATGGATTGCTCTGGTCATTGTTGTTTGTATGTGGTATTGGAGGAGGCCCTTGTTTCAAGGGAGAAGCTGCCAAAATTTACGTAAACGAGCTACTAGCTTAAGTTATAGACTTAGCCTTTGCTCAGCACTGATTTTGAATCTCCTTATACTATGATAGATTGAGTTGACTTGTTTGAAGAGTTGCTTGGAAGGGATTAAGGACTCAACGGGTTTAAGGTATGTTAAGGCACTTTCTTCTTTCTTTTGGCATGGTCTAAAATGAAATGAACATAAACGATACGCTATTTCATAATGACTCTACTCCTAGCAACTAAGGTTGTCCATGTTGTTCTTTCCTTATAAAATTATTCTAAACAAGTGTGTATGATCCTTAAATCCTACTAAGGTTCATATTGATGGTAGGGATGTCCATAATGTTCTTAAGTCACTCCAAAAGGTTTAGAAGATGATTCCATGAGTCTAGCATGCATTATATATAGTATCTATTTTACTCTACCGAGCCGCGCTATAGTCGGCCGGGTACGGCACCTATTGTGCAACCACTGATCAGTTGGGTTTACCGAGCTCCACGTGGCCGGGTACGATTCTACCGAACCTTATGATGGTCGGGTACGCTTTTACCGAGTCCTCTTTGAGGCCGGGTACGATATGATGATGATGATGCCCACAGAGGCGAATGTTTTAAAAAGTTTATGTATATATATGTATTATGCATTTCATATCAGTAACCCCCAGAGGCACTCTGATGTTACAGGTTGTATCTCCTCTATCTCTCTCTTTACATTACTGTTCTTGTTTATGCTTTCCTGCCTAACATACTCGGTACTTTATTCTTACTGACGTCCCTTTTGCCTGGGGACACTGCGTTTCATTCTCGTAGGTCCCGATTGATAGGTTGACAGTCCTCCTAGTAGGCTATCAGCTCAGCGAAAGTGTTGGTGCACTCCACTTGCTCTGGAGTTGCCTATTTGGTCAGTATGCTTTGGATATGTATTGATTGGTATGGCGGGGCCCTGTCCCGACCTTTATGATTTTATGTACTCTTAGAGGCTTGTAGACAGATGTCAGGTGTATGGATAATTGTATGGCCTTGTCGGCCTATGTTTCGAGTTTACTAATGGTCATGTCGGCCTTATAGGCCCGTATGTCACATATATTAGTTTGTATATCATGTTGGGTCTTCATATTTTGAGTATTCCCTTATGATTTATTCTTGTTATCTCATGACGGGTCTTCTGGCTCATTTACTCACGATAATATGATAAGAAAGATATGTTACATTGGTACTCGGTTGAGTAAGGCACCGGGTGCCCGTCGCGGCCCTTCGGTTTGGGTCGTGACAGAAGTGGTATCAGAGCAGTTCTGTCCTAGGGAGTCTACAAGCCGTGTCTAGTAGAGTCTTGTTTATGGGTGTGTTGTGCACCACACTTATAAGCAGGAGGCTACAGGGCATTTAGGTCTGTCACTCTTTCTTCTTACTCTAGATCGTGCAGTAGAGCTCAGTTGTAAGAATTCAAACTCCTAAATTCGACTTTAGTCGTAATACAACGATACCTACATCCACAAAGACAGTTGGTAAGAGATTGCATGTGGATGTGGAAGAGTTGAGTCAGAGGAACTCGATTTCACATCATGCTTATGATGAGTAAATATGAGGTCTTCAACAGATCATGTGTGTACTAAGATGTGTATGCTTCTTAATAAGGAGCCTTAAGGCACGGATATCTATTCACGAATATGGTGAAAATCTATGAGGAATTCAGAAGCTAGATACAAGTTTTAACAAGTAAAAGAAGTAAGGTGAAGAGGGGTACGAGGCACCCAGATAATGAAGATTATCAATATTTTCAAATCAGGCAGAGAAATATAAGCATTTTGGTACCTTCATCAATGACAGAGGTAAGTACAATTGGCCACACCCATCTCAGTTATGTTCTATGGGAGCTAACAGATATTATTTAAGAGAAAGATGGGATATCAGGATCCAGTTGGAGTTAGAGTAACCCAAAAATTGTGGATAGGTTGTTATCATTAACTAACGTTTCCGAAAGATGGTGCAAATGTGGTAATAGATCTCCTTCTAAGACACCCAGATGGTGAACTCTAGAGTAGTACAATCAGATACGAATACTGGAATATTCAGAAATTTCAGAAGATAGGCAGTGGGATCCTAGAAGGGACAAATATTTACCTTAGTATGACTCTAGCCCCGAGTAAAAAAAAGAATGTTAGGCATTCCCAAGAGCCAGTGAGATGAAGCTAGGGGAGCTTATAGGGAAAGAACTTTTTGTTGAAGTTTTCAGAATAAAGTGATAGACAAAAAAATATTATCCGGAGAATAAGAAGAAAATAAATGAAGCATCATGAGTAAGATGTGATATATGGGTGATAACAGTAAATCAAAATATGACACGATGATAGAGTCTATAGTCAAGTGAAGGAAAATACAAGAGGTGACAAGCCTTAAGGCAATAAAAGAGTATAAGCCATAAAGTCATATTCTTATTTCGAGAAATGAGATGGTGACTTCAACGTGATTACCAGGAGGAAAGGTTAGACCCCAGAGTAATAAAAATCAGCATGGGCTGGTGAACAAGATAAAACCGAACATGAATTAGGGAGCAGAGGATTTGATAATGGCCGACATCGTGAGAATTTCAAAGATCGTGCTCCAACAATAATAGAATTGACAACAGACGGATAACCTTTAAAAGTTATTTAGGAAGTCGCTTACCTAAAGCAAGCACTCTAAGCAGAGTTAATCTTAAGGGACTAAGTGTGCCAGTTACCGTAGGTGTCACCTTCGTGCGTAAGAAATTTAGTTATCCCTGGTACAGAAGGTTACCATAAGGTGATTAAGGTTCATTGATAATGTGAAAAGACGCCGAATATGAAAAGGTAAAACAACTATAGGTAGATCGTCGTAGTACTAAATCTTAGTACTCCCCTAAAGGGGGGAATATGGTGTGATATGATATTAAGTCGGAGTTAAGCGGTTCAGTTAACTATGGAATGGTAAAGAAAGAATGTGGTAAAAAGGAGAAAGGGATGATGTTGCATTTATTCAGTTCCTGCAGATATGTTGCGACTCCAGAACATTATACAAGCACGACACCGGAGAGAGGCAGTAAAAGTTTTCGGCCAGGATGTTATTGATAAATAAGTGTGAATGGACACTTGATACATCAGGAGCTAGTGGCGAGAGATAAGTTAAGACAAAGGATATATCCCAAGAGGGATTATGTAGAATATATATATATATATATATATATATATATATATATGGACCAACGAGTAATTAGTAGTTGATTCAGGAAGAGCCCATTTATGGCTAGACAAGAGGTCACAGATAAATCAATAGATCATGCAAGATAAATGTAGTGAATCGCAGCATAGTGAATTCAGTCTCGCAGATACGAGATCACAATCATTTGAAAAAAATTTCAGATAGGAGTTGAGGCAGTTAAAGGTACCATTTTTAAGGTTTATGAAAATAAGAGAGAGTGCCACTAAGGAGACAATAAAAATTTGAGCTTAGAAGTAACCCTACGAGCACAAAGGCATAAATTTATGTAACTAAGGATTATTATAGGCGAGTAAGAATAACGAAAATTACCTTCGGGTGTACGATATATCAAGCTCGCAACTTTACAAGAGCCAGAAGGTCTCCCTAAGTACTACAATGAAAGACTAGCTGAGGAAATAAGGAAGAAGGTTTCCACCTAAGCATAGTGAGCTAAAGAGTAAATGATCCTGTAACAACAGTCTCACTACAATATTGTATACACTCCATAAGAAAGTGGCACCTATCATGGCTAATGAATGGTAAAAAAAAAAGCCATCAAAGGTGATGTTTGAGATCATATGAGGTACAGGAAATTATAGTATTCGTGGGCAAAAAGACAAGCCAAGTATTCGTGCAACAAGTGATAGAACGACCAGCAAAAGTAATTGCTTACATTTAAGGACAACTGAGAAGGCACGAAAGGAAATTTATGGTGCTAGCAAGTTAAAGGAAGGTTGCGAGTAGTATAAATAGATCGGTGTAGGTCCTAAGGTAAAGTATTGTAGAGCAACAAGGTTTTAGGTAGATAGGAGTAAGGATATGAAAAGGTGAGTGAGAAGGTGACGAGAATATGTATGTCCTCGGGATTAAACCCATCAAAACAAGGGAGCTGATGATTTCCATATGTAATAAAAAGCTCGGTATAGCCTGAATGAACACAGAGGAGTCTGAGACTAGGTGCATTTAGAAGAGATGCAATGCTGCCCTGGCAGAAGAATAAGGGTTTAGTTGTGATAGATAAGAGGATGATTCTTAGGCCTTTGATTGAGTAATGATTTAACAAGAAAGGGATTTCATTAATTGCATGGGATTAGAATACCCCCATAAGATGAATCACGTTGGGATGCAATGAAATACGGTTATTGAAGTATAGTATTATCCCTAGGTGGACCAGGAAAATCACTTCATATGTTCCCCGATAAGATGTGAGCCCTAGTGATAGTGTATTACGCAAGAGGTTGCAAGTTATCAGTGATAAATTATAGATCAACATTAAGGTGAATAAACAATAGATGGGTACAAGTTCCAAAGTTTGAGATGTGATTTGTTTGTTATTCTTAGATGAATAATAATGAGGAAGCACTAAAGGACTTAGATTTATACATATAGGACAAGCAGCGAGAGAGTAACCTGGAGTTGGGTAGCAAACCTCGGTAATAATAAACCAAAGTAAGTTTTATGGTATAGTATAACCTACCTAGATGTAGTAAATCCATAAGGATAGATATACAAGGCTATGAAACAAGAGATAAAAATAGTCTTAAGTTCGATAAAGTACCAAGCGAAAGACATCAGTACACCTATAGATGCCTAGAGGGACAACTTGTCATAATTTTGTATATGTTCATAAAGTGAGGCTTTAAGATTGGCTAAAAGATAGAGTAAAAAGAGAATACGAGTCGCTAGGCACTCATACAAGGACATAGTCGTACATACTGCATGACATAAGGTAGCAAATGTTACAATGTTGGAAGAATTCCGACCACATGTCATGACGTGACAAAGAGGACTAAAAGGGGGGAATGCCCAAGCGTTTAGATTTATTCACAAAACAGTGGCTTAGATGGAAAGATGAGCATTAAAGTATTCGTAAGAGCTATAGTTTATGAAACTGATAAGCGCATCAATCAACATTCGAGGACAAATATTCCAAAGGGGGGAAAGATGTTACACCCCAAGTTTTCATACGTGAGAGTACGTCGTAAGTCATTGATGTAAGCTCGGAAATGAGATTATATTTGTAAGCAAATAAAGTAAGTTAATCATGTTACCTTGGAGGTTATAAATATTTAAGATCATGAATAACGAGTACCAAGAGGGTTGGAAATCTTAGAAGCTAAACCAATTGAAGAAAATAAGTTTTGTCAAAAGTCGACAAGTTTGGAATGTTATAACATGTACTTTGGGGTAAGACTAGGGTTCTTAACATGATAAGGAGGTTATTCTATGAGTTATTTTATTCGTATGATATTAATTTTCTACATTTTGAAGGCAAGCAAGTTGTGGAACAAGAGTTGGCAAAGGTCATCACAAGTTACATTCATAAATTTGCTGAATTTTAGGTCAAATGTATCTGAGAATTTCTCCAAATATACTTGGAATCATGGGGTGTTCTACCTACATAATTGAATATCTACGAGTCTAGTTTCTAACGCATTAAACGGTTTGTCAATAAAACATCGGAGTAGAGAGATATTCGTGTTTTCGCGAGACCGCGCAAGCAGCTCCCAATGGGACCCACTTAGGCGGTGGTTGACCTACTTCAATTTATAAACGATTTGGACGCCTATTTTTGCTCATTTTTCAACTAAAATTCGTCTCCAAACTTCTCCTAACCCTCCTAAACATATACCACAAGGGTTTGAAGTGATTCCAAAGTGATTACACCATATTTCAACATCAAAACTTAGTTCTAGTGAAGAACAACACCTCTTTGAGGTTGTGTTGTCATTGAGGATTGTTGTGGGCTGTATTTGGATGAAATTCCAAGTTTTTGCTGCTGTCTAAGGTGAGTATAACAGCCTACTAATTGTGCTTAATCTTGCTTGTATGTTGGTTAAGTTGTTAGGATGATAAACTACAAGATAATACTTGGGTTAGCTCAAGTCACTTCTATGGTATTGTATTGCTATTGAGGGTTGTTGTAAACTGAATATAACTTGGATTTTGACTTGAAGTTACTGTAGGAGGTATTTATATTGTGTTCTTACTTGTGCCTAAGGTTATCTTGATGTTGATTAAGTTAAATGGATGGGCTAGACATGAACTAGTGAATAAAGTTGCTAATTGAGGATAGTTGAAGTTGTGGATTATTTTCGTTGTTATAAATATATGGTTTAAGGCTGGAATCATTGATTAATGACTTCATTATCATGTTAATGATACTTTTATGTTGAAGTAAGAAGTCTATAAGGATTGATAAGGGGTATACGGATTCCAATCGGAGCTTGCCGCTCGTCGTAATGTAGTTGTGACTTGTTGTTGTTATATGGTGTCTTGATATTGATAATTATGTATTGATGGATTGCTCTGGTCATTGTTGTTTGTATATGGTATTGGAGGAGGCCCTTGTTACAAGGGAGATGCTGCCAAAATTTACGTAAACGAGCTACTAGCTTAAGTTATAGACTTAGCCTTTGCTCAGCACTGATTTTGAATCTCCTTATACTATGATAGATTGAGTTGACTTGTTTGAAGAGTTGCTTGGAAGTGATTAAGGACTCAACGGGTTTAATGTATGTTAAGTCACTTTCTTCTTTCTTTTGGCATGATCTAAAGTGAAATGAATACGCTACTTCATAACGGATTTACTCCTAGCAACTAAGGTTGTTCATGTTGTTCTTTCCTTATAAAATTATTCTAAGCAAGTGTGTATGATCCTTGAATCCTGCTAAGGTTCATATTGAGGGTATGGATGTCCATAGTGTTCTTAAGTCACTCCAAAAGGTTTAGAAGATGATTCCATGAGTCTAGCATGTATTATATATAGTATCTATATTACTCTACCGAGCCGCGCTATAATCGGCCGGGTACGGCACCTATTGTGACACTACTGATAAGTTGGGTTTACCTAGCTCCACGTGGCCGGGTACGATTCTACCGAACCTTATGATGGTTGGGTACGCTTTTACCGAGTCCTCTTTGAGGCCGGGTACGATATGATGATGATGATGCCCACAGAGGAGAATGTTTTAAAAAGTTGATGTATATATATGTATTATGCATTTCATATCATATCCCCTAGAGGCACTCAGATGTTACAAGTTGTATCTCCTCTATCTCTCTCTTTACATTACTCTTCTTATTCATGCTTTCCTGCCTAACATACTCGGTACTTTATTCGTACTGACATCCCTTTTGCCTGGGGACGCTGCGTTTCATTCCCGCAGGTCCCGTTGATAGGTTGACAGTCCTCCTAGTAGGCTATCAGCTCAGCGAAGGTGTTGGTGCACTCCACTTGCTCCAGAGTTGCCTATTTGGTCAGTATGCTTTGGATATGTATTCATTGGTATGGCGGGGCCCTGTCCCGACCTTTATGATTTTATGTACTCTTAGAGGCTTGTAGACAGATGTCTGGTGTATGGATAATTATATGGCCTTCTCGGCCTATGTTTCGAGTTTACTAATGGTCATGTCAGCCTTATAGGTCCGTATGTAACATATATTAGTTTGTATATCATGTTGGGTCTTCATATGTTGAGTATTCCCTTATGTTTTATTCTTGTTATCTCATGACGGATTTTCTGGCTCATTTACTTATGATAACATGATAAGAAAGATATATTACGTTAGTACTCGGTTGAGTAAGGCAACATTCGAGGACGAATGTTCCAAAGGGGGGAAAGATGTTACACCCCAAGTTTTCATACGTGAGAGTACGTCGTAAGTCATTGATGTAAGCTCGGAAATGAGATTATATTTGGAAGCAAATAAAGTAAGTTAATCATGTTACCTTGGAGGTTACAAATATTTAAGATCATGAATAACGAGTACCAAGAGGGTTGGAAATCTTAGAAGCTAAACCAATTGAAGAAAATAAGTTTCGTCAAAAGTCGACAAGTTTGGAATGTTATAACATGTACTTTGGGGTGAGACTAGGGTTCTTAACATGATAAGGAGGTTATTCTATGAGTTATTTTAGTCGTATGATATTCATTTTCTACATTTTGAAGGCAAGCAAGTTGTGGAACAAGAGTTGGCAAAGGTCATCACAAGTTACATTCATAAATTTGCTGAAATTTAGGTCAAATGTATCTGAGAATTTCTCCAAATATACTTGGAATCATGGGGTGTTCTACCTACCAAATTGAAGATCTACGAGTCTACTTTTTAACGCATTAAACTGTTTGTCAATACGATATCGGAGTAGAGAGATATTCGTGTTTTCGCGAGACCGCGCAAGCAGCTCCCAATGGGACCCACTTAGGCGGTGGTTGACCTACTTCAATTTATAAACGATTTGAACGCCTATTTTTGCTCATTTTTCAACTAAAATTCGTCTCCAAACTTCTCCTAACCCTCCTAAACATATACCACAAGGGTTTGAAGTGATTCCAAAGTGATTACACCATATTTCAACATCAAAACTTAGTTCTAGTGAAGAACAACACCTCTTTGAGGTTGTGTTGTCATTGAGGATTGTTGTGGGCTGTATTTGGATGAAATTCCAAGTTTTTGCTGCTGTCTAAGGTGAGTATAACAGCCTACTAATTGTGCTTAATCTTGCTTGTATGTTGGTTAAGTTGTTAGGATGATAAACTACAAGATAATACTTGGGTTAGCTCAAGTCACTTCTATGGTATTGTATTGCTATTGAGGGTTGTTGTAAACTGAATATAACTTGGATTTTGACTTGAAGTTACTGTAGGAGGTATTTATATTGTGTTCTTACTTGTGCCTAAGGTTATCTTGATGTTGATTAAGTTAAATGGATGGGCTAGACATGAACTAGTGAATAAAGTTGCTAATTGAGGATAGTTGAAGTTGTGGATTATTTTTGTTGTTATAAATATATGGTTTAAGGCTGGAATCATTGATTAATGACTTCATTATCATGTTAATGATACTTTTATGTTGAAGTAAGAAGTATATAAGGATTGATAAGGGGTATACGGATTCCAATCGGAGCTTGCCGCTCGTCGTAATGTAGTTGTGACTTGTTGTTGTTATATGCTGTCTTGATATTGATAATTATGTATTGATGGATTGCTCTGGTCATTGTTGTTTGTATATGGTATTGGAGGAGGCCCTTGTTACAAGGGAGATGCTGCCAAAATTTACGTAAACGAGCTACTAGCTTAAGTTATAGACTTAGCCTTTGCTCAGCACTGATTTTGAATCTCCTTATACTATGATAGATTGAGTTGACTTGTTTGAAGAGTTGCTTGGAAGTGATTAAGGACTCAACGGGTTTAAGGTATGTTAAGGCACTTTCTTCTTTCTTTTGGCATGATCTAAAGTGAAATGAATACGCTACTTCATAACGGATCTACTCCTAGCAACTAAGGTTGTCCATGTTGTTCTTTCCTTATAAAATTATTCTAAGCAAGTGTGTATGATCCTTGAATCCTACTAAGGTTCATATTGAGGGTATGGATGTCCATAGTGTTCTTAAGTCACTCCAAAAGGTTTAGAAGGTGATTCCATGAGTCTAGCATGCATTATATATAGTATCTATTTTACTCTACCGAGCCGCGCTATAGTCGGTCGGGTACGGCACCTATTGTGCAACCACTGATCAGTTGGGTTTACCGGGCTCCACGTGGCTGGGTACGATTCTACCGAACCTTATGATGGTCGGGTACGCTTTTACCGAGTCCTCTTTGAGGCCGGGTACGATATGATGATGATGATGCCCACAGAGGTGAATGTTTTAAAAAGTTTATGTATATATATATGTATATATATGTATTATGCATTTCATATCATAGCCCCTAGAGGCACTCAGATGTTACAGGTTGTATCTCCTCTATCTCTCTCTTTACATTACTGTTCTTGTTTATGCTTTCCTGCCTAACATACTCGGTACTTTATTCGTACTGACGTCCCTTTTGCCTGGGGACGCTGCATTTCATGCCCGCAGGTCCCGATTGATAGGTTGACAGTCCTCCTAGTAGGCTATCAGCTCAGCGAAGGTGTTGGTGCACTCCACTTGCTCCGGAGTTGCCTATTTGGTCAGTATGCTTTGGATATGTATTGATTGGTATGGCGGGGCCCTGTCCCGACCTTTATGATTTTATGTACTCTTAGAGGCTTGTAGACAGATGTCAGGTGTATAGATAATTGTATGGTCTTGTCGGCCTATGTTTCGAGTTTACTAATGGTCATGTCGGCCTTATAGGCCCATATGTCACATATATTAGTTTGTATATCATGTTGGGTCTTCATATGTTGAGTATTCCCTTATGTTTTATTCTTGTTATCTCATGACGGGTTTTCTGGCTCATTTACTCATGATAACATGATAAGAAAGATATGTTACGTTGGTACTCGGTTGAGTAAAGCACCGGGTGCCCGTCGCGGCCCTTCGGTTTGGGTCGTGACAATAATATCTGTATCATAAGTCTTGAAGTCAAACGAGTTATGAAACAAAAATCGACAAACGTTGTCGCAACTTAGGTTCATAATTTTACTTAAACATTAGGTTAAATATTTCTAAGCTTTTCTCCTAATTTACAAGGAATTACGGGGTGATCTACCCACCAAATTAAATATCTACGAGTCTAGTTTCCAATGCATTAAAGCATTTGTCAATACGATCTCGGAGTATAGAGATATTCATATTTTCGCAAGCCTGCACAGATTGATAGATGACAAGTAGGTGCATCACCTACTTGCCAAAATGATATGACAAAATTAAAAGACCTAAGTCGGCCAAGAGAGGACTTTTAAGGGGTTATGAACTCAGTTATTTCATCCATATTTCAAACCCTCAAAACCAAAGTTAACCCCTGCAACTCCTCCCCAAAAATCCCACACAAACCCTAATCGATTTTACCTCTCTTTCAAGTTCTATTTGAAGGTAAAACCTAGAGTTTGAAGAACCAAGGGAAGGGCTGAGTTATCCAACAAGTAAGGTAAGTTACTACCATTTTTCATACATTTTTATCTGTTGTGAATTCATGGTAATTCGTTCTATATATGTAAGAACTCACGGGACGGTGATCGGAAGCCGTGAGTTCGAGTTATTCACTTGTAGCGGACTGTTTTGTGGACTATTTTGTATTGCTATTGGGCTGCGTGTTTTACTACTATTTTGTGGAGTTTTGGAGGTGGAAGGGTGTGGAGGAACACCATATATATGTAGGGTTGTGGGCTGATAGTGATTCGTAACATTTCCGGGTCGTTTGACACGACTACGGTGGTCGTCGTATGTATGATGTAATAAGGTTGTGCGTGGACTATTTTGGGAGGCTCAATATGTTTATTATTGATGTTGTTTGGCTGTTTGGTGATTGTTTGGAATTGTGTGAAGTCATATATATAGGGGAGGTGCTGTCCGTTTCAACGTAAAATAGGTTGTGGTCGATACATAATAGTTATGATGCTTAAATGATAACGATAGTATCGTTTCTCTTATTGTAGACTAAGGAGTTGTGACAATTGCATAGCTTGTGATTGGGGCAGTATATACAAGGTATATGAGGCTATCCCTTTTCTTCTTTTGCACGACTCCGATTGTACATAATGTAATGAACGAGCTTCCAAAGATACTCTACTATTAGAAGCTAGCAGTACTTACATTGCTTTCCCTCTTATGGAACGATTGATGTTAATGTTACTTCTCTTATTCTTATGTTATCAATGTTGTTGGTACTTCCTGATTCTTATAAGGTTTGTAATGAAGAGTTGGTCCTAATAACGTGTACAGAGGATACCGACCTTACGTCACTCTGAAAGGTTTAGAATGTTATTCCATGAGTCGAGCATGCATTATATATATGTATCTATTTTACTCTACCGAGCCGCGCTATAGTCGGCCGGGTATGGCACATATTCTGCAACCACTGATCAGTTGGGTTTTATCGAGCTCCACGTGGCCGGGTACGATTCTACCGAGCCTTATGACGGCCGAGTACGTTTTTACCAAGCCTATTATGGCTGGGTACGATATGATGATGATGATGCCCATAGAGGTGTATGCTTTAAAAGTTTATGTATACATACATATGTATCATGCATTTCATGTCAGGATTCCTCAGAGGTACTTAGATGTTCCAGGTTGTATATTCTCTATCCCTGCTTACATTACTGTTCGTATTTATGGTTCCCTGCCTTACATACTCAGTACTTTATTCGTACTGACGTCCTTTTGTTTGTGGACACTGCATGTCGTGCTGCAGGCCCTAATAGATAGGCAAGTGTAGCTCCCCCACCACAGTAGGTTGTCCAGTTCAGCAGTGATTGGCGAGATCCCTTCTCCGGACATGCCGTGGTCTTGGTATGCATTTCTGTTATAGACATTATGGGTATGTCGGGGCCCTGTTCCGTCTATGTTGCAGCACTTATATTCATTTAGAGGCTCATAGACAAGTGTCGACTCATGTATAGTTTGGTATGCCTTGTCGGCTAGTTTTTGTTGTATAGTCTTTCATGGTAGCGTGGTAGCTCATACCTTATATGTAGTTTCTTGATTGTCTGGTCATCCCCTGCTATGTATGTTCATGCCGTCATATTTTATTGCTGGTTGTCCATGATCCAGGTCTACCATTTATATTGATCTCGTCAGCCCTAAAAGATAATAATGAAGGTTAGATGAAATGTACGTTGGTGCTCGGCAAGTATGGTCGGGTGCTAGTCATGGCCCTCCAGTTTGGGTCGTGACAAACTTGGTATCAGAGCAAGTCTGTCCTAGGGATTGTCTATGAGCCATGTCTAGTAGAGTCTTGATTATGGATGTGTAGCGCGCCACATTTATAATCAGGAGGCTACATGACATCTAGGGTTGTTACCTTCTTCCTGAATCTAGATCGTGCGTAGAGTTGAGTCGTAAGTGTTTGTCTCTAATATTCACCTTGTTTTCTTTCAGCGATGCATTTGACTAGGAAGCAAACAATTAGTAGACGACGTGATACAATTGTGGGAGAGAGTACCAGTCAGGTGCCCCAAGCCAGAGCAGGCCAAAGTGAGGCTCAAAGTGAGATGCCGTCTCATACCTCCTCTACCCCATCTTTTCCAGAGGATATTAGGAGGCATCCAGCACCTCCAATTCCTCCGTCTGGCACTACAGACCAGGATATACGGAGTGCTTTGCAGTTATTGACTATCTTGGTAGCTTCTCAGGCTCAGAGGCAGAATACAGGTGTTGCTAAGAAACTAGTTAGTACGAGAGTTCGTGATTTTATTAATTTAGACCCTCCAGTGTTTACCGGATCAGACCCCAAAGAGGACCCGCAGACTTTTATTGACCTGGTTTATCGTACACTTTGGGTTATGCATGTTAGTGATACAGAGGAAGTTGAGTTGGCTTCTTATCGGCTACGGGATTTAGCGGTTCTCTGGTATGATAGTTGGGAGAGATCTAGGGGTTCAAACGCTCCTCCAGCTGTGTGGAAGGAATTTTCTGAGGCCTTTCTTCGTCACTACTTGCCAGTTGAGATACGGCGAGTTAGAGCTGATAAGTTCTTGAACCTTAGACAAGGTAATATGAGTGTGCGAGGGTACAATATGCAGTTCAATTCTTTAGCAAGGTATGCTCCCCATATGGTGGCCGAGATAAGTGATAGGGTGCATTTGTTCATGAACGGATTGGGACCATATCTGATAAATGAGTGCACGACAGCCTCCTTGGTGGGGGGCATGGATATTTCCCGTATTCAGGCTTATGCCCAGACCTTAGAGAATCGTAAGTGCCAGCAGAGGGCAGATAGGGAGAAGGATAGGGGCCAGCATAAGAGGGCGAGATTTGCAAGGTATTCTAATGACTTCAGAGGCAGCGTCAGGCCCCAGTCTTCGAGGAGTTCGGCGCCACCTGTAGCTAGTGCTCCCCCACAGTTTCAGAGGCCTCAATATGATCGATTTACCCATTCTGGTCCAGGTCAGAGTTTGCAGGCATCAGGCTTGCAACATCACAGGGATACTAGTCAGACGAGACCCACAACACCACGTTGTGATCATTGCGGCAAGGCCCACTTTGGACTGTGCCGTCGAGGTTCTGATGCATGTTATTCTTGCGGACAGCCTGGCCATATGATGTGGGATTGTCCTAACAGGGGAGGTGATGGTATGGCTCAGCCGACTGGATCTGTGTATGCTTTTTTCTCATCAGTTCGACCTCCAGCACGGGGTTTTCAGCAGTCGACAGGTCATGGCAGAGGTAGAGGTGCAGTGCCGAGTTTGAGGGGTGATCAAAATCGAACCTATGCTCTAGTAGGTCGACAGGATCTCGAGTAGCCTCCAGATGTTGTTACAAGTATTTTATCTGTGTTTTCTTATGATGTATATACGCTGATTGATCTGGGATCTACATTATCATATGTTACACCCATTGTGGCTAATAAGTTTGGCATTGAACCTGAATTAATAAGTAAATCCCTTGCGGTATCTACTCTGATAGAAGATTTTGTGATTGCTAGAAGGGTATATAGAGGTTGCACTGTGATGATTTGTAGTCGTCAAACCTCGGCAAATTTATTTGAGTTAGAAATGGTTGATTTTGATGTGATAATGGGAATGGACTGGTTGGCCTCATGCTATGCAAATGTTGACTGCCGTACGAAGATGGTTAGGTTTCAATTTCCTAGTGAACCCATCATTGAATGGAAAGGGAATATTGCTACACCAAAAGGTAGGTTTATTTTCTATCTTAAGGCAAGGAAAATGATCTCAAAAGGTTACATTTATCATTTCGTTTGCGTTAAGGATGCGGAGGCGAAACCGCCTACTTTACAATCAATCCCCGTGGTCAACGAATTCCCAGATGTTTTCCCAGATGAACTCCCAGGCCTTCCTCCTGAAAGGGAGATTGAGTTTAGCATTGATGTGTTGCCTGACACTCAACCGATCTCTATCCCTCCATACAGAATGGCCCCGGCAGAGTTGCGAGAGTTGAAGGTGCAGTTGAAGGACTTGCTGGATAAGGGCTTTATTAGGCCTAGCACTTCACCTTGGGGTGCACCAGTCCTATTCGTGCGGAAGAAAGACGGGTTGTTACGGATGTGTATCGACTATCGACAGTTGAATAAGTCTACTATAAAGAACAAGTATCCACTTCCAAGAATTGATGACCTGTTTGACCAACTCCAGGGTGCCAAGTATTTCTCCAAGATTGATTTACATTCAGGGTATCATCAGGTGAGGGTTAAGGAGAAGGATATTCCAAAGACATCCTTCCGGACAAGATACTGGCACTTTGAGTTCTTGGTGATGTCGTTTGGGCTAACAAATGCCCCAACAGCTTTTATGAATCTCATGAATACTATATTTAGGCCCTATCTTGATATGTTTGTGATTGTATTCATTGATGACATTCTAGTGTATTCTCGTTCGGAGGCGGAACATGCGGGCCACTTGCGGATAGTATTACAGACGCTTCAGGATCGTAAGTTATATGCTAAGCTCTCCAAATGTGAATTCTGGCTGAACTCAGTAGCATTCCTTGGCCATGTGATATCTGATGAGGGTATTAGTGTCGACACTCAGAAGATCGATGCAGTAAAGAATTGGCCGAGACCTACAACACCATCAGAAGTCCGCAGCTTCCTAGGGCTAGCAGGATATTATAGGCGGTTTGTAGAAGGATTTTCCTCTATATCATCACCATTGACTAAGTTAACACAAAAAGCTACCAAATTCCAGTGGTCTGACACTTGTGAACGTAGTTTTCAGGAGCTGAAGAATCGATTGACATCTGCACCAGTGCTCACTCTTCCTGAAGGAACAGAAGGTTATGTGGTATATTGTGATGCCTCAGGTATAGGTTTGGGGTGCGTATTGATGCAGCGTGGGAATGTGATTGCTTATGCATCAAGACAATTGAAGAAGCATGAAAAGAATTATCCAACCCATGATTTGGAATTGGCTGCAGTAATATATGCTTTGAAGATATGGCGGCACTACTTATACGGCGTCCATGTTGACATCTACACAGATCACAAGAGTTTACAATACATCTTCAAGCAGAAAGAGTTGAATTTGAGGCAGCGTAGGTGGCTTGAATTATTGAAAGACTACGACGTCGAGATATTGTATCATCCCGGTAAAGCCAATGTTGTGGCAGACGCTCTCAGCCGTAAATCAATGGGAAGCTTAGTACATATTGAGGCAGGTAGATGGGGGTTGACTAAAGAGCTTCATCAGCTAGCCAATATGAGAATCAGATTGTTAGACTCTGATGATGGAGGTGTTACTGTACAGAATACATCAGAATCATCTTTGGTAGCCGAGGTAAAAGCACGACAATATGAAGATCCTATCTTAGTACGATTAAGAGAAAGCATTCAACAGTGTAAAAGTATGGCTTTTGGGATCGGAAAAGATGGGGCACTGAGATACCAGAGCCGATTGTGTGTGCCTAATGTGGCAGGGTTGCGAGAGAAGATTATGAATGAGATTCATCAATCCCGATATTCCATCCATCCCGGCTCGACAAAGATGTATCATGATGTCAAGGAGCAGTATTGGTGGGATAACATGAAGAAGTCTATTGCAGAATTTGTAGCCCAGTGTCCCAATTGTCAACAAGTAAAGATAGAACATCAGAAACCCGGTGGATTGCTTCAGAATATAGAGATTCCGACCTGGAAATGGGAGGTGATTAATATGGACTTCATTATTGGATTACCTCGCTCTTATCATAAGTTTGACTCCATCTGGGTGATAATTGATCGACTTACAAAATGTGCCCATTTTCTGCCAGTTAAGACAACTTACACGGCTGAAGATTATGCGAAGTTGTATATCAAGGAGATTGTTAGGCTTCATGGTGTGCCGGTATCTATTATATCAGACCGAGGAGCTCAATTTACAGCTAACTTTTGGAGGTCTTTTCAGAAGGGTTTAGGCACACAAGTGAATCTCAGCACTGCATTTCATCCGCAGACTGACGGACAGGCTGAACGTACCATTCAGACACTGGAAGATATGCTACGAGCATGTGTTCTAGATTATAAGGGAAATTGGGATGACCATCTTCCACTCATAGAATTCGCCTATAACAATAGCTACCATTCCAGTATTAAAATGGCCCCATATGAGGCACTATACGGGAGGAGATGTAGATCACCAGTTGGATGGTTCGAAGTCGGTGAAACAGAATTATATGGGCCAGATTTGATTCACCAAGCTATTGAGAAGGTGAAAGTGATACAGGAGCGATTGAGGACGGCACAAAGCAGGCAAAAATCTTATTCTGATGTCCGACGTCGTGATCTAGAGTTTGAGGTTGGTGATTGGGTTTTCCTGAGGATCTCACCAATGAAGGGTATTATGCGTTTTGGGAAGAAAGGTAAGCTGAGTCCAAGGTATATCGGGCCGTATAAAATTCTTCGACGGATTGGACAGGTTGCTTATGAGTTAGAATTGCCATCCGAATTGGAATTTGTCCACCCGGTATTCCATGTATCTATGTTGAGAAAATGTATTGGAGACCCTTCTCGAGTCGTCCCTATCAAAGATGTACAAGTTACAGAGGACCTATCATATGAAGAAGTGCCAGTGGCGATATTAGATCGGCAAGTCCGCAAGCTGAGAACAAAAGATGTAGCTTCCGTCAAAGTATTGTGGAGGAACAAAAATATGGAAGAAATGACATGGGAAGCAGAAGAGGAGATGAAGTCTAAATACCCGTACCTATTCCAGAATGAATATAACAAGGATGTTGGTGGAACACATGATACATTGGAAGGTGAAATGGCTCTATGAGGTAAGCAATAACTTGAGAATACTCTTCCTTAATACAAAATGACGATATGCAGATAATGTACATGTCCATAATGCTTTGCAACTCTTGTAAGGCCATACGTTGAGTTAACCGCTTGCAAGTTTGTCCTCTATTTATGGGAGAAACTTGACCGGAATCCACGAAGATTTAAACTCCCCATGAACCCTTACATTCGAGGACGAATGTTCCTAGGGGGGGGGGGAAGGGTGTTACAACCCATATCTACACGCGTTAGTTCATGACATATATTAGTTAACATAAATTCAATAAGGAATTACCTTTGAGATGATAAGAAGTTAATCCTATTGGTCTTAAGTGATACAAGGGTGTATAAGGGTGATTAAAAAGTATTAGAAGTTAAACGAATCAAGGATGTGGTAACTCGTATTTTCAGGTAAACCTAGAGGTTCTTAATACACTCAAGGTCATGTATTAAGGTGTTTGAATCATATAATATCCGTATCATAAGTCTTGAAGTCAAACGAGTTATGAAACAAAAGTCGACAAACGTTGTCGCAACTTAGGTTCATAATTTTACTTAAACATTAGGTTAAATGTTTCTAAGCTTTTCTCTTAATTTACAAGGAATTAGGGGTGATCTACCCACCAAATTAAATATCTACAAGTTTAGTTTCTAACACATTAAACCATTTGTCAATACAATCTCAGAGTATAGAGATATTCATATTTTCGCAAGCCTGCGCAGATTGGTAGATGACAAGTAGGTGCATCACCTACTTTCCAAAATGATATGACAAAATTAAAAGACCTAAGTCGGCCAAGAGAGGAATTTTAAGGGGTTATGAACTCAGTTATTTCATCCATATTTCAGACCCTCAAAACCAAAGTTAACCCCTGCAACCCCTCCCCAAAAATCCCACACAAACCCTAACCAATTTTCCCTCTCTTTCAAGTTCTATTTGAAGGTAAAACCTAGAGTTTGAAGAACCAAGGGAAGGTCAGAGTTATCCAACAAGTAAGGTAAGTTACTGCCATCTTTCATACATTTTTCTCTGCTGTTAATTCATGGTAATTCGTTCTATACATGTAAGAACTCACAGGACGGTGATCGGAAGCTGTGAGTTCGAGTTATTCACTTGTAGCGGACTGTTTTGTGGACTGTTTTGTGTTGCTATTGGACTGCGTGTTTTACTACTATTTTGTGGAGTTTTGGAGGTGTAAGGGTGTGGAGGAACACCATATATATGTAGGTTTGTGGACTGATAGTGATTCGTAACATTTCCGGGTCGTTTGACACGATTACGGTGGTCGTCGTATGTATGATGTAATAAGGTTGTGCGTGGACTATTTTGGGAGGATCAATATGTTTATTATTGATGTTGTTTGGGATGTTTGGTGATTTTTTGGAATGGTGTGAAGTCATATATATAGGGGAGGTGCTGTCCGTTTCAACGTAAAATAGGTTGTGGTCGATACATAATAGTTATGACGCTTAAATGTTAACGATTGTATCGTTTCTCTTATTGTAGACTAAGGAATTGTGACAATTGCATAGCTTGTGATTGTGGCAGTATATACAAGGTATGTGAGGCTATCCCTTTTCTTCTTTTGCACGACTCCGATTGTACATAATGTAATGAACGAGCTTCCAAAGATACTCTACTCTTAGAAGCTAGCAGTACTTACATTGCTTTCCCTCTTATGGAACGATTGATGTTAATGTTGCTTCTCTTATTCTTATGTTATCAATGTTGTTGGTACTTCCTGATTCTTATAAGGTTCGTAATGAAGAGTTGGTCCTAATAACGTGTACAGAGGATACCGACCTTACGTCACTCCGAAAGGTTTAGAATGTGATTCCATGAGTCGAGCATGCATTATGTATATGTATCTATTTTACTCTACAGAGCCGCGCTATAGTCAGCTGAGTATGGCACATATTGTGCAACCACTGATCAGTTGGGTTTTACCGAGTTCCACATGGCCGGGTACGATTCTACCGAGCCTTATGACGGCCGGGTACGTTTTTACCAAGCCTATTATGGCTGGGTACTATATGATGATGATGATGCCCATAGAGGCGTATGTTTTAAAAGTTTATGTATACATACATATGTATCATGCATTTCATGTCAGTAGCCCTCAGAGGTACTCAGATGTTCTAGGTTGTATATTCTCTATCCCTGCTTACATTACTGTTCGTATTTATGGTTCCCTGCCTTACATACTCAGTACTTTATTCGTACTGACGTCCTTTTCTTTGTGGACACTACATGTCGTGCTGCAGGCCCTAATAGACAGGCAGGTGCAGCTCCCCCACCACAGTAGGTTGTCCAGTTCAGCAGTGATTGGCGAGATCCCTTCTCCGGACTTGCCGTGGTCTTGGTATGCATTTCTGTTATAGACATTATGGGTATGTCGGAGCCCTGTTCCGACTATGTTGCAGCACTTATGTTCATTTAGAGGCTCATAGACAAGTGTCGACTCATGTATAGTTTGGTATGCCTTGTCGGCTGGTTTTTGTTGTATAGTCTTTCATGGTAGCGTGGTAGCTCATACCTTATATGTAGTTTCTTGATTGTCTGGTCATCCCCTGCTATGTATGTTCATGCCGTCATATTTTATTGCTGGTTGTCCATGATCCAGGTCTACCATTTATATTGATCTCGTCAGCCCTAAAAGATAATAAAGAAGGTTAGATGAAATGTACGTTGGTGCTCGACAAGTATGGTCGGGTGCTAGTCATAGCCCTCCAGTTTGGGTCGTGACACTATGTTCCGTCCGTTTGCATGTATGAACCTTGTTATCTTTCAATTTCAATGAAATGCAATTTCCCTTTTTCTTCATTCCTGATAGTTTTATTTTTGTTTTCTTCCTTGTACAGTTCTTTTTATGCTGGTTTCAATAACATGACATGCATGAGAAATCTTCGGCCCAGTCTTAAAAGCCAATATAATTTTGAAATAGTAATTCAAGAAATAGAGTGCGATGATGAATCAGAATATGATGAGGATGAGGTATTTGAAGAGATTAGTAAAGAATTAAGCCATTTTGAAGAAAAACCCAAGCCTAACCTAAGTGATACAAAAACAATCAATTTAGGGGACCCAGATAATATCTGAGAAACTAAGATAAGTGTCCATCTTGAACCTCAACTCAGGGAGGAGATAATTAAAGCATTGTTTGAGTACAAAGATATTTTTGCATAGTCATATGACGACATGCCAGGACTAAGAACTGACTTGGTGGTTCACAAATTGCCCACTGACCCGGCATTCCCTCCCGTCAAGCAGAAGTTGAGGAAGTTTAAAACAGACATGAGTGTAAAGATTAAAGAAGAGGTCACAAAGCAGTTTGAGGCAAAGGTCATTCGAGTCACGCGGTATCCCACTTGGTTAGCTAATGTCGTGCATGTACCAAAGAAGGATGGTAAGACCAGAGTGTGTGTTGATTATCAAGATCTCAACAAGGCAAGCCCAAAGGATAACTTTCCATTGCCAAACATCCACATTTTGATTGATAATTGCGCCAAACATGAGATTGGGTCTTTTGTGGATTGCTATGCGGGCTATCATCAGATCCTAATGGATGAGGAGGATGCAGAAAAGACGGAATTCATCACGCCATGGGGAACATACTGCTCCAGGGTCATGCCTTTCGGTTTGAAAAATGCTGGGGCAACTTACATGAGGGCAATGACAACCATATTCCACGACATGATACACAACGAGATAGATGTTTATGTAGATGATGTAATCATAAAGTCTAGAAAGCAGTTTGATCATGTCAGAGATTTGAGAAAGTTCTTCCAAAGGCTTCACAGGTACAATCTTAAGCTCAATCCTGCAAAATGCTCATTTGGTGTGCCATCTAGAAAATTGTTGGGATTCATAGTCAGCCATCAAGGTATTGAATTGGACCCGTCAAAGATCAAAGCTATCCAAGAATTTCTACCCCCAAGGAACAAGACTGAGGTGATGAGTCTATTAGGGAGGTTAAATTACATCAGCAGGTTTATTGCTCAGCTTACAACAACTTGTGATCCTATCTTCAGACTGTTGAAGAAGGATGATGTGGTCAAGTGGACAGATGAGTGTCAGGAAGCATTTGATAATATAAAGGGGCACTTGTCAAACCCACCTATGTTGGTGCCACCAGAGCTAGGGATACCTTTGGTTCTGTATTTGACGTTTTTGGACAATTCGTTTGGTTGTGTGTTGGGTCAACATGACATCACCGACAGGAAGGAGCAGGCCATCTATTATCTCAGCAAGAAGTTCACATCTTATGAGGTTAAGTACACTCACCTGGAAAGGACATGTTGCGCCCTAACTTGGGTAGCACAGAAGTTGAAGCACTATTTGTCATCTTACACTACTTACCTCATCTTTCGGTTGGATCCGCTAAAGTATATCTTTCAGAAGCCTATGCCTACAGGGAGGCTCGCAAAGTGGCAGATCTTGCTCATAGAATTTGACATCGTCTATGTGACTCGGACTGCGATGAAAGCTCAAGCATTGGCCGACCATTTGGACGAGAATCCGGTGGATGAAGAATATAAACCTTTGAAGACTTACTTCCCTGATGAAGAGGTGATGCACATTGATGAGTTGAAACAAGTTGAGAAGTTAGGTTGGAAACTGATAGAGATGCTAACATGAAGGGCGTTGGGATAGGAGCCGTACTTATTTTTGAAACAGGGCACCATTACCCTGTTACGGCTCAACTTCGTTTCTACTGTACTAACAACATGGCTGAGTACGAGGCATGAATTTTGGGTTTGAGGTTAGCTGCAGACATGGGTGCCCAGGAAGTCTTGGTCTTGGGGCACTCGGACCTTCTGGTGCACCAGATTCAAGGAGAATGGGAAACACGAGATTAAACTCATACCGTACCGGCAATGTTTACATGATCTCTATCAACGGTTTCGATCAATAGAGTTCAAGCATATTCCAAGGATCCATAATGAGGCTGCTGATTCTTTGGCTACTATGACATCAATGCTACATCATCCAGATAAGGCTTATGTTGACCCTTTGCATATTCAGGTCCATGATCAGCATGCTTACTGTAATGTGGTGGAAGAAGAACTTGATGGTGAGCCGAGGTTCCACGATATCAAGGAGTATATCAGGATGGGGGTATATCCAGTACAAGCCACAGGTGATCAAAAGAGAACAATTCGGTGGTTGGCAAGTGGATTTTTCTTCAGTGGAGAAGTTTTGTACAAAAGGACTCCAGATCTTGGGTTGTTGAGATGCATAGATGCTAGACAGGCCATGGCTATCATGACTGAAGTACATTCTGGAGTTTGTGGACCACATATGAGTGGGTACGTGCTGGCAAAGAAGATTCTCCGGGAAGGTTATTATTGGCTCACTATGGAGCGAGATTGTATTAGTTTGGTGCGCAAGTGTCATCAATGTCAAGTGCACGGAGATTTAATTCACTCTCCGCCATCTGAATTACACACAATGTCTGCACCATGGCCTTTTGTTGTGTGGGGGATGGATGTCGTTGGACCAATTGAGCCAGCAGCATCCAATGGGCACATGTTCATTCTGGTGGCCATCAATTATTTTACCAAGTGGGTTGAGGCTAAAACTTTTAAGTCTGTGACCAAGAAGGCGGTGGTCGATTTTGTGCACTCGAATATCATTTGTTGGTTCGGGGTCCCAAAGTTATAGACAATGGGGCTAATCTCAATAGTCATCTGATGAAAGAGGTATGTCAGCAGTTCAAGATTATGCATCACAATTCCACCCCTTACCTACCTAAGGAAAACGGAGCAGTCGAGGTGGCCAACAAGAACATAAAGAAGATACTTCGAAAAATGGTGGAGGGTTCCAGACAGTGGCATGAAAAGTTGCCCTTTGCATTGCTAGGTTATCGCACTACTGTTCGTACTTCAGTAGGGGAAACTCCTTATTTGCTGGTGTATGGTACTGAAGTAGTGATACCCGCAAAGGTCGAAATACCATCCCTTTGGATTGTCGTACAAGCCGAAATTGATGATGAAGAGTGGGTCAAAACCCGCCTGGAACAATTGAGTTTGATCGATGAGAAAAGATTGGCAGCAGTGTGTCATAGCCAGTTGTATCAACAGAGAACGGAAAAAGCATATAATAAGAAGGTGCGTCCACAAAAGTTTGAAGTGGGTCAGCTAGTGTTGAGACGTATCCTTACACATCAGGCTGAGGCCAAATGCAAGTTCGCCCTGAATTGGCAGGGGCCGTTCATCGTAACAGAGTGTTGTCCAATGGTGCTTTGTATTTAATAGATATAGAAGGCAAATATGTAGATATGACTATCAATTCTGATGTAGTCAAATGATACTATGTATGATTTCTTGGGATTAAATTGTGTTTGTTTGTACTTGGCATGTTTTGAAGATTGGAAGGAAGAAAGCATTTTGTTCTACTATTTAAACACTTTATCCTTTATTACCCCCTTTGAGCCTTATTTATTTCCTTTCGTACCCCTCTTTTGGAATCAGTAGCAAAGAGCAGAAACGTAAGTGCGAAAGATAAGTAAAGGAAAAGAGATAAAAGGAAAAATGAAAATTGAAAAAAGAAGAAGAAAAAAAGCAGAAAAAAGAGAAAAAGAAGAAAGAAAAGAACAAAACCAAAACAACAAAAAGAGAAAAGGAAGAAGAAAAAAAGAAAGAAAGAAAGAGGAATGAGAGAGTTACAACAACAAAGCAATTTCTATGACATGAACTATGTTCGACCTGATTCCTTTTAAGGATATGTAGGCAGCCTCACGGTTCGGTCCCATCAAAGTAAAAATTCAAAAGTCCCCAAGCAAAGGACTGGGGTAGAAGTTGTGGTTGTTGTAAGAAATCTGATTGCGAAAGTTGTAATCTTAAACACATTTGAATTGTTTTGAGCCTTTTGATACCCTTTCTTTCTAACCCTATCCAAAAACCCACATTACGGTCCAAAAAAAAGACATTTCGATCAGTCTTCAAGAGATGCCAAGTCGAGCAAGTAAAGGTAATTCATATCAGGGGCAACACTCTGGTCCAACAAGGAAATGAAAAATGAG
This sequence comes from Nicotiana sylvestris, assembly GCF_000393655.2. NCBI lineage: Eukaryota > Viridiplantae > Streptophyta > Magnoliopsida > Solanales > Solanaceae > Nicotiana > Nicotiana sylvestris. The sequence goes on from NC_091063.1 coordinate 52,838,903, forward strand.
AGAGTCTTATTGGTGAAAACCCTTGCGGGCACCGTAAGGCGTTGAAAGCTGAGAGAAATAAAAAATGAGAGAGTCTTATCGGTGAAAACCTTCACGGACACCTTAAGGCGGCAATGAGTTGAGAGATAAAAAAATGAGAGAGGTTTGTTGGTGAAACCCTTCGGGGCACCGCAAGCCGAACAAGGACAATGTTTTGGTGAAGAAATTGGGTTTTGAAGATCTCGGGGCATAAAGTACGACAACTGAAAGTTTATTGGTTAGACAGACTGGGCCGATTAATCCGAAATGCATGTCATGATCATTGGTGCCAGGTGCTCCACTTAGATAAGTCTCTTTTCTTTTTCCCTTTCAGACAGTCTTCCAGTTTTGGATTTTTCTTATCCCTAACTCTCAAGGTCATTGCATTTCATTTCCTATGGGTTTATTTCTTTAAGATGTTTCCAATGTCAGTTCTGTTTAAGAGAATAAGAAAGGATTTCAACGCTCTCTACCAACTTCCAAAATTGCACAAAATCACAGCACGACCAAAGCATTGCTAGAGATAATATGATGTGAAATGGGATATAAAGGGTCGCAAAAGTTCCATCAGTGAAATGGTTTAGTAATTTCGTGAGAGATGCAGAGGTGCGGTTGAATGGGTCAGAGATACAACACAACAGTTTGGGTATAGAACACTCGGGTCATCCAAGGTCATGTGGGTGAAAGTCAGTTAGAAAGTCAGGCGGTGCTTGGTCAGTTCGGGGAAATCACTCAAAATAAAGAACTGCAGCGGAGAGGCCACCTTCAGCAAGAATTCCACAAACTAACCACCACATTTTAAACTGATAAGATTTTTCTTTGATTGAAACAGGGGCAGAAAATTTTGATTGTTTCGGAGGAACCCTCCGTAAGGAAAGGCAAGCACCAAACAGGTTTGACAGTAAGTTCTCAGGACTCTCTTGGAAAATGAGACCTAGTTTAAAATTCAAAACAATCATAAGTAACAAGATCTAGCGTAAGTGTACTCCAAAGGGATATAAGTTGGTTTCAAAGTTTGCATGTTTAAGATAGGATTCAATTAGGAGTTTTCAGGACCCTCCAGAATAATGGGATCCAGCTTTAAGATTTCTATTAGATAACAAGATTTAGCATAAGTTCTGTTGTAGGGTAGTATAATTCAGCCGTAAAAATTGCCACTCATAAGATAAGACTTGATTTTGATTCTTAGGACCCTCCTGGATATAGGATGTAGTTTTAAGACCTTCTTAGATAAGAAGATTTAGCGGAAGTCACACCTTTAGAAGATATAATTTAGATTTTAAAACCATCATTTAACTAGGAGTTTTTCAGGACCCTCCTGGATAATGGGATTTAGCTTTCAAATTCATAGAGATATTTGATAACATGATTCAATTAACATTTACAGATGCGCCCAGCACCAAACTGGGGCAGTAAAATTTCTTTTATTTTGTTCGTTTTGTTGTAATCAGGTTCAAAGGCAGTAGTTTCAGAGGAGCAGTTCAAGTTCTGGCAATCAGGCGCCCACCTGGAGAGCAAGAGAATACAGTTGAAGATTTGGCAATCAGGCGCCCACCTGGAGAACAAGAGAATACAGTTCAAGTTTTGGCAATCAGGCACCCACCTAGAGAAAAAGGGAATATAGTCAATCAGACGCCCACCTGGAGAACAAGGGAATACAGCTCGAGTTTTGGCAATCAAGCGCCCACCTGGAGAGCACGGGAATACAGTTAAAGTTTTGGCAATCAGGCACCCACCTGGAGAGCACGAGAATACAATTAAAGTTTTGGCAATCAGGTGCCCACCAGGAGAGCACGGGAATACAGTTCAAGTTCAGCAATCAGGCACCCACCTGGAGAGCACGGGAATACAGTTCAAGTTCAGCAATCAGGCGCCCACCTGGAGAGCACGAGAATATAATTCAAGTTTTGGAAATCAGGCGCCCACCTAGAGAGCACGGGAATACAGATAAAGTTTTGTCAATTAGGCGCCCACCTAGAGGGCACGGGAATACAGTTCAAGTTTTGGCAATCAGGCACCCACCTAGATAGCAAGGGAGAACAACATCAGTTTTAAGAAAGGGAAACAATTTAAGTGTCGGTAATCAGGTGTCCACCTGGAGAAAGGAAAAGTATCTCAGATTATAATTCGAGTGCAGCAATCAGGCGTCCACCTGAAGAAAAGGCAAAACATCTCAGATTACAATTCAAGTCGGCAACAAAGGGACTTCACCGAGAGAATACATGTCAACAAGGCAACAAGAACCACAATATCAAGTTTGAAGATACAAATAGGATTTTTGTAATGCATAAATCATAGTTTAGTCTAGTTTCTTTTTATTTTGACATGGTGTAATAATGAGTTCAGTACGCAGTAGCAGCGACATCAGCAAAAGTGAAATCACAACTTCATGGTAGTCCCAGCTACCGAAACTTTCCAAACTACACTGACCAGATTCCTTTATAGCCAAGGATATGTAGGCAACCTCAAAAGTAGGGTCCGGTCAAATCTTTCAAAAATGCTTCCCACGCAGTATTCAAACGGGCAAAAATCGCTCGTATATGCTCACTTTGTCTTTGCACGAAAACTCTTCGTGTTTCCGAGCAAAGAGGTGCAGCTGTGAGCACGTGATTTTTGCCCTATATGAATTACTCCCATATATTCAAGAAAAATAAATTTTTCCCATTATTTGCAATTTCGTAGATTTTTGTAGCATTTTTTGTTAATTGTTTGCATTTGTCTGTACATGTTAACTTTGTTTAATTAATGAAAAATACAAAAATATATTGCATTTGTATTTAGGATTTAATTCTACATTTTAGGATTAATTAACAAATTAATTATTCTATAAAGATGAAAAAAATAAAAAAATAGTTTATTTTTTGCACTTTTTAATTTCAATTTTGAATTTTGGTGGTTTTCCTTTAAATTGATTTTTGATTAATTGTGGTAATTATTAGTTAAAGTTAGTAAATTCAATGTGGTAATATTAACTTGGGTTAGGAATTAAATTAGGTTTTACTTTATTTTTATTTTTGTTTTTAAAAGAAAAAAGGATTAAAAAAAAGATTTGTAATTAAAATGAAAAGAAGTAGAGAAATCAGATTTTGGGCTGTTGCATTTTAATTCTCAAGCCCAATTCCCCTCCAATCCTCTACCCAAGCCCAAGTCTTATAAACACTCGTCTCCCACGACCCGTCTGCCCTCTTTAACCCAACCCACTCTCCACAAATACACACATAGATACATACAGAGACCCAAATCAAAATCCCTAACTCAATGCGACTGTTCATCATCTTCTTCACGTCAGAGCCGCATCCAACTCGCCAAATTTCAGGCGAGTGATCTCAAATTCACTCCACGCGTTCCCCCTCTCTCCTCGTCACCATATTTGTAATGGTTTCTGACAATAGAAGATTTCTTTCAGATTTTTTTGCGCATTGTTTAGCCTCCCGATTAATTTGCTGGATAAATGGGGGTCGTGGATGGATGAAAATAAATCCTTGCCCTCCATCTGTCCCAAAAAATTGTTCATAGAAAGAGATTGCAAAAGAATTTCGGAGGAATGTGTGGAGAAGGTTCGAGAAAATCTGAGGGGTCTATATAAGGTGAGGTTTCTCTTCTGAAAGGGGAGGACTTTTTTTTGGGAAAAGGATTTGAGAAAGATTTCTTCTTTTATTGCTCATCGATTTCTTATATTAGAACAGAGAGAAAAGATTGAGGATTGAGTTCTGATTTTTTTTTGGATTTGTCATTCCGTCTTCTTCTCTATTAAAAAAAAAAGCTAAAAATTTTCGAGTTTTTCTTTTGTTCATAATTTGCTTCAGAAATCAGAAAATTTCAAAGAAAAAGGGGGTTCCGTTTTCCTTCTCTGGTTCTTTCTCAAAGAGGAGTTGATTTAAATGAGCTCGTTGCTACTGAAGCTGCTATTCGAGTTAGAAAGTTGATGTTTTCCGTTTCTGTTTACAGGTTCTGGTTGAGTTCTTGGTTGTGGATTCATCCAATTCATTTCATTTCGATTGCTCTAATTTGCTGAAAGATCAATTGGAAACTTTGACAGGTTCATCTCGTTCTCATATCTTTTGTATTAGAGTTGGCATCCTGAGTGCCTTTGCTATATGAAAAAGCTTGAATGTTTCTATTTTTCATTCTATGACGCTTGATTGTTTTATCTAGTGCGTTTATGTAGTAATATATTGTTAGATTAAGTGAGGTCTTCATGATCTATAATGATATTAGCTCTATCCATGTCTTGTGCTCTTTGATTTAAAGCTCAATCCCACTATCTAAACATGATCCATGTTAGATCTCTCTGATTCTTGTTGCATGTAGGTTAAGTTTTGTGAATTAGGATCCCGAAATGGTCGCTGAAACATGGAATTTGGTGCTTTGGCTTGATAGCTTAAGTTGTACCTTTCTACTACTAGATCTTCCTTATTTTTCAATTAGCAAAGAGTAATAGATAAGGTGTGCCTGTGATAAAACGATAAGTTCTGGAATATCCACAACCAACTTGATATGTCCAGGGATTTTTAGAAAACTCTAGCTGAACAGTTTTGCTTTTGCAAATAGCAAAATAATCTGTTAAAATCATGTTATACCAATAGCTGTGATGCTATGATTCCAAAATAATTAACAAGCTCATGTGATTCTTTGTTGGAGACATTTTAAGTTGGAGTATGTTTCAACATGAATCAAAAGTAGAGCTTTCTTTCATGAGAATGGGGTATTAGTTGATTTAAAGGTCACTTACTACTGTGCAGTTGAAATATTTCTTGTTGTGTGAGTGAAGGGTGTTCTCCTTTGATTGAGATCTTTGAGTATACAATTGACAATTAGAGGAATGGACTGTACCCACATATTTTTACAGTGGTTAAATTTTTTTTAAATAAGCATTCTGCTTTTTGATAGGTATGGTTAAGGTTATAAAAGTTTTCATGTTTGCCAATTCTTTTTTCATTGTTAGATACTTGGGGATAGTTTTACCGAGAAGAATATTTGTATACAAATTGCTCGCTCTTTGTTTTGGTTTAATCCAGATGTGGTTGCTCCAGTTAAATTTCCGACGTTATTCAATTGTCATAAATTATAGAATTGGTTTGGATGCACTAAGTGCTATGGTCATATGAACGTATCAAATTTTGATTCCATCAATTCCATTACCATACTATGTGACCATCCTAATTTAGTTTTTTTTGTAAAACCAAGAACATTTGTAGTTTGCTTTAGGCGCGTAACTAAAATTTTCATAGCTAAGGATACGGTTCCCGTGTGTAGTTGTGGTACTTAATGTCGAACTAGTTTTAAACATGAATATCCTTAGTTCATTAAGTTGAATGGTTTTGAGGCGTGCTATATTAGGCAAGACATAGCTTATGGCCCTCCAAAATTTAGTCTGAATTTCCCTTTTAAAATTAGAATTGAGGTGCGCCATGCCAAATAAAATCTTAAAATTCATGGACCTTATTTAATTAATATTTTAATGCTTAGAACTCGAGGCATGCCATTTAGTTGAATTTTCATGGCCCTTGCAAACTTGAAAGTGCGGAGTTGCTTTAGGCGCGTTATTTTAATACTTTACCTTCCTAAACTCGGGTGCGCATTTATGCGTCCCAAATCCAATTCTCAACAATGTTAGATAAAATATATCGGAGACCGCGGGTGCATTTATGTGTCGTGGTACAAAACGTATTTTAAATGGCGTTGCAATCTTCCTTAAGAATGATTAAAAGCGGATAATAAGTTAAAATTGAACCACACGCTATAACATGTTTTAAAAATCAGATAATAGGCCAATTATAACAGTTGAGCGACCTTGCTAGAGCCATGGAACTCGGGAATGCCTAACACCTTCTCCCGGGTTAACAGAATTCCTTACCCGGATTTCTATGTTCGCGAACTGTAATACAGAGTCAATCTTTTCCTCGATTTGAGATTCGAACTGGTGACTTGGGACACTATAAAATTATCCCAAGTGACTACTCTGAAGGTGGTGTAGGTAAAAAGGAGGTGTGACATCCTTTTGGAGTGCTTGCCCTTGGGGTTGTCATCACCCTGTAGGCTATACCATGAGAAGGGTGCCTTTGCCTTCACCTTCACATCAAATCCCCGCTTCTCCACATTGAGGTCCTTGAAGTACATTGTTAGAAAGTTGGGGAATGGGTAGGACCTATCACCCTCACTCACCACCCATGAAATAACCCGGGACATCACATTCCCGACATTGATCGGGTACCCTACCATGATTGATGCAACTAAGATCGCCCGGTGAAGTGGGAGTGAGTTGTCATGGGTGGTAGGATCTAGCATGCTGCACACGAATGTCTCCCACCCCTTTGCCTCAAAATTCAGTGTCCTCCTCAATATTTGTACCCCCGCAGTCAGCCAATCGGGAGTGGTACCTGGGATTGCCATCAAACTTCACTTTCAAGTTCCGGACTTTGATGACCGGGGTACCCTTTTTGATGTGGGCCATGTTGGTGTATAATTCTTTCACCAAATGCTCATTTGCGTCATCCACTTGCCCGATAAAGTAGTCCCATCCAACTCTATCATTGAATTGCCTCAACACATTTGGATTGTGAGGCTAAAGATCCCGAGTAATGATTTTTCTTTACAAAATCAACCTCTTCTCTGGCCACCACTCTCTGAACTTGTGGTAGGCAATCTCACTGACGAACCGATCCTCCCATGCCTCCGGGTTCCTAGTCCGCTCAACCCCACCAACTTGGGGCTCACCCCCTTGTGCTTCTTCTCCCTCCTCCGGTACTGCATCCTCTCTGGATAATGAAGCTGTGAGAGAGGTGGAGTTCTCATTGCCACTGCCGTCAGCTGAGCCCTTAGACGACTTAGAAGATACATGAACTGAAGCTTGGGTAGTGGGGGATGCTTGGGGTGTATCTCTCAATCTGTTTCTCTCCGGCCAATCAGGAATGAACTCTGGCACGGAGTCTGATGATTCCTCTCAAGAGGGCTCGTACTCAATCCCCGATTGATCAATAGCCCTATCAGCAGCTCTGATGATTTTCCTTGTGTTTTTTATGTTTTGTCGAGCTTGGGGGGTCAACTTTATCATCTTTTGTTTCCCACCCCAGGAGGACTCTCCCCTGCCTAGTTGCTTACCACCTTTGCCTCGTGATTTCACCATTGTCTACAAACAACATTCATTAGACTTGTTAGTATCCAGAAAAGCATTGTGATTCACAGTTGTAGAAAAAAAAATGTTGCAGACAGTTCACTTGTTGCAGAGTGAGGACCGCACAAAATGCAGTGCGGCCGCAAAGAGGCCATTGCGGACCGTACAAAATACCATTGCGGTCCGCACAGAGGTGGGGTTCAGACTACCCACTCTCTGAATATATGCACCGCGGACCGCACAAAATGACAATGCAGTCCACATTGAGGCACCACGGACCGCACAAAACGCAATGCGGCCGCGGTCCCCAATAATCAAGTTTAAGAATTTCTTCACTGCGGTTTGCGCAAAATGCCTTTGCGGACCGCACAGGGGCACAACAGACCGCAAAATTTCCACTGTGGTCCGCACTGAGTACCCATTAGCAACACAAACTTAGGTTTCATGCTTTAATCGATTTAGTCCAATTTTTCACTAATTAAAGAGTTGCTAAGTGTTTGCCCAATGTTTTAACTACCTAATCCTAATTTAAACAATAAATTAACTAACCTAAGCTACCATATTGAAAGAAATACAGGAAGGCTACGAAAAAGAACAAAGAAAAACAAAAAAGTAAAAGAAAATAACAAAATTAAACAATTAAAAGAAGCTAAAGTTACCAGATGTGAGAAGTACTGAAGATAGACAATTCCTAGCAGTTAATTACGAGCAAGAAGGAAGATGAACAGTGAAATTTTGAGTTCTGAGAGTGAAAAGTTCGTAAAGTTGAAAAGGAGGGCCTCATGTCCTATTTATAGAAAAAGGTCCTGGGTCCATCTCACCTACCCACCACGGACCGCACAAAATTGCAATGCGGCCGCAGTGGACTACCGCGGACCGCACAAAATGCAATGTGGCCGCGGTGGTAAATGATAATTTAGGATTTTAACGTATTTATGCCCCTACTTGCCTATGCTTTGAGTATAAATTGATACTAAAATAGTCCCAAATTTCTCACAAGTTGTGCTTGTTTGCAGGTTTGATCGACAAAGTGACGAAATGTCAAAGATCGGCTCAAAAAGGAGTGAAACCTGCTCAAGTATCAAAGACCAAGAGAAGTGAAGAAAAAGGGGCCCTAGTGCGGACCGCGTAACAATGACCGCGGCCGCACTAAGAGGTTCAGAGACATAGCATGTTCGGGCTTAAAGTCACGCTGCCGCGGTAGGACATGTGCGGTCCGCGGTAAAGCTTCGCGGCCGCACTTCTGCTTTGTGCGGTTCGCGTTCATAAGGGCACATTTGATAACGCGGTCCACAGTTACATTTGCGCGGAACGCACCAGTTGCCAGTGCGGCCGCGGTCCGTTTTGTGCGGCCCGCACTGACCCCACAGGGGTATTTTTGTCCAATTTTTTCAGCCTAGTATAAATAGAACATTTTATTATTTTTTTTAGGGACGGTCAGACGGAGAACGAGAAAACAAAGTTGCGCTTGGTGTTGTAGCCATGTTTTTGGCATATATTGCTTTTCATTAACAATAGATTATTGTAGTTTCTTCTTAGTAATTAATTAATATGTTTAGTTCTTCATCTATTTCTTCAGTTTCTTCTTTAATTATGTGTAGCTAAACTCACTATCTAAGGTTGTGGCTCAACCCTAGTGTGGGTAGTTGATGAGTGTTTCCATCTAGGGTTAGATTGATATTGGGTGTTTGCTATTTGGGTTGATTTTATGTTTTTATTCAAGAATTAGTAGTTGCAAACACTGATTCAAACTTAGTGGGTTTAACTCTTCTTGAGAAAAAGAGTCTTTGACCCCAAAATTGACCCAACAAGGAATTGGGATGGACCCATGAGTAATGGTAGTCCCAATTAACGGATTAAATCTTGCGAGAGTAATCACCTTACTTGAACCCTAGTTGCTTGGTCTCATTGGCCTACCCATTTGGTCTCGAAAGAGTCAATTGGGCAAAATCACTATCTCTACTGAGACGTGTGAGAGTAGGTGCAATTGTGCAACGGTTATAGAATAATCCCAAAATATGTCAATCTATCCTTAGCAACATCTACCCGTCAATTAGCCACCTAGGTAACACTACAACCCTAGTGCTCTCCTTCCCATTAATTACAACTTAGAAATATTCTCTTAGCATAATCTAGCTTTAATCCGTAGTTTTATAATAGTAGTTATAAATACAAAAACTCAAAAGATGTTTGAAGTGACATTAGAAGCACAACCGCAACTCTAGCCTAGACAGAAAATACAACTCCACTACTAGCTCCCTGTGGAAATTCGATCCCGGACCACTATTCGGGTAAAAGCTATTGCGATCCACTCTTCCTACCATAGTGTAGTGTCGAGTCGGCAACGATCAACTTTTTGGCGCCGTTGCCGGGGAGTTTACGGTGTTGACTATCTGTTTAGCTAGTTTTGTGTTTTGCTTATCTTTCCTTCTTGTTTACTAATTTTGTTTGTGTCGATCAATCAGGTACCATGGCTCTTAATGCAAATGACCCTTTAGGCAATATGATGGCGGAGGAGGAGGTAGAGGATCTAGAACAAGATGAGGTCTTACCTCAAGTTCCACGGAGAGGCCAAAATGCCAATGTAAATGCAAATGAGAACAACAATATTCCAGATCCTCCTCCTCCACCACCGATAGTGGCTCCCAGAGTTCTACCAAATCAAGAATACGCCAGTGCTATTGTTCCTCCCCGAATCCGGTGGGAACTTTCAAATCACAATTGTTATGTTGACCTTGCTCGAGCAAAGAGGGTATTTCACGGGTGCCTCCAATCAAAATGCCTACAAGCACTTGAAGGGGTTCGTGGATACATGCTGGGGTAGCAAACAGACAAACATGTCCGAGGATGCATTGAGGTTGAGACTTTTCCCGTTCTCTCTTCGGGGTAAAGCATTGGATTGGTTAGAAAGGCTCCCTAATCATTCTATTACTATATGGGATGAATTGGCGGACAAATTTATTTCCAAGTTCTTTTCTCAAAGTCATATGGCAGCTCTTCGGGATGAAATTCTAGCTTTCAAGCAAGAGCCAACGGAACCTTTCCACGAGATATGGGAAAGATATAGTACAATGGTGAAAGAGTTCCCTAATAACGACATGATCGAGGCTATGATTCAACAAATCTTTTATCAGGGCATCAACACCACGAATCAATGCATTGTGAACCAATTGGCTGGAGGGAACTTTATGAAACTTTCTTACCAAGAGGTATGTGATGTACTTGATGAAATGGCCGACACCTCTTCGGTATGGCAAAGCCGAGCAAATGTGCCCCAAGGTGACCCACGGTCATCCATTTGCACAAGGAATTGCACGATCATGGCCAAGCCATCGCCGATCTTACAACAACTATGAATCAATTGGCAAAGGAGAAATTGCAACAAGTCCAAAACCCGCGCCAAGTCAATGCAATGGAAGGTGTTTCTATGTTGAAAAGTAGGCAAAGAGGACAACAAACTCAAGGTAATTGTGAACAATATGACAACAACAATGATGGTGGTGGTTATTTAAATGAGTGCTATGATGATCAAAGCGAAGAGTTCCAATATGTCAACAACTACCAAGGGAATAGAGGTAACTCTTCAAATCAACAATGGCATCCTCAAGGAAATTGGGGCAATCAACAACAAGGCGGAGGTAATTGGAATAACAACAACCAAAACAAAAATTGGGGTAATCAAAGCAACCAAGGAAATTGGAATGGTAGTAACAATAATTGGGGCAACAACGACAATCAAGGAGGGTGGAACAATACTAGGAACCAAGGCAACCGGGGGCAAGGCTTTCAAAAGCCCCCCATGTACCACAACCGAACAATCCACCTCCCTTTCCGTCTCAAGGTCCAAGTTCGTCCGGAAGTGATATGGGGAGAACTGAAATCATGTTCGAGCAAATTATGAAAAAGAACCAAGATTCCGAGGCCCAATTAGCTTCGCATAACACATCTATCCGGAACTTGGAGGTGCAATTAGGCCAAATCTCTGAAGCATTGAAAACCCGTCCCAAGGGTGCGCTACCAAGTGATACGGTGGTGAATTAGAAGGGTGGGAATAATAATCATGTGATGGTGGTTACAACAAGAAGTGGGAGAGGCAGTGATGTGAATGTCTCGATGCAAAAGCAAGTTATGGATGAAGATGTTGAGTTGCAGGATGATGATGTACCTTTGATTATTGATGATGTGGTTAATCAAAATGTGAACAATGTTGTGCGGATTGATATTAATGATGAGGCTGAGGTAGAGACTCAAGATGCCGTGAACCCGTCTAGGGAACACGTGATTGACATGACCGAGCCGGTTGTACAAAAAGTCAAGGCACCTCTGCCTAGGCCACCTCCACCTTATTCGCAACGGTTAGCAAAGCAAAAGAGTGACAATCAATTCAAAAAATTCATTGACATGATGAAGAGCCTCACAATCAATGTCCCTTTGGTTGAGGCACTTGAGCAAATGCTAGGGTATGCGAAGTTCATGAAAGATTTGGTTACAAAGAAGAGGTCGATGGAGTGTGAAACAATTAAGATGACTCATCAAGTGAGTACCATAGTGCATTCAATGTCACCCAAGCTTGAGGATCCCGGAGTTTTTACTATCCCTTTGTACCATCGGAAGTGCGGATTTTGCAAAGGCCCTTTGTGACTTGGGGGCTAGTATTAATTTGATGCCATACTCGGTCTTCAAGACTTTGGGAATTGGGCAACCTCGACCTACCTCAATGATACTTCAAATGGCGGATCGATCGATGAAGCGAACCTTGGGCATAATCGATGATGTTCTTGTCCATGTTGATAAATTCATATTGCCGGCCGACTTTGTCATATTAGATTGTGAGGTGGATTTTGAAGTGCCGATTATTCTTGGAAGACCTTTCCTGGCTATGGGGTAGACATTGGTTGATGTTGAAGTGGGTGAGTTGACATTCCGAGTGGGAGATGAGAATGTGGTATTCCATGTTTGCAAATCAATGAGACAACCCAATAACACAGAGGTGTGTTCATTTGTGGACATTGTCACATTTGTGATAGTGGATGACACAAGTTCCATGATCAATGTTGAAGATCCTCTTGAGGCCGTGCTTCTTAACATGGATATCAATGATGATGCTAGTAGAGTAGAGTGCGTGAATGCATTGCATGGTATGGGTTCATATTCTTATGATCCTAGAAGGCTATCTATAGATCTTGAAATCCGCAAAACTCCACCAATGAAGCCATCGATTGAGGAACCACCGGTGTTGGAGTTGAAGCCACTTCCTCCACACCTCAGGTATGAATTCTTGGGTTCAAATTTTACTTTACCTGTTATTATTTCTTCTTGCCTTACTAACATGCAAGTTGAGGCCACCTTGGCGGTTCTTCAAAGGCGAAAGAGGGCAATCAGATGGACTCTATCTGATATTCGGAGTATAAGCCCCGCCTTTTGCATGCATAAAATCATATTGGAGGAGGATGCGAGGCCTTCACTTGAGCATCAAAGAAGACTAAATGAGGCTATGCAAGAAGTAGTAATGAAAGAGGTTATCAAGTGGCTTGACGCAGGTGTGGTTTATCCCATTTCTGACAGTTTATGGACTTCTCCAATGCAATGTGTACCGAAAAAAGGTGGAATGACTGTGGTGACTAACGACAACAATGAGCTTATTCCGACTCGGACAGTGACAGGTTGGAGTATTTGCATGGATTACCGGAAGCTGAACAAGGTGACTAGAAAAGATCATTTCCCATTGCCATTCCTTGACCAAATGCTTGATCATCTTGCGGGCCGGGCTTTCTATTGTTTTTTGGATGGTTACTCGGGGTACAATCAAATTCTCATTGCCCGGAGGACCAAGAGAAGACGACTTTCACATGTCCTTATGGCATATTCGCTTTCTCTAGAATGCCATTTTGATTATGTAATGCTCCGGCGACCTTCCAACGTTGCATCATGGCTATTTTCACCGACATGGTGGAGGATATCTTGGAGGTCTTCATGGATGATTTTAGCTTCGTTGGGGATTCTTTTGAGGAGTGCTTGGTAAATTTGGATAGAGTGTTGGCTCGGTGTGAAGATACCAACCTTGTTATAAACTGGGAAAAGTGTCATTTTATGGTAGAAGAAGGTATAATGTTGGGTCACAAGATCTCAAAGCGAGGAATTGAAGTAGATAAGGCCAAGATCGAGGTTATTTAAAGGCTTCCTCCCCCTACTTCTATCAAAGGGGTGAGGAGTTTTCTTGGGCACGCCGGATTCTACTGGAGGTTCATCAAAGATTTTTCTAAGGTAGTTAACCCGCTGTGCAAGTTGCTAGAGAAAGATGCCAAGTTTATTTTTGATGAGAAATGCATGGAGGCTTTTGAGCTCCTTAAACAAAAGTTGACAGCTACCCCCATCATCGCTGTACCAAATTGGATCTTACCATTCGAGCTCATGTGCGACGCTAGTGACGTTGCGGTAGGGGCAGTTTTGGGCCAAAGGATCAACAAGATGTTCCACCCGGTGTACTACTTAAGCAAGACCATGAATGAGGCTCAAAAGAACTACACAGTCACCGAAAAGGAGTTATTGGCTATTGTTTTTGCTATGGAAAAGTTCCGTCCTTACCTTATGGGGGCCAAAGTTATTGTGCACACCGATCATGCCGCCCTTAGGTATTTGATGACCAAGAAAGATTCAAAGGCAAGATTGATCAGATGGGTTCTTCTTCTTCAAGAATTTGATTTAGAAATTGTTGACCGGAAGGGTAGTGAGAATCAAGTGGCGGACTACTTGTCCCGTTTGGAGGAGGAGGGGAGGCCTTGTGACAGCCTTGAGATCAATGATACATTTCCCGATGAGCAACTCCTTGCAGTGTCAATGAGTGGAATGCCGTGGTTCGCCGATGTTGCAAATTATCTTGTTACCGGAATCATCCCGTGTGAGCTCTCTTCTAACCAAAGGAAGAATCTCAAGCGGGATAGCTTGGATTATTATTGGGACGAGCCCTATTTGTTCAAGATTTGCACTGATGGTGTGATTCGACGATATGTCCCGGAGGAGGAGCAATTGAGTATTTTGGAAGCTTGCCATTCCTCACCCTATGGTGGCCCTCATGGCGGGGAGCGGACGACTTCTAAAGTGCTTAGTTGCGAATTTTATTGGCCTACTTTGTTTAAAGATGCCAGTGATGTGGTCAAAAGATGTGATGAATGCCAACGATCCGGTGGAATTTCAAAACAGGATAAGATGCCCCTTAATACAATTCTCGAGGTAGATATTTTTGATGTTTGGGGCATCGACTTCATGGGTCCTTTCGTGAGCTCTTGTGGAAACACTTACATTCTGGTGGCGGTAGATTATGTCTCCAAGTGGGTTGAAGTCGTGTCTTTGCCCAACAATGAAGCCCAGAGTGTTGTGGCATTTCTTAAAAAGAGTATCTTCACGAGGTTTGGCACTCCCCGTGCTATCATTAGTGATGGGGGATCTCACTTTTGCAACAAGGCTTTTGATTCATTGCTAGCCAAATATGGAGTTAATCACAAAGTAACCACCCCTATCATCCTCAAGCTAGTGGTCAAGTGGAAATCTCTAATCGAAAAATTAAGAGTATCTTGTCTAAAACTGTAAATGCAAATAGGACCGATTGGTCGAAAAAATTAGATGATGCTCTTTGGGCCTATCAGACAACTTACAAGACCCTGATTGGTATGTCTCCGTACCGTTTGGTGTTTGGGAAAGTTTGCCATCTTCCGGTGGAATTGGAGCACAAGGCTATGTGGGCCTTGAGGAATTTGAACTTAGAATGGGATGTTGCTGCAAATCTGAGGGTTGAACAACTTAATGAGCTCGAAGAGTTTAGATTCCATGCATACTCCAGCTCGTCCTTGTACAAGGACAAAATGAAATACCTTCATGACAAATATGCTCGGGGCAAGGAGTTCAAAGTTGGGGATATGGTTCTCTTGTTTAATTCTCGGTTATGTCTGTTTCCGGGCAAGCTCAAGTTAAAGTGGAGTGGGCCATTTGAAGTTGTGTTCGTGACCCCATTTGGTGCTCTTGATCTAAAAAACAAAAATGGTGAAGTCTTCCGAGTCAATGGCCATCGGGTCAAGCACTATATTGGAAAGTTCGACGGCAGCCATGTAATGGCGCTTCTTCATCTAAAGTGATGTGGTTATAACATGCGTCATGCCGCGACGTTAAATCAGGCGCTTCTTGGGAGGCCCATGTCTTTTTTTGTAGCTTAGGATTTTTGAGCTAACTGTTTATGAGCTAGCTGTTTATGAGATGTTGCAGGGATTGTGTTGAAGCAGTGCAAAACAAAGTTAGAAAATGGCTTAGTCTCTGAAGATTGCCAGCGTGGCCATGGTGCACTTTGTGCGGTCCGATCTGGCATGAGTCAAAAAGGGGGGACTCTCTGAAGTTCTTCACCGCGACCGCGGTCAAGTTAGTGTGGTCCGCGGAGGGCCGACACGGCCGCATTCCACGTTTGTGCGGTCCGCGTAGGTTTCATCATGAGGGGTCACACAAATAAACCCAGCGTGGTCCGCGGTCACTTTTGTGCGGCCGCGCTGGTAGGTAAGTATGGGTCCTACTGGGTCTCTATAAATAGAGACCAAGGGTCTCATTTTACCCTTTTTGCAAATTGGAAACCCAGAACCTTAATTCTACTGTTCATCCTCTTCCAAGACTGAGATTCTTGCTTGTTTGGATAGATTGCATTCATTCTTCATACTCCTGGTAACATTTCATGCATTTATGATTAATAACTTTCTTCTTTTTTGTTTTGTTTGCTTGCCAATAGTCGGTAACTTTTATTTTTACTTTCTTCTTCATGATTTTCTTTGAATTGTTATTCTAGGGTAGCTTTCATGTTAGTTTAAAGTGACTAAGGATTGGGTAACTGAGTAGGAACAAGCAGGGATAAATTTTTTAACAAAAATAGAACAAAGCATGCAACCCTAGCTTAGTCCCGGAACCTGACCCAGTGCGGCCCGCGGTCGCCTTAGCGCGGTCTGCGGTGCCCTAACGTGGTTTGCATTACACTTCTATGCGGTCCACGATGCTTGAATGACTGAGGAACAACTTGTGTCCAGTGCGGCCGCGGTAACCTTTGTGCAGTCCGCGCTGGGCCACCGCGGTCGGGACCTCATTTAGTGCGGACCGCGATGTGAGATTCAGAGAAGACCTTTTCTGGGGCTTTGCTCAGTGCGACCCGCGGTCGCCTTAGCGCGGTCCGCGGTGCCTCCAACACGGCCGCCTCCTGGTGGTGCGGTCCGTGGTGCCTGTTTCTGCAGCAGTGTCTGCAACTTTCATTTTACTGTCTGCAATTTTAATTCAGTCACCTATTTCGCTACCTGTGCTTCAACTAACAATGTTAGATGTGTTTGCTTGCAGACAATGGTAAAGCAATGAGGAAGAGGTGCTAAACAGCCCGGCCGAGGTGACTCCTTTCGGGGAGGAAAGGGGAAACAAGTTAAACTCACTTCCCGACCTAAACTGAACACAAGGAAACAAATTGTTATAGACGACCAATCGAGGAGTGAATACGTACCCTCTCAAGACCTCTCTTCTGATTCAGGGCCAGCTACTGCAGTCCCAGCTTCACATACTGCCCAAGCCCCATAACGTATACCTTCTGAGGCATCTGATGGCTCAGCAGCAGGCAGCGTTGAATACTCCACCTCCCCTACAGCTTCAGTATCTAGGGAAAGTGCAGAAGGTGGGACTAATAGTGATAATGAGGTACCGGACAGTGGTGTGCCCCAGGTTGGGGGTGTTGAACGAACTAGAAAACCTGATGTTTGAGAAGATCGATTTGTCAGCCAGGTGGCATTCCACAAATTTAGGGAATGGTGGCCATCACAGAAGTTGATTCTTGAGCGGAACTTTATTGAAAAAGACCTTCTACCCCTACACCCTAATGCGCATAGATAGTTTCAGGCTCGAGCTGGTTGGGAGTTCTTTAAAGACAATTGTTTGAAGGCGAATGAGCATATGGTCAAGGAAGTTTACAGCAATGTGGCCCATATCTTGAAGGGCACTAAGGTGACCAAGGTGAGAAACAAAAATGTGGTATTCACCGGGAGGGCACTGAATGAATACTTGGGGTTCATTGATGAAGATGAGTCCCTTTACAATGAAAAGTTAGCAATGAGCGAGGAGGTTCATTCGTGGTTAGCTTCATACCTGGGAATCCCGGGTACGGTTCCAGAATGGTTATAAGCAGGGGCCAAAATACTTCGGAAAACTTTCAACTTCGAGGCTAGAGGGTGGTTGACCTTTGTGTGTAGTCGGCTCGACCCGACTACCCATGATCAGACTATTCCACTTACTTGGGCGGTTCTTATTGCTTCTATTATGGCAGGCTATCCTATCAATGTGGGCAATGTGATGTCCCGCACTATTTCTGCAGTGGGGGTTGAGCATGACCGTAACTACCCTTTTCCCAGCACCCTCACTATGTATTTCCGGGACTTGGAGGTGGAGAAGAGACCGTTTGATGTCAAGGTACCTGTGGCTCCGTTCTCCTGGTACAGTTTGAAGGGGTCATACAACCCCAAGGACAAAAACTACAAGCCGCCTATTTCTACCCCAGCTGGCCAGTCTGAGGAGCCAGTTGCGGTAGAGTCTTCTATTGAGCCCTCCACAGAGCCTTCTACCATGCCTGTTGCTACCACTATTGATGATTTGCCTCCAGGACCCTCCTTTTCTACTGGCCCCAGTACTTCAGCTGACCCGGGGGTTCCTTCTTCCTGAACTTATCATTTCACGGCCCATCAATTGAGCCGGACACTAGCCAGTTTGAACAACTGGATGTCAGCTGCGACATCCAAGTTGTCTACATTGTCTGCTACAGTTGAGGCCCACTCAGCACCTTCCACTACTCAGATTCCTTAGTCCATTGAGGATACACTGAAGAAGCTCCTGGACAATCAGGAGAAGATTATGCGGACTCAAGACGCCTTGACTAAGGTGGTAGATTCACATGGAAAGGCTTTGAGGGAGCTTGCCAAGGAGCATAAGAATATGAGGAAATCAAGGGCTTCCAAGGAGTCAGTGAGAGTGCTAAAGACTGATGTGAACAAGCTATTGGCGGACCAGATGCCTTTAGACTTGCTATTCGGTAATGCAGCCCCAGCAGTAGCACCAGTGCCACAGCCACAACAGGAGCAGGAGCAGGCACCCAGGCCTCCAAGGAAGAAAAGGAAGCTCCCCAGTTCAGTTGGTGCAGTTATTGAGCTAGCAGACCCACAAAAGACCCCCTCCAGTGATGCACCTATCATCCAGCCGGTCCAGGAGCAGGCCCCAGTCCCAGTAGCTGAGCAGCAGGAGATCGGGAACTAGTCTGAGGTTTCCATACATACAGAGGATTTGGGGACCACTGATGATCCCATGCAGACGGACCAGGTCTAGGGAGCTCTTATATCCTTTACTTTGTTTTTGATGATTATTTGATAGTTGGCATTGAGGACAATGCCAGCTTTTATTCGTGGGGGTGCGCCCTACTTTTATCTGGATGACAGTATATATAGATTCTTAGTTTATTTTTATTGATTTTGTTTTTTACTTTGGGCTGTATATAACTTTACATTTCTGTATATATTCATCCCCCCTTGTATATTCTACTTCCATGTTGTACATATTCATTCTATTTTCTATTTTTCGCAAAATTTTTATTTTTAGCTTTGAAGTTAGGCTCATAGCCTCTTGTTTTGATTTTGGCGCTTCCAATAAGCCCTTGGTTTTCTTAATGCCACAGTTCTTTCCAAGGGTGGAGCATTGTGTGAACCGGGTGGCTCTTCCCAATGATAGATGGCGTGACAACCTTTTTAAGGGTTTGAGTCTGTTTCTTTGATTTTTCTTTTGTTTTTGATAGTGTAGTTAAAGGCACCTCAAGCAAAGCTTCACTGAGCCTAGCACATTTGCCTTTGATCCCATGGTCAAAGACATAATGTTGTGTTCAGGATGGTGAAAGTCGTGGCTTTGAGACTCTTACGTTGACCAAACAATCATCATGTGGTCTTTTTGGACCATTATGTGCTTCAATCATAACTAAGATTGTTGTGGGACCTCGACTCGATGTCTTTAGCAATTCCCTAGCGTGTGTGGTGAGGAATCGAAATATGAGTCCAAGTCCCAAGCCAATGGTCTAGAACTTGCCCTGAATGTTTGTTGAGGCAAAATCCTAGGTGAAATTTGACTTGAGAAATGATAATAGGCTCTCCTTCATCCAAATGCTAAGTTGAACAATTTCATAGCCTTCCAATGAAATAATCCCTAATTAACCCTTTTGAGCCTTAATCCTTTTTCTTTAAAGAACCAACGCTACAACGCTACAAGCCTATACCCGTTCTAAACGATTACCCTCTCTTGGCACCCAAAATCTTCCCTCGAGTAATGGCAAAAATCTAAGTTTGGGGGGAGAGACAAGAAAGGAAGCAAAGCAGTAAGGTACAAAAGAAAGAAAAGAAGGCAATGAAAAAGCAAGAAAAGAAAAAGGACAAAAAGAAAGTCCCATGTGAACAAGAATAAAAAGGGATTCAAGGAAAACAAAAGTGAAAAAGGTGTGGAGAAAGTAGAAAAAAGGAGAAATGTTTTGAATTGTATAAGAAAGAGTGACAATGTGTTTCTCTAACCCTTGTGAAGAAGTGAAATCCTCAAAAAGAGTCAAGAAAGTTGCGCCAAAATGAATCAAAAGAAGTGCTTAAGGGAAGATTGAACCCACTTGAATAAAAATATGTCCTACCCTTACCTAAAAGCCTTCACAATGACTCCACAAAAGCCCTATTTGATCTCAAGTTGAAGGGAGCATACATTAGTGAATACTTACATAAGGGGCAAACATATGGTACTTAGAGCCAGACTTGTGACCTTCCTTTTTGAGAGAGAAGAGTGAAATTTCATTAGCCTCGATTTATGTGTCAATATTTAAAAGGTGAGGTTTGCTTAGGGAGAGTTGAGGATGTGAGATTTTGGGTTCCACAATGACCAATGTAAGTGAAAAAAAAGCTCTTTGATGAAATGTGTCAACTCTTGATGCTCCTGTGTCACACTTGATCCATATTTTCAAAGTTTTAAATGTGTTAATGATGCATTCATATTGAGGGCAATTGTTAGTTTCAATTGATGCTTGTTGAGGCTATTTTAGGATAGCTGGAATTACTTGGAAGTTCCTTTAAGGGGTGGGTCTTATTTTGTTAGCTTGAGGACAACCAAAGGTTTATGTTTGGGGGAGTTGATAAGTTAGGATTTTAATGTATTTATGCCCCTACTTGCCTATGATTTGAGTATAAATTGATACTAAAATAGTCCCAAAATGCTCACAAGTTGTGCTTGATTGCAGGTTTGATCGACAAAGTGGCGAAAATGTCAAAGATCGGCTAAAAAAGGAGTGAAACTTGCTCAAGTATCAAAGACCAAGAGAAGTGAAGAAAAAGGGGCCTAGTGCGGACCGCATAACAATGATTGCGGCCGCACTAGGAGGTTCAGAGACATAGCATGTTCGAGCTTAAAGTCACGCGGTTGCAGTAGGACATGCGCGGTCTGCGGTAAAGCTTCGCGGCCGCACTTCTGCTTTGTGCGGCCGCATTCATAAGGGCACATTTGATCACGCGGTCCGCGGTCACGTCTGCGCGGACCGCGCCAATTGCCAATGCGGCCGCGGTTCATTTTGTGCGGCTCGTACTAACCCCACAGGGGTATTTTTGTCCAGTTTTTTCAGCCTAGTATAAATAGAATCTTTTATTATTTTTTTAGTGACGGTCAGATCGGAGAACGACAAAAAAAAGTTGCGCTTGGTGTTGTAGCCATTTTTTGGCATATATTGCTTTTCATTAACAATAGATTATTGTAGTTTCTTCTTAGTAATTAATTAATATGTTTAGTTCTTCATCTATTTCTTCAGTTTCTTCTTTAATTATGTGTAGCTAAACTCACTAGCTAAGGTTGTGGCTCAACCCTAGTGTGGGTAGTTGATGGGTGTTGCCATCTAGGTTTAGATTGATATTGGGTGTTTGCTATTTGGGTTGATTTTATGTTTTCATTCAAGAATTAGTGGTTGCAAACACTGATTCAAACTTAGCGGGTTTAACTCTTCTTGAGAAAGAGAGTCTATGACCCCAAAATTGACCCAACAAGGAATTGGGATGGACCCATGAGTAATGGTATTCCCAATTAACGGGTTATCTCGAGAGAGTAATCACCTTACTTGAACCCTAGTTGCTTGGTCTCATTGGCCTACCCATTTGGTCTCGAGAGAGTCAATTGGGCAAAATCACTCTCTCTACCGAGAGGTTTGAGAGTGGGTGCAATTGTGCAACGGTTATAGAATAATCCCCAAATATGTCAATCTATCCTTAGCAACATCTACCTGTCAAGTAGCCACCTAGGTAACGCTACAACCCTAGTGCTCTCCCTCCCATTAATTACAACTTAGCAATATTCTCCTAGCATAATCTAGCTTTAATCCGTAGTTTTATAATAGTAGTTATAAATACAAAAACTCAAAAAATGTTTGAAGTGACATTAGAAGCACAACCGCAACTCTAGGCTAGACAGAAAATACAACTCCACGACTAACTCCCTGTGGAAATTCGATCCTGGACCACTATTCGGGTAAAAGCTATTGCGACCCGCTCTTCCTACCATAGTGTAGTGTCAAGTCGGCAGCGATCAATAAACTTCAGAGAACCTCCACTTTTGCTCATTCATCAGTGCGGTCCGCATTGATTTCTTGCCCCCGCACTGAGGTTTTTGCGGCCATACAAAATGGCAATGCGGTCCGCATTGACAATGTTCAAAGAGTAGTCATTTTCCAACTTTTTCCTGCACTGCATCTGCACAATCCTACAACATCTCACAACCAGTCAGTTCAAAAATAAATCCTACACTACAATAAAAATCAAAGAAAAACAAGAAGAAAAACACATGGGTTGCCTCCCAAGAAGCGCCTGATTTAATGTCGCGGCACGATGCGGGTTACCATCAAATCATTTGAGATGAAGAAGTGCCGCCAAGTGGTTGTCATCAATTTTTCCCAAGTAGTGCTTGACCCTATGCCCATTCACTCTGAAAACTTCCCCATTTTCTTTCTTTAAATCAAGTGCACCAAATGGGGTCACACATACCACTTCAAAAGGTCCACTCCATTTTGACTTAAGCTTTCCCGAAAACAGACATAACCGAGAGTTGAACAAGAGAACCAAATCACCCACTTTGAACTCCTTGCTACGAGCATATTTATCATGAAGGTAATTCATCTTGTCCTTATACAAGGACGAACTGGAGTAGGCATGGAATCAGAATTCATCAAGCTCATTGAGCTGCTCCACACAACGATTGAGTCATTTCACTTCTTTCTAAGGGGTTAGAGAGACACACTGTCACTCTTTCTTGTTCATTTTAAATCTTTTATCCTTTATCAACTTTCCACACCTTTCATTCTTTGCTTTTCTTGAATCCCTTTATTCATTTTGTGTTTTTTACTTTTCTTTATTTTTCATTGCCTTTCCTTTTCTTTATTTTGTACCTTTTTGCCACTTTGTTGCAATCCTCGTCTTTACCCCCAAACTTATACTATTTCCAAGTGCTAAAGAAATATCGGGTGCTAAGAGAGGGTATCTTTTATAATGGATAAAGGCTTGTATCATGGTTCTTGAAGGAATAAGGTCTAAGGCTCAAAAGGGTTGACTAGGAATTTTATCATTGTTAGGCTATGGAAGTATTCAAGCTATCATTTGGATCAAAGAGAGCCTATAATCATGTCTCAAGTCAAATTTCACATAGGATTTCGCCTCGACAAACATTCAGGGTAAGTTCTAGACCAATGGCTCAGGACTTGGACTTGCAATGCAATTTCTCACCGCAAAAGCTATGGGATCGCTAAAGACACAGAGTCGGGGGCCCACAACAACCTTCGATAAAATTTGAGCACATAATGGTCCCGGAAAACCACTTGATGATTATCGGCCAACACAAGAATCTCAATGTCACAACTTTCACCATCCTATACCCAATGATTTGTTTTTGACCATAAGATCAAAGGCAAATGTGCTAGGCCCAAGTGAAGCTTTGCTTGCGGCACCCTTAACCACTAACTACTAAAAAGCAAAAAGAAAAGAAAAACAGACTCAAACCCTTAAGAAGGTAGTCATGCCATCCATCATTGGGAAGAGTCACCCGGTTCATACAAATTCTACCTTTGGAAAGAGTTGTGACATTAAAAAAACCAAAGGCTTATTTCAAAGATCCAAAACAAGAAGCTACGAACACAAATAAGAAGCTAAGAAAGAAAAATTGCGGAAAGTAAAATGAATATTTACAAGAGGGAAGTTTAATCGAATATACAATAAGGGAGATGAATATATACAATGTAACGTAACTTTTATATACAGACCCAAAGTAAAAAGTGCGAAAAATGTAATAAAGTGCTAAAATTATATACATACCAAAGATGAAAAAGAAAGAAATAAATAAAATCTGTCATATATATACAGTCATCCAACAAATCAATCAAAGTAGTGCCTACCCCCTCAAATGAAAGCTGACATTGTCCTCAATGCTAACTAATCCAAATAAATACAAAAATATAGAGGAAAGAGGATACGAAAACTCCCTATGGGCCGTCTGTCTGCATGGGGTCCTGAGTGGTCCCTGGGTCCTCAATATGCTTGGGAACCTGAGACTGGATCCCTGTGACTCGTGGCTCTGCTGTTGGGACCTGGGCCTGGACAGGCTCACGGGTAGCATCCTGTTGCTGACTGGAGGAAGTCTCCGGTGGGTCTGCCAAATGGATGACTACATCATCTGACCGAGGGATTACCCTCTTCATCTTGGGAGGCCTCTCTGACTACACTGGCTAGGGATGGGATGCGGGCACAGGGTCATGTAACAATAAATCCAAAGGTAGGTGATCTGCCTTCAACCTGGCAACCTCAACCCGCAACTCCTTCACGAACTCCTTGGAAGCCCGAGTCTTCCTCATCTTCTTGGCCCCCCTAGCAAGCTCCTTAAGAGCCAGTTGAAATAGTGGATTTCCCTTTGGAGTGCTTGCCCTTTGGGTTGTCATCACCCTACAGGCTATACCATGAGAAGGGTGCCTTTGCCTTCACCTTCACATCAAATCCCTGCTTCTGCACATTGAGGTCCTTGAAGTACATTGTCAGAAAGTTGGGGAATGGGTGGGACCTATCACCCTCACCTACCACCCATGAAATAACCCGGGACATCACATTCCTGATATTGATCGGGTACCCTACCATGATTGATGCAACTAAGATTGCCCGGTAAAGTGGGAGTGAGTTGTCATGGATGGTAGGACCTAGCATGCTGCACAGGAATGTCTCCCACCCCTTTGCCACAAAATTCAGTGTCCTCCTCAATATGTTTACCCCCGCAGTCAGCCAATCGGGAGTGGTACCTGGGATTGCCATCAAACTTCACTTTCAAGTTCCGGACTTTGATGACCGTGGTGCCCTTTTTGATGTGGGCCATGTTGGTGTAGAATTCTTTCACCAAATGCTCATTTACGTCATCCACTTTCCCAACAAAGTAGTCCCATCCAGCTCTATCATTGAATTGCCTCAACACATTTGAATTATGAGGCAAAAGATACCGCGTAATGATTTTTCTTTCCGGAACCAACCTCTTCTTTGGCCACCACTCTCTGAACTTGTGGTAGGCAATCTCACTGAGGAACCGGTCCTCCCATGCCTCCGGGTTCCTGGTCCACTCAATCCCGCCAACATGGGACTCACCCCCTTGTGCTTCTTCCTCCTCCGGTGCTGCATCCTCTCCGGATAATGAAGTTGTGGGAGAGGTGGAGTACTCATCTCTACTTCCATCCACTGAGCCCTTAGACGACTCAGAATATACATGAACTGAAGCTTGGGCAGTGAGGGATGTTGGGGGTGTATCTCTCAATCTTCTTCTCTCCGGCCAGTTAGGAATGAAATCTGGCAAGAAGTCTGATGATGCCTCTCGAGAGGGCTCGTACTCAATCCCCGACTGATCAATAGCCCTATCAGCAACTCTTATGATTTTCCTTGTGTTTTTTTATGTTTTGTCAAGCTTGGAGGGTCAACTCTATCATCTTTTGTTTCCCACCCCGGGAGGACTCTCCCCTGCCTGGTTGCTTACCACCTTTGCCTCGTGATTTCACCATTGTCTGCAAACAACATTCAGTAGACTTGTTAGTATCCAGAAAAGCATTGTGATTCACAGTTGTAGAAAAAAATGTTGCAGACAGTTCACTTGTTGTAGAGTGCGGACCGTACAAAATGCAATGCGGCTGCAAAGAGGCCATTGCGTACCGCACAAAAAACCATTGCGGTCCTCATAGAGGTGAGGTTCACACTACCCACTCTCTGAATATATGCACCGCGGACCACACAAAATGGCAATGTGGTCTGCAACTCTCCTCAATGATCAGATTTCAGAACTTCTTCACTGCGGTCCGCACAAAATGCCTTTGCGGACCGCACAGGGTCACCGCGGACAGCACAATTTCCACTGCGGTCCGCACTGAGTACCCATTAGCACCACTAACTTAGGGTTCATGCTTGAATCGCTTTTAATCCAATTTTTCACTAATTAAATGGTCGTTAAGTGTTTGCCCAATGTTTTAACTACCTAATCCTAATTTAAACAATAAATTAACTAACCTAAGCTACCATATTGAATGAAATACGGGAAGGCTACGAATAAGAACAAAGAAAAACAGAAAAAGTAAAAGAAAATAGCAAAATTAAACAATTAAAAGAAGTTAAAGTTACCAGATGTGAGAAATACCAGATGAACAGCGAAATTTTGAGTTCTGAGAGTGAAAAGTTCGAAAAGTTGAAAAGGAGGGCCTCAGGTCCTATTTATAGAAAAATGTCCTGGGCCCATCTCACCTACCTATCGCGGACCACACAAAATGGAACTGCGGTCCGCATTGCTCAAAGTCATAGGACTCAGACAAGGCAACCACTGCGGTCTGCACAAAATGCAATGTGGCCGCAGTGGACCACTGCGGACCGCACAAAATGCAATGCGGCCGCGGGGGTAAACTTCAGAGAACCTCCACTTTTGCTCTTTCATCAGTGCGGTCCACATTGATTTCTTGCCCCCGCACTGAGATCTTTGCGGCCACACAAAATGGCAGTGCGGTCCACATTGACAATGTTCAAAGAGTAGTCATTTTTCAACTTTTTCCTGCACTGCATCTGCACAATCCTACAACATCTTACAACCAATCAGTGCAAAAATAAATCCTACACTCAATAAAAAT
The DNA here is from genome assembly GCF_000393655.2 of Nicotiana sylvestris. Taxonomy (NCBI): domain Eukaryota; kingdom Viridiplantae; phylum Streptophyta; class Magnoliopsida; order Solanales; family Solanaceae; genus Nicotiana; species Nicotiana sylvestris. Next base: position 52,865,266 of record NC_091063.1, read on the forward strand.
CAAAGAAAAACAATAAGAAATACGCATGGGTTTCCTCCCAAGAAACGCCTGATTTAACATCGCAGCACGACACAGGTTACCATCAAATCATTTGAGATGAAGAAGTGCCGCCACGTGGCTATCATAAATTTTTCCCAAGTAGTGCTTGACCGTATGCCCATTCACTCTGAAAACTTCCACATTTTTTTTCTTTAAATCAAGTGCACTAAACGGGTTCACACGCACCACTTCAAAAGGTCCACACCATTTTGACTTAAGCTTTCCCGGAAACAGACGTAACCGAGAGTTGAACAAGAGAACCAAATCACCCACTTTGAACTCCTTGCTATGAGCGTATTTATCATGAAGGTACTTCATCTTGTCCTTATACAAGGATGAACTGGAGTAGGCATGGAATCGGAATTCATCAAGCTCATTGAGATGCTCCACACGAAGATTGGCTGCAACATCCCATCCAAGAATTAGCTTACTCAGAGCCTACATGGCCTTGTGCTCTAACTCAACCGGTAGATGGCAAGCTTTCCGAAACACCAACCGATACAGAGACATACCAATCGGAGTCTTGTAAGCATTCCTATAAGCCCATAGAGCGTCATCCAACTTCTTTGACCAATCGGTCCTATTTGCATTGTCCGTCTTTGATAATATACTCTTGATTTCCCTGTTTGAGACTTCCACTTGGCCACTCGCTTGAGGATGATAGGGAGTAGAAACTTTGTGATTGACACCATACTTTGCAAGCAAAGTGTCAAAAGCTCGATTGCAAAAATGATACCCCCCATCACTTATGATTGCACAAGGAGTACCAAAACTTGTAAAAATGCTCTTCTTGTGAAATGCAACAACACTCTGGGCCTCATTGTTGGGCAAAGCCACGGCTTCAACCCACTTTGAAACATAGTCCACCGCCACAAGAATGTATGTGTTCCCATATGAGCTAACAAATGGGCCCATAAAATCAATGCCACATACATCAAAAACATCAACCTCAAGAATGGTATTGAGAGGCATCTCATCTTTCTTCGAAATTCCACCCGCTCTTTGAATTCGTCACACCTCTTCACAAGTTCACTTGCATCTTTGTACAAAGTTGGCCAATAAAACCCACAACTAAGAACTTTGGAAGTCGTCCTCACCCCACCATGATGGCCACCATATGGAGAGGAATGACAAGCCTCCAAGATACTCAATTGCTCTTCCTCCGGGACACACCTTCGGGTCATACCATCCGTATCTTGAACAAGTAAGGCTCATCCCACTAGAAATCCAAACTATCCCATTTGAGCTTCTTTCTTTGGTTAGAAGAGAGTTCACATGGGATTATACCAGTCACGAGGAAATTAACAATATCCGCAAACCATGGCATACCATTCATCGACACCAAAAAGAGTTGTTCATCGGGAAATGAATCATTGATCTCTAGGTCATCACGAGGCCTCCCCTCCTCCTCCAAGCGGGACAAGTGGTCCACCACTTGGTTTTCACTACCCTTCCGGTCCACAATCTCCAAATCAAAATCTTGAAGTAACAAGATCCATCACATCAGTCTAGTACCGGAGTGAGGCATGGTCGGTATGGATTATGACCTTGGCACCCATGAGATACAGCCGAAATTTCTCCATTGCAAACACAATATCCAAAAGTTATTTCTCGGTCACCGTGTAGTTCACTTGGGCATAATTCATTGTCTTGCTTGCATAGTACACCGGATGAAATATTTTTCACTCTCTGATCTAAAACCTCCCCAACCGCAACATCGCTCGCATCACACATGAGCTCAAAGGGCAAGCTCCAATTAGGTGCGGTAATGATAGGAGTGATGCTCAACTTATGCTTGAGAAGTTCAAAGGCTTGCATACATTTTTCATCAAACACGAAGTTGGCATCCTTTTCTAATAACTTGCATAAGGAATTTACTACCTTCGAAAAGTCTTTGATAAATCTCCGATAGAACCCCGCATGCCCAAGAAAACTTCTAACTCCCTTGACAGAGGTGGGGGGGGGGGATCCTTGAAATCACATCAATTTTTGCTTTGTCTACCTCAATACCATGCTTTGAAATTTTATATCCAAGAACTATGCCCTCTTCCACCATAAAGTGACATTTCTCCCAATTGAGAACAAGATTGGTTTCTTCACAATGGGCCAAAACTCTATCAAGATTCTTCAAGCACTCATCAAATGAATCAACCACAACACTAAAGTCGTCCATGAACACCTCCAAAATATCTTCCACCATATCAGTGAAAATGACCATCATACACCGCTGGAATGTAGCCAGTGCATTACATAACCCAAAAGGCATCCGAGAAAAGGCAAAAGTGCCATATGGACAAGTGAATGTGGTCTTCTCCTAATCTTCCGGAGTAAACAAGATTTGGTTGTACCCAGAATACCCATCCAAGAAACAGTATAAGACATGTCCAGCAAGTCGGTCTAACATCTGATCAAGAAAAGACAATGGAACGTAATCATTACGGGTCACTTTATTCAACTTGCGATAGTCCATGCATACCCTCCAACTAGTGATGGTTCTGGTATGAATCAACACATTTTGTGAATTTGCAACCACGGCCATGCCACCCTTCTTCGGTACATATTGCACCGGCAAAGTCCAAGAGCTATCAGAGATAGGGTACACAACCCCGACATCTAACCACTTGATCACCTCCTTTTTCACAACTTCTTGCATTGCTTCGTTCAACCTTCTTTGATGCTCCAAGGAGGGCTTTGCATCATCTTCTAGGATAATCTTGTGCATATAGAATGTGGGGCTTATCCCCCCAATATCAGCTAAAGTCCATCCAATTGCCCTTTTCCGCTTTTGAAGCACTGCTAATGTGCATCAACCTGCATGTTAGTAAGACAAGAGGAAAGAATAACTGACAAAGTAGAACTTGGGCCTAAGAACTCATACCTGAGGTGTGGAGGCAACGACTTCAACTCCAACATCAGAGGTTCCTCAATTGAAGGCTTTGTTGGTGGAGTTTTCCTATTCTCGAAATCCAAAGAAAGTTTTCTAGGCTCATAAGAGTATGAGCCCATTCCATGTAACACATTCACACACTCTACCAGGCTTGCATCCTCATTGACATCAAGATTCAACAAAATGGCCTCAAGAGGGTCCTCCACATTGATCATTGCACTGGTAGCATCAACTATCATTGCCGTGACAAGGTCCACAAAAGAGCACACCTTGGAACTGTTGGGCTGCTTCATTGACTTGCAAACATGAAAGACCATTTTTTCATCACCCACCCGGAAGGTGAGTTCCCATGCTTCTACATCAACTAAGGCCTTCCCAACAGAAAGGAAAGGTATCCCCAAAATGATAGGAACTTCATAATCCACCTCACAATCCAAGATCACAAAGTCAGCTGGCAAGATAAATTTGTCCACCCGGACAAGCACATCATCAATAATACCCAATGGTCTCTTCATCATTCTATCCGCCATTTGCAATCTCATGGAAATCGGCCTTGGTTGCCCAATACCCAAAGTCTTGAAAACTGAGTAGGGCATCAAGTTAATACTAGCCCCCAAATTACATAAAGCTTTAGCAAAGTCCACACTCCCAATGGTGCAAGGAATGGTGAAAGCACCAGGATCATCAAGCTTCGGGGCCTTTAAATGCACTATTACACTAACTTGGTGAGTCATCTTTATAGTTTCACAATCCATGGACCGTTTCTTTGTCACCAAGTCCTTCATGAATTTAGCATAGCCTGGCGTTTGTTCAAGAGCCTCCACCAAATGCACATTAATGGATAAGCTCTTCATCATGTCAATGAACCTTTTAAACTAATTCTCATTTTTTTGCTTCGCGATCCTTTGAGTATAAGGCGGAGGTGGCCTTGGCAAAGGTACCTTGTCTTTAGGCACAACCGGCTCCGGCATGTCTATTACGTGTTCCCTAGACAGGTTCACGTCATTTTGAGTTTCCACCTCGGCATCTTGAATTCAATCCTCACTTCTTCATTCACATTGTCATCAGTCACATTTTCAACCACCAAAGGAACTTCATCTTCTTACAACTCAACTTCATCACTCAAAATTTGCTTTTTTTAGAGGCATTCACATCACCGCCTCTCCCACTTCTTGTAGTTACCGCCATAACATGATTGTTCCCACCCTTCGGGTTAACTACCATATCACTAGGTAGAGCCTTCTTAGGATGAGTATTCAAAGACTGTGAGATTTGGCCTAACTGCACCTCCAAGTTTCTGACTGAGGTATTGTGGGAAGCCAACTACGCATCACAATCTGCATTCTTTTTCATCATTTGTTTGAACATCATTTCAATTCTACCCATATCATTTCTAGAAGAACTAGGACCTTGAGATAGAAATGGGGGTGGATTGTTCGGTTGTTGGTACATTGGGGGCCGTTGAAAGCCTTGCCCCCGGTTTCCTTTGTTTCCATTGTTCCATCCACCTTGATTGTTGTTACCACCCCAATTGTTGTTGTTATCATTCCAATTTCCTTGATTATTTTGATTGTTGTTCTGATTACCCCAGTTGTTGTTTTGATTGTTGTTCCCCCAATTACCATTGCCTTGTTGTTGTTGATTTCCCCAATTGCCTTGGGGTCTCCATTGTTATTGGTTGGAAGAATTGGCCCTTTGGCCTTGCTAATTGTTCACGTATTGCACCTCTTTATTTTGCTCATCATAACTATCATCTTGAAATCCACCACAGTCATTGTCAAATTGTTCTGAATTCCCTTGGTTATATTGACCTTTTTGTCTTCTTTTGTTGACAAGCATGTTGATACCCTCCATGGCATTCACTTGGCGAGGATTTTGAACTTGTTGCAACTGTGCCTTTCTAGTTGGTTCATTGTAGTTGTCAACTCAGCTATAGCCTTCCCATGATCATGTAACTCCTTGTGCAAATGAGTAATCGTGGGGTCACCCTGGGGCACATTGGCTCTACTTTGACAAGCAGAAGAAGTCTCAGCCATCTCGTCAAGAATGTCACAAGCCTCATCATAAGACAACTTCATAAAATCGCCCCCATCAAGTTGGTTCACTATGCACTGATTTATTGTGTTAATGCCCCGGTAGAATGTATGTTGGATCATCGCCTCAGTCATATCATTATTGGGATATTCCTTCACCATTGTTCTATAACGCTCCCAAATCTCATGAAAAGGTTCCGTGGGCTCCTGCTTGAAGGCCAATATCTCATCTCTTAATGCTGCCATATGCCCCGGTGAGAAAAGTTTTACAATGAACTTGTCTGCCAACTCATCCCAAGTAGTGATAGAATGGTTGGGAAGTCGCTCAAGCCAATCTAATGCCTTCCCTCTAAGTGAAAATGGGAAGAGTCTCAACCGCAGTGCATCCTCGGATACATTAGTTTGCTTTCTCCCCCAATAGATATCCACGAACCCCTTGAGATATTTGTAAGCATTTTGATTGGCAGCGCCCGTGAAGTACCCACGCTGCTCCAGCAATGTCAGCATCACATTGGTTATCTAAAAATTTCCCGCTCGAATTCGAGGTGGGACAATAGCACTTGCATAGCCATAGTTTGGAAGCACTCTAGGAGCCACTCTTGGAGGTGGAAGAGGAGGGTCTAGAATATTGTCATTAGCATTAGCATAGGCCTGATGGCCTCTACGTTGTCCTTGAGGTACAATAGGCACCTCATCATCTCCAATATCATCTACATCCTCCCCCGCAATCACATTTCTAAGAGGGTCATTAGGGTTGTTTGCTGCCATTTGGTACCTGAAGTTGTGACACACACAAAATAGTAACAAAGAAGGAAAGAAGAACAATACACAAAACTATTTAGATAGATAGCCAAAACCGTTAGCTCCCCGGCAATGGCGCCAAAAAGTGATCCAGGCCAACCCTACACTACTACTGAGTACCGAGAAAGGTCGAAGCAGCTTTTACCCGATGACGTCAAGATCGATTTTCATAGGGAGCTAGTTATTGGAGTTGAGTGTCTATCTAAAGTAGAGTTGTGTATTCGTTCCAAATTACACTTCTAAACATTTTAGGTTTTGATTTTACTTCTAGTTATGTAATACTACGATGGTAAATTATGCTAAATTAAGCTTACAGTTAAACTATTGTGAGTTGTTCAAATAGGTAAAAAGGCACTAGGGTAGTGACTTTCTCCCAGATGGTTAATTAACTGATTCTTGAGTCTAAGGCCAGATTGTCATATTTGGGGAGTATGATATAACCATTGCACGATTCTACTCACTCTACACCTCTCGGTGGTTCAAGTGATTTTGCCCTAATTGACTTTTTTAAGTCCAATTGGGTATGCAAATTTGTGCAAGCAATTGAGGTTCAAGTCGGGTATTACTATCTCTAGGTTTAACCCTTTAATTGGGGCTATCAATCTCTTGAGTACGCCCCAATTCCTTGTTGGACCAATTTCAGAGACTTAGGCTCTCTTCCTCAAGAAGAGCCAAAGTCTTCCAAACAATAACTAGTGTTTGCAACCACTAATTCGACAATTAAACATGAAATTAGTCCAAATATCAAACACCCATAGTCAATCAAGCCCAAAAACACAAGACCCATCAATTACCCACACTAGGATTGAGCTACAACCCTAGCTTATGGGTCTAGCTACTCATAATTAGAAAAGAAAACAAAGCAATAGATGAAGAGAAACTCATAATAATTAATTGCTAAATTAAACTTGAAGATTCAATGTTGAAATCACGCTAAAATTACTCGAAATAGCAAAAAGGAAAGAAGTCACGAGCGCAACTCTTGATACAAAACTATCTGATGACCTAAAAATGGGAAAAGAATATATTTATACTAGGCTAAAAATCATGGACAAAAATAACCCTGCGGGGCTAGTGAGGGCAGCACAAAATCGAGTGCGGCCGCACTAAGGCTCTGGGCTTGAATAATCAGCTCTTTGAACTCAGGAGATACGGACCGCACAAAATCGAGTGCGGCCGTGGTGGCTTCCATTGCAGTCCGCACAAAAAGGACCGTGGACCGCATTGAGCTTCATCCTCCAAAACACCACCTCTCTGAACCTTGGCTCTGCAAACCGCACGAAATCGAGTGCGTCCGTGGTGAACTCAATGCGGACCGCACAATACCCTTTGCGGCCACATTGCCTGTTGGCCTGAACATCAACCTCTCTGAACTTCACTTGTGCAGACCGCACAGAGTGGTGTGCGGACGCACTGGCCCTGTTTGACTGAGTTTTGTCTTGTCTTGGTACTTGTGCAAGGTTTCACTCCTTTTTGAGCTGTTTTTTTCTATACCTTGTCACCTTGTTGATCAAACCTGTAATCAAGCACAACTTGTGAGCCTTTGGGACTATTTTGTACACAATTCTAATCATAACTTAAGTAAGAAGGAGTGTAGAATGCATCATATTCCCTAGTTATCATACACCATGGTGAGTCTTCGACGAACCCTGCCGAGGTGAGTGCTTCGAGGATGGGCCTTGGACTGTGCTTTAATCCTACCAAGGCTGGGCTTGAACTACCACAGAAGCCTCAAATCGGCTTTCCCTGATTTTTACCGTACACAGATAGGCCCCATGTTTCTTAGAATAGAATGATATGAAACAATTTTGACTTCGATTTTCTCGAGCCTCTCATGATGACGTCATGCTTGCAACGTAAGCGTTCGATGTGACTGGAGCATCCCATCGGTTCGTCTCCCTAGAAGCATCGAATATACCGCCGGTTCAGTTTCCAAAAAGCATTGATTGCGCCGCCCATCCGTTCCCCCAAAATCATTGATTGCGCCGTTGTTACGTTTCCCCAAAGGCATTGATTGCGCCGTTGATACGTTTTCCCAAAGGCATTAATTGCGCTATTGGTTATGTTATTATCTCTCTATAAATAGGGATTGCTTGAACCAAGATTTCATTCAGTCCTTCTTCAACATCCTTTAGCGCTTTCCTTCTTTATATCCTCCTCCAAACTCCTATTTCTATGGTCCAAACCCGTGACCGTAAGGTCATACAGCAACAACTTTGTCAGTTATGCCATGGCTTTTTTTCAGAGCTTTTCCCCACTGAGTGGGATTATACTGGGTTATTTTTGTTGTTGTTGTTGTTGTTCCAAAATAATGAGAGAGAAGCCTCAAATTCTTCCCGATTCAGAAGATATGTGGATTGTAAACCGCTGCTCATCTATCTTAACTTCAACCTGGTGTGGCGCTTCACTCCTTTTGCTTTCCATGGAGCGAGGTGGCACTATCTACTAACTTTTGCATCCCACACAGGTGCAATGTCTCAAGAAGTGACTTCACAATAGTAGTGCGGACGAGACCCATACTCACCAAGTTTTCCATGGGGCCGCAATTTTCCTTGCTCGTCAAAAGGTTTTGCTCTTTGATAGGCTATAGCCTTTTCCTTATCTATAGCTGCTTTGGAGGAGGGTCTCGAAGACAACGCTCTGAAGATCGAAGTGGGGTCCCCGAGGAAACAGTTCTCGAAGATGCCGCTCCCGAGGATATACTCTCGAAAGTAGATAAGGCTTTTTAGATGTTGTTTTTTGCTTCTTTGTTTCTGTGTAAGGATCCCTCGTGGGAATTTGTCTTTTGTTAATATAAGAGTTTCTTTATTTTGCCTTCAACTTGTGTTGAACTCCATTTTTCCTTCGTTTGTGAGAAATCCAAGTGTATAACTTTAATGATCGATCCGAATACTGGACTGTCACGACCCTAAACCCAAACCCGGTCATGATGGCGTCTCTCGTGAAGACAAGGCCAGCTGACACAATGCCTAATTCATTTTAAACAATTAAAATAACATTATTTAAATCATTAACATGCTAATAATCCCAAAATAAAAGTGAACTAGTACAATTTGCGGAAACCAACACTGCCCGACATCTGGGTGTCACTAGTCATGAACATCTAAACATGTGTCTAAGAGTCTAAAAGAGTTTATACAATCTATTACAGAACTAGAAACAGAAAGTAATATAGGAGGGAGAAACACTGGGCTACGAACGCCGAGCAGCTACCTAATGGACTCCGAATAGCCTGCAGGGGCAATCAACCCTCACTGGCGGGACATGAAGCTCCTGAATCTGCACACAGAGTGCAGGGAGTAAAGTGAGTACTCCAACTCAGTGAGTAATAACAATAAATGAAGACTGAGCGATAAGAAATCACGTAAAAACACAACAACATACTATAAAGAGGCAGTGTAAAACTAATAAAATGCAATAAAGCAGTGAAATCTTATAAAAATATCTTAGTTCAGTATAAGCTTCTTTAGAACACCTTTTTAACAGTTAAACAAGTAAATGAGAAGCAGCTAGAAAAGATAAACACATAAAATTCTGCCCCTCGGGCACAATGTCAATAGATTCAGCCCCTCGAGCAATAACATGGGACAACACCAGCCCCTCGGGCTATATCACATATCACACTGGGTACCCGCGCTCACTGGGGGTGTACAGACTCCGGGAGGGGCCCATTACATCCCAAGCGCAATATCAAGCCATCGCGTGGTAGAATCAAATAGGCTCTCGGCCTCAAATCAAGCCATCTTGTGGCGTACAACTCAGGCTCTCGGCCTTATGATCATAATCAGTACAACATTGCTGCGGCGTGCAACCCAATCACATAATAATCCTCACAACACAGGCCCTCGACCCTGCTTGGTCAGAAATCTCTAAAAGCCACTAGAGCATAGTAAAACATGATGATTAGCCCAAAATATCATTTAAAGTGTTAAAACAGAGTACACATGGTTGAATTATGAAAACAGTAGAATATAGCATGACTGAGTACAGATATAAAATAAAAAAGTGAGGAAATAGCAGTAAAAATCCCCTAAGGGTCCAAAATTGTTGGCATGAGGCCCAAATATGGCATTCAGCCCAAAACATGATGATAGAAAATAGTTTTCAATCAAATACGCGGTAAAAAGGTCATTCGGGATGGACTAAGTCACAATCCCCAACGGTGAACGACCCCACGCTCATCATCTAGCGTGTGCGTTACCTCAATATAGCACAACGATGGGAAATCCAGGGTTTCATACCCTCAGGACAACATTTACAATCATTAATCACCTTTATCTAGTCCAAACTCTAACCCGCGATGCCTTTGCCTCTCGAATCGGCCTCCGGATTCTCCAAATCTAACCAAAATCAGTGCAAAACCATTAAAATATGCTAAGGGAACAAATCCCACTCGAAAGAAATTAAATTACAACACAAATCCTGAAATTGGCCAAACCGGGCCCTCGGGCCCACGTCTCGGATTCCGATATAAATTACATTAGTAGATTCCTTATCACTCCCCCGAGTTCATTCATATCAAAAGTACGAAAATTCAACCCCAAACGACCCCTCAAATCCCAAATTCTAGGTCTCCAATTACAAGCCCTAGTTCTTCAATATTTAGGCTTAAATTCCACGATTAATTAGGTAGAAATCACATTAGGATTGCGTATTAAGTCCATAAATCTTATCTCCAAGTGTTACCCCTTGATTCTCTCTTCAATTCCCTTCAAAAAGCTTCAAAATCGCCCAAAATGGAGGAGTTTAGGTTCAAAATCGTGGAAATAGGTCTTTTAAACATTCTTCCCAGACATTCAATCCTTCTTCATGAACGCGGTCAAAGCCTCGCGATCGCGAAGAACAACCTGATGTTGACCACATTTTCCTTCTTCGCGAACGCGACAACCCCTCGCGAACGTGACGCCTTAACAACTCAACCCTTCGCAGATGCGGCATCACCCTCGCGAACGCGATGACAAAAGAGTTCAACCCTTTGCGATCGCAGGACCTCCTTCACGAACGCCAAGGACAACTTCACAGCCTCCCATCCTAACCCTTTGCGAACATGAGGGTCCACTTGCGAACGCAAAGAACAACTGGTCTGCAACACACACAACAGTTTTCTACAATTTTCCACAACTTGAAATGATCTGTTTAACCACCCGAAACTCACCCAAGGCCCTCAGGACCTCAACCAAACATGCCAACGTATCCCATAACATCATTCAAACTTGTTCCAACCTTCGGAACGCTCAAAATAACATCAAAACACCAAATTTGAATCGGATTCAATACTAAGAATTCCAAAATCTTCTAAATTCCGCTTTAGATCAAAAAGTCTACCAAACCACGTCCGAATGACCTAAAATTTTGCACACACATCCCAAATGACACAACAGACCTACTGCAACTCCCGAAATTCCGTCCGACCCCTATATTAAAATCTCACCTAAATCTACTCCGGACCTCCAAAACACGTTCCGATCACGCTCCTAAGTCCCAAATCACCTCCCGAAGCTAACCGAACCATTAAAAGTCATATGGGAGCCCTTTAACACATAAGTCAAGATCCGGTTGACTTTTCCAGCTTAAGCTTGCTCAAAAGAGACTAAGCGTCTCAAACCTTACCAAAACCTTTCCGAACCCGAGCCAACCAACACGATCACACATAGTACCGATAAACAAAGCAATAAGAAGCAGAAATGGGGGAAAAAGAGCGGTAACTCATGAAACGACCGGTCGGGTCATCATATGGACCCGGTCATATGTGCTCAACTCAACCTGAGTACCCAAGTCTCGCTGCACAGACCTCCAAAACTACAAAGTAAACTGAGTTCCCCTATATGAAATGATAGAAACTGGAATACCATGCAAACAAACAATCTCCCGGATATATATCTCTGCGACCGCTCTAAAGAATAGGTAGTACACACAGGAATAAAGTGCACGGACTTGGTCAGCCGATCCACAATCACCCAAATAGCATCGAACTTCTTCAAAGTCCGTGGGAGCCAACTACAAAGTCCATGGTGATCCACTCCCACGTCCACTCAAGAATATCCATCTGCTGAAGCAAGACACCCGGTCTCTGATGTTCATATTTCACCTACTTACAATTGAGACACCGAGCTACGAATCCGACAATGTCCTTCTTCATTCTCCTCCACCAATAATGTTGTCTCAGATCCTGATACATCTTCGCGACACCCGGATGAATGGAATACCGCGAGCTGTGAGACTACTCCAAAATCAACTCCCGAAGCCTATCTACATTGGGCACACATATCCGGCCCTGCATCCTCAACACCCCATCATCATCAATAGTCAAATCTCTGGTATCATCGTGCTGAACTCTGTCCTTAAGGACAAGCAAATGAGGATCATCATACTGGCGCTCTCTGATGCGATCATATAAGGAAGACCGAGAAACCACACAAGCCAATACCCGACTTGGCTCAGAAATATCTAACCTTAGGAACCAATTGGCCAAGGACTGAACATCAACATAAGAGGTCTCTCCCCAATTGGAATATATGCTAAACTCCCCATACTCACTGCCTTCCGGCTCAAAGCATCGGCCACCGCATTGGCCTTCCCCACATGGTACAAAATAGCAATATCATAATCCTTTAGCGACTCCAACCATATCCGCTGCCTCAAATTGAGATCCTTCTGCTTGAACAAGTGCTGGAGGCTACGATGATCAGTAAACACCTGACGAGACACACCATACAAATAATGCCTCCAAATCTTCAACGCGTGAACTATGGCAGCCAACTCCAATTCATGAATATGGTAGTTCTTCTCACGGGGCTTCAACTGACGAGAATCATAAGCAATGACTCTACCCTCCTACATCAAATCACACCCAATACCAACTCTCGAAGCATCACAATACATGGTATATGAACCTGAAGCTGATGGCAAAACTAACACTGGAGCTGTGGTCAAGGCAGTCTTGAGCTTCTGAAAGCTCTCCTCACACTCATCCGACCACCTGAATAGAGAACCCTTTTAAGTCAACTTGGTCAAGGGCAATGCGATAGATGAGAATCCCTGAATAAACCGACGGTAATAACCCGCAAAACCAAGGAAGCTATGAATCTTTGTGGCTGAAAACGGTCTGGGCCAACTCTGAATCGATTTTATCTTCTTCGGATCAACTTAAATACCCTCGCTGGACACCGCATGCCCCAAGAACGCCACTAAACTGAGCCAAAATTCACACTTGGAGAATTTTGCATAAAGCTTCTTCTCCCTCAATCTCTGCAACACAACTCTCAAATGCTCTGCGTGCTCCTCCTGACTACGTGAGTATAGCAGAATATCATCAATGAAATCTATGACAAACGAGTCGAGATAGGGCCGAAACACACTTTCATCAAATGCATGAACGCTGCTGGGGAATTGGTCAGCCCAAAAGACATCACCAAGAACTCATAATAACCATATTGGGTCCTGAAAGCCATCTTAAGAATATCCGAGTCACTGATCTTCAACTGGTGATAACCTAAGCGGAGATCAATCTTGGAGAACACCCTCGCCCCCTGAAGCTGATCAAACAAATCATCAATGCGAGGTAAAGGATACTTGTTCTTAATTGTTACTTTGTTCAACTACCTATAATCAATGCACATCCTCATCGTTCCATCCTTCTTCTTCACAAATAGAACCGGCACACCCCATGGCGACACACTAGGCCGAATGAACCCCTTATCCAGGAGTTCCTGAAGCTGCTATTTTAACTCATTCAGCTTTGCTGGTGCCATACGGTATAGTGGAATAAAGATTGGCTGAGTGCCCGGCACTAGATCAATACCAAAATAAATATCCCTATCCGGTGGCATGCCCGACAGGTCTGCACGAAACACATCGGGGATCTCCCTCACAATAGAAACATAATCAATACTAGGAGTCTCTGCACTGACATCCCTTACAAAGGCTAGATATGAAAGACAACCCTTCCCAACCATACGCTGGGCCTTCAAGAATGAAATTACCCTACTGGGAATATAATCAATCAAACCACGCCAATCAATCCGCGGTACACCCGGCATAGCCAATGTCATTATCTTAGCGTGACAGTCTAATATAGCACAACACAGAGATAGCCAATACATGCCCAATATAATATCGAAATCCACCATACATAACAACAAAAGATCCACTCGAGTCTCTAGACCCCCAATAGTCACCATACACAATCTACAACAATAGTATCGCCCACCAGAGTAGATACACAAACATATGAAACAAGAGACTTATGGGCATATCCAAATCACGAGCAAAGTATGATGATACATAAGAATAAGTGGAATCAGGATCAAATAATACAGAGGCATATCTATGGAAGGCTGAGACAATACTTGTAATAACAACATCTAAAGTAATAGCATCAGATCTAGTTAGAAGTGCATAGAATCGAGCCTGACCGCCACCTGATCGACCTCCCCTCTAGGGAGACCCCTAACTGACTAATCTCCACCCCTAGCTGGGTGGGTGGGTGGTGTGAAGTAATCAGCCCTGAAGTCGATGCTGTCGCGCCCCCTTTTTCTAAGGCGAAATCGGGTCCATGACATTTGGGAGGACAACTCGTTCCCTCTTGGGAATTGGGATTTTTGGGTTGAAGAGTTGCCACCTAATGATTAAAGTGCATTAGGACACTAAAGAAGAGTTCGAGTTGGAAAACCAGAGTTCGGGTAAGGGCTGGAAATTATCTCGAGGGGAAGGTGTTAGGCACTCCCAAGATCCACTAGTGTGGTTCCCGACCATATTACAATTGTGACTTTGAATAACAAGTAAGCAAATAGAAGTCTCAAGTAGAGGGGGGTTTTCACATAATATTGCGAGCAACTTGAGAGTTTGACGAAAGTAAAGAAAGCAGAAATTTTAAAGAAATAATTTGAGAATAAAATAAACAAATAAAGGAAAGGGGGTCCTAGGTTTACAAATAATATGGATCACATCAATGCAATGCCCGGTAATCACTCCTCAAAAGAGGGGCTACACATGGTATTAGCGCACCGGTCGTCATATCCATATCCACCCTTCCCACCCCGTTAAGGTATTAAAGCACAAAATAGTATCGTTTCTTATTGCATGCTATTACCCGTCCCAATCCTATCACTCCCGGAGTCATTTGAGACTACTAATCCTAAAGGGGAGGGAGTTGGGGCTTTCAGAGTTTTAAAAGGATAAAAAGTCTAGGCGACAAACAAAACATATAAGCAATTAGGGGAAAAACAAATAGCAGTTAAGGCTCAAACAAGCGTCCTCACTTAGAGGAGCAAATATATAGCATGACTTCAAATACTGGTTATGGTCTGAATTAAAGCGTTAGGACAGGCTGATTTATCACATATTTCTCAGATGAGGAGCCCGAATTAGCCTTGTCAAAACTGACACAACTAATTAATCACCTAATGGTTTGCCTAGGTGAGACCTATAGGCATGAAATCTAACAATACTGATTTTAAAGAAAGGATTACTAGTTTTATAAACAAGAGTTCTGCAAATTGTAAATGATATTACTACTGATTTTAAACACAGAGATGGAATAGCGAAACTGATTCAATTGATTACTCCTATAGGCATGATTTCTAAGCGTTATTGGTTTTTAAACGGTTGCAAAAATGCAAGAGTCCTATATCTAGAATGAAGTTGATTATTATTAAACCTATGATTGTTTGCCTAATGACATGTATATGCAGAAGTGCAGAAAACCTAGGATCATGATTTCTATATGCAGAAATGCAAAAACTTAGAGACAGGATTTCTATATGCAGAAATCCAGAAACCTAGATACAGGATTTCTATATGCAGAAATGCAGAACTTATAGGCCTAATTTCTAAGATGCAGAAATTTGTAAGTAACATATAGGCATGCAGTTTATGTGAATGCTTGAATCAGAAAATCCTATAGGCAAGTTATCTACCCCTTTGCATACATTCATCCCATCCCTTTCCACTAGCCATCCCCAATAGTTATTACAAATTATTACAGACCCGAATGACTCAGAAAAAAAGGTAAAAAATTACATCAGAAGTTTCAGCTACAACCAGACAGCCTAATTCAGACTCAAAGTCCAATAATATGAGATAAACCAACTTCTAGGATCGGATTTTCAAAAGCTTTTCTCATACATGGGATATGTCAAAGTTCCTAAGAGTCTCAAAGGGGCTCCGGGTAGTGCTTACACCCCAAACACATTGCAGAATTAAGATCATAGTGCAGTGTGGAAGGGCCAGCCCTCAGATGTCCAAGTTCAGAGGGAACTCAAGGTCCCAAATCAAGGCTCATAAGAGGGATGCACAACTTAAGAGTCTAAGAGTAAGTGTAAGTGCATGGGGGGATCAGGGAGAGCTATGGCAGGCTAGCGGTCATGCCCTGAAATTGGGAGTGCTGGCACATCCCTGACCAGCCTGTCAGCCAAAATTAGGAGTTAGGATCCATTAAGGATCAGGTTTGGACCTGGGTAGTAATTTGGATACTACCAAGCCATGAACCTTAACTCAAACACATAGAAGGGAATAGGGATAGGGATTCATAACAGAAAACAGATGCAAGGAAAGAACACACATAGTTAACATTAATCATGAACAACAAAGTAAACAGGATTGCAGAAAACTATAAATAAACACATATGGGTGAGGCAGGAAAGCTAAATTAGAACATACCAATTTTAGGGAAAACAAACAAGTAAAAGTAGTCTTGAAAAGGCCAAGTTGCAAGCAAAAGTTCCAAAAGATCCCAGAAAAGAGCAGAATGTTGTAAGAGTATTGAACTCAAAGCAATAAAGTGTGTAAGTAAGTTGAAAGTATTGATCTAAATGTTTGAGGCATTGAACTCGAAGTGGTGTCAAAAGTGCAAAAGGATAGTCCCTTTTATAGTGCAGAAAACGAGTAAGAAAGGTAAGAAAATAACTTTGAAAAAAGTCTCATATGATCTTACTTCAGTTAAGGGATTTGATTTCAAATGCGTAGAATACAATTGAGGAAAGAAATTTGATTAAAATATTTTCATTGTAGCATAAAAAGGGTAAATACATAAAGTTTATTTAAGGCAAAAGTCCATTAGTACTTGGTTTTTAAATAAAAACGAAAGGAAATCAATCAGAGAGCCAGTAAAATCAACATTACAGGCTTAGTTCAAATGAACCAAGTCTGGAATAGGTAAAGAGGGTTCAATCGAAGAAAAATCAGTGACAATTCTTCAGCCTTATTAAAAGGATTTCAGAATCAATCAATCAGTTGGTAAAAACCTTTTGAAAGAGAAATTTCATATATATAAAGCATACCAATCAAACGAAAGGAATCGTCAGGTTACTCAGAAAAAGAGTCTAATATTGAAAGCCTTAGAGTCACAAACAAAAGGGAATCGAGTTTAGTTACAGACTCATAGTGAGTCTGAAAGCCTAGGGTCCCAAAGTGGAACCCTAATATCACTTGCCAAAGAAACCCCAAAATCCTAGGGTTTCGAATTGAGTCAGACATAGAGGTGAGAGAGCAGGTCATTGAAAGAGGCTTAGAAGTTTCTTCCAAAGACTTTATTAGAAACAAACATACATGATAGAATGAACTGATTCAAGGTCATGAGAACATGTTTGAGAAAACTTAGAGTTTAAACAAGTTTAGAAGAGAGAGATGCTACGAGCTTAAACAAAAGCAGGTGAAATATGCTTAGCAAGAACACAAACAGAGCTAAATAAAGTGAACAAAATCAAAGAACTCAACCATAAACACGTATAGCAAAGAATAAGGATTAACAACGCGGATTAACATGTGAGTACAGGAATAACAACAAAAGTAGAAGAATCTTGCATAATAGAAAGGAAACGAGAGAGCAAACTCACACATAGTAGGAAAGAAAGCATACGAGTATAACATAGGTAAACACACATGAAGAAATAACAGAAAGAATTAGAAAGATATTTGAAGAAACTTTTTCAGAAATTCTAAAATTGAAATTGAGCGAATTTGAAAAAGAAATTTGGGGAAAAACCTTTTAAAATGTCAAGTAAAGCCCAGACATATCACAAATCTAAGAAAAATAGGTGAATACAGAACCTCAGACGGCTTAGAGTTGCAGAGAAAACCCTAGAAATGAGAAAGGTCTCGAGGAAAATCAGATCTTGAGTCGAAAAGACTCATATTGCTTGAACATGCCGGGGTAATGGCCGGAGAAGCCATAGATCTACAGATCTGAAAAGGATCTGAAGAGAGCCATTTATGTCGGGCTTCAAAACCTTAAATAGTTTAGGTCTGATGGTGAGAAAGGATGAGTACAAACCATCCATGGCCGGAGACGCCATGGATTCCGGTGGAAACATGGTGAGATAAGGTGGGAGATTATTAGGGTTTCGGAGAGGCTCGAGAGGATTTGAGAGACAAAGGGGTTCAAAGGCGGCGTCTTAGGTGAAATGAATTAGGTCAAGGGGGTTTGGGAAAAAAAGGAAAGGGTGAATTACGGCCGTTGATCAAAATGATCAACGACCTGGATCAAAGGGGAGCCGGGTGGGTTTTTTTAATCGGGTCAGGGGTCAGGTAATTCGGGGTTGGGCTGGTTTAAATTGGGGGTAGAATTGGGTCAAATTGGGGGACAAAATTGAGAGGTGAAAGGGCTGTAATTGAAATAGAAATGGGCCAAGTGTTAAATAGCCTATTTTCCATTTTTATTTTATAAAAATAGTAATAATAATTTTAAAAGTAAATTAAAAATACTGAGCCAACAAATACTATATATATATTAATTTAAAAATACTGGAAATAATTTTATAATTATAAAATTCTACTAATCGTGAAATAGGCTATGATTGCAATTACATGCAATTTAGCTTAAAAATACCAAATAGATTTGTAAAAAAAAAATATACAAAAATCACCTTAATTATATTTTGGTGTAAATATGAGAATAAAATAAGTTATTCACCAAAATGATAATATTGGAATAATTATTGGATTTTGTACTGCTAAAAATAGACAATAAATTGATTTTAAAATCTTAAAAATTAGGAAAAAAATACCAAAATTCCTGGGCATGCTTATATATGTATGTACTTTCTATTTTGAAAGTATTTAGTATATAAAAATACATAGAGAAAAATTGGGTATCAACAGCTGCCTCTCTTTACCCGGGAAGGATGAAAGAGTTGTCGGGTAAAGATATGATGGCCAATTTTGACCGAATGAAACGATTTTGAAGAGTTTTGACCGAATTTTGGTTTCTGAGCTGCCTACATATCCTTGGTATTACAGGAATAAGGCCATATGTAGTTCAGGATCCATCGGCGGAGTATGCCGATGGAGATTTTC
Organism: Nicotiana sylvestris; assembly: GCF_000393655.2. Classification (NCBI taxonomy): domain Eukaryota; kingdom Viridiplantae; phylum Streptophyta; class Magnoliopsida; order Solanales; family Solanaceae; genus Nicotiana; species Nicotiana sylvestris. The sequence continues at coordinate 52,884,319 of NC_091063.1, forward strand.
GAAAAGTGGACGCGATGTTCAGGTTGAGAAAGGATGGTCAGAGTCTGATGGGCTACGAGAACTGGAACGAGATCGCTCCTGATGAGACGGTTGTTGCTAGCCGGTGTACCTGCGAATGAACAATACCAGCATATATATATTGTGCATAAATTTAAACGTGATGCAAGTTCCCGTTGGACCGTGAATGCTATCTTTGGACGGTTAGGATGACGTCCTCGGACCATGATGTCCTGGGCCATGAAGCGTATGATAAATGATTCGCAGGCTATGAAATGATGTTCTCGGGATATGAGGATGATGCCTCCGAACCTTGATGCCTTTGAATAATGATATGTAAAAGATAAAATGGGGTCCTCAGGCCATGTCATGGCGTTCTCGGGCTATGAAAATGGTGCCTCCGAACAATGACGCCTTTGGACAATTTGGCGATCTTTCAGCCCATGAAAATGCAGAAGGTGGCGATCTTTCAGCCGATGCAAGACGTAAATAAAGGGTGGCGGTATTTCAGCCATGCAATAGAAATAAGATGGCGGTATTTCAGTCATGCAAGAGAAATAGAGTGGCGATATTTTAGCCATGCAAGAGAAATAAGGTGGCGGTATTTTAGACATGCAGATGGAGGTAGAGCTTAACCTCAGAAGGCAGAAAGGTAGCCTTATGCAATACAGGAGATGCAGATGGAGGTAGATATTAACCTCGGAAGGCAGAAAGGTAGCCTTATGCAATGCAGAAGATTCAGATGGAGGTAGAGCTTAACCTCGGAAGGCAGAAAAGTAGCCTTATGGAATGCAGAAAATGCAGATGGAGACAGATTAGTCTCGGAAGGCATAAAGGTAGCCTTATGCAATGCAGATGGAGACAGAGCTTAGTCTCGGAAGGCAGAAAGGTAGCCTTATGCAATGCAGAAAATGTAGATGGAGGCAGAGCATAGCCTCGGAAGGCAGAAAGGTAGCCTTATGCAATGTAGAGAAATGCAGATGGAGGTAGAGCTTAACCTCGGAAGGCAGAAAGGTAGCCTTATGCAATGCAGAAAATAAAAGGTGAATAGTAATGAAATCTCTTAGCTAATAGATGATAGCTGATAGCTGATTGCTATATTGTGGCTGTTGTGGATGTCGTGTACGGATAGCAACTGTAAATAGGTGATTATTCCGAGAGTTGTATTCTTGGGAAGTATGAGTGTATAGATATATCTGATGATTTTACAACTTGAGTGCCTGTATCCAAAGAAAAATTATGAGTTTTGTAAAGGGGGGAAGGTTAGTTCGTTTCCCCATGAGCTTCGCTTGTCCTGCTTGGCGTTGTGTATCATTGGGGTAGCATTGATAAACAAAGAAATTTTGATACCAGACATGCATGATTTGGAAAAAATGTAACATAAATACATAATTTAAAATAGTTTTCTTTAGATGAATCGACGAATGCGAAGCGGTTCAAGACATTGCAACCAGTTCTCCCCCAACATTGATACCGGAATTTTGAGGGTCCTCCTTAAAATTCTCCCCCAGTTCACTGGGCTGGTGCTTCTGATGGTTGCGTGCGATAAATGTCTAAAATCAACTTCGGAATTTTGAGGGTCCTCCTCAAAATTCTGCCCCAGTTTCCATTAGCGGGGGGAAATGAAAATTTTATTGAATTATGACCGAACCCATAGGGCTGCCTACTTATCCCCTCTTAAACGGGAATCAGGTCAGGCATAGTTCAAATTACATCATACAGGAAATTGTAAGAGTTACACATAGTATCATTTCACTGCATCTGAATTGATCGGCTTCGGCCAAACTTCACCACCCATTTCTGCAAGTATGAGGGCTCCTCCGGTTAGAACCCGGTGAACCATGTATGGACCCTACCAGTTGGGAGAGAACTTCCCTTTGGCTTCATCTTGATGGGGGAAAATCTTCTTTAACACCAGCTGCCCCGTTGTAAACTGTCTCGGCTTGACTCTTTTGTTGAAGGCTCTGCACATTCTGTTCTGATAAAGTTGACCATGGCAAACTGCATTTATTCTTTTCCTATCTATAAGAGCTTACTGCTTGTAGCGACTCCTTACCCATTCTGCATCATCAAGTTCAGCTTCATATATGATTCTCAGGGAGGGAATTTCTACCTCAACGGGAATGACTGATTCTGTACCATAAACCAACACATAGGGAGTTGCCCCGGTTGATGTGCGAAATATGGTGCGGTATCCCAATAAAGCAAATGATAACTTATCATGCCACTGCTTATGCTTCTCTATCATCTTCCTTAGTATCTTCTTGATATTCTTATTGGCGGCTTCTACAGCTCCGTTCATCTGAGGTCTGTAAGCTGTAAAATTCTTGTGTTTGGTCTTGAAGGTTTCACACATGGCTTTCATCAGGTCACTGTTGAGATTGGAACCATTATCAGTGATGATTGACTTTGGAATTCTGAACCGACAAACAATACGGTCGTGGACAAAATCTGCTACCACTTTTTTAGTCACTACTTTGTACGATGATGCTTCAACCCATTTGGTGAAATAATCAATTGCCACTAGAATGAACCTGTGCCCGTTTGATGCGGCAGGCTTGATAGGTCCGATAACATCCATTCCCCAAGCGGCTAACGGCCATGGCGAGCTTGTTGCAGTAAGCTCGTTTGGAGGCACCTTTATCATGTCTGCATGTATCTGACATCGATGGCATTTTCGGACATACTGGATGCAGTCCGTTTTCATAGTCATCCAAAAATAACCAGCTCGGATTATTTTCTTGTCTAAGACAAAGCCGTTCATATGTGGACCGCAGGTCCCTGTATGAATTTCCTCTAATAGCCTGGATGCTTCCTTTACGTCGACACACCTTAGTAATCCAAAATTAGGAGTCCTCCTATACAGGATTCCTCCGCTATGAAAGAAGTTGTTAGATAATCTCCAAAGTGTGCGCTTCTGAGTAGGATTTGCGAGTTCTGGATATTCTCCCTTCGTTAAATATTCCTTGATATCATCAAACCAAGGTTTTCCGTCTGCTTCTTCTTCTACATGAGCACAGTAAGCTGGTTGATCATAGATCTTTACCGGAATATGATCAATGAAGTTCTTATCTGGGTGTTGTATCATGGACGATAGGGCCGCTAATGCATCAGCAAACTCATTCTGAACTCTGGGAACATGTTGGAACTTTGTCTTTGTGAACCCCTTCCTTAACTCCTGTACATGATGCAGATAAGGGAGTATCTTGGAGTTCTTGGTTGCCCATTCTTCTCGGACCTGATGTATAAGCAGGTCTGAATCTCTGATCACTAGCAATTCCTGAATGTTCATGTCAATGGCTAGCTTGAGCCCTAAGATGCAGGTTTCGTACTCGGCCATGTTGTTGGTGCACGGGAACCTGAGCTTGGCAGACACCGGATAATGCTGGCCGATTTCTGTTACTAGGACCGCTCCTATGCCAACTCCTTTGAAGTTTGCTGATCCGTCGAAAAACATTCTCCAACAATCATAGGATTCTGCAATATCTTCCCCTATGAAAGATAACTCTTCATCAGGAAAATACGTCTTTAGAGGCTCGTATTCTCCATCCACGGGATTTTTAGCAAGATGATCTGCCAGTGCTTGTCCTTTGATTGCCTTCTGAGTCATGTAAACAATGTCGAATTCACTCAGCAGGATTTGCCACTTGGCTAGCTTGCCAGTGGGCATGGGCTTCTAAAAGATGTACTTCAAAGGATCCATTCTTGATATGAGATAAGTAGTATAGGCACAAAAATAGTGCCTCAACTTCTGAGCTACCCAAGTCAGAGCACAACAGGTGTGTTTCAATTGAGAATATCGGGCCTCGTACGAGATGAACTCTTTGCTGAGATAATAGATGGCCTGCTCCTTTCTTCCCGTTTCATCATGCTACCCCAGAACACAATCGAAAGCTCCATCTAATACTGCAAGGTAGAGTAATAGAGGTCTACCCGGCTCGGGCGAGACCAAAACTGGCGGTGTTGATAGGTATTCCTTGATTCTGTCAAAGGCTTTCTGACAATTATCAGTCCATTTGGTAGCGACATCCTTCTTCAACATCTTAAAGATTGGCTCACAAATAACAGTGGATTGAGCTACGAACCGGCTGATGTAGTTATGTCTTCCCAAGAAACTCATAACCTCTTTCTTGTTCTTTGGTGGTGGCAATTCTTGGATGGCTTTAACCTTTGACGGATCCAGTTCTATTCCTCGACGACTCACAATGAACCCAAGTAGTTTTCCGACAGGAACCCCGAATGCACACTTGGCGGGATTCAACTTCAAGTTGTACCTTCATAGTCTGTTGAAGAACTTCCTCAGATCTTCCATGTGGTCAGTGGCTCTCTTGGATTTGATGATGACTTCATCTACATACACCTCGATCTCTTTGTGTATCATGTCATGGAAAATAGTAATCATCACCCTCATATAGGTGTCCCCAACATTCTTTAACCCAACGACATCATCTTGTAACAATAGATACCCCACGACGTAATGAAAGCCGTTTTCTCCATGTCTTCCTCATCCATCCATATTTGATGATACCCAGCAAAACAATCAACGAACGATTGCAGTTCATGCTTGGTGCAGTTGTCAATTAGAATGTGTATGTTTGGCAAGGGGAAGTTGTCTTTCAGACTAGACCGGTTGAGATTCCGGTAGTCGACACAGACTCTAACCTTCCCGTTCTTCTTCGGCACTGGCACAATATTGGCTAACCATGTTGGATACTCTACTACCATGAGAACCTTGGATTTGACTTGCTTGGTGACTTCTTCCTTGATTTTCAAACTCATGTCAGGTTTGAACTTCCTGAGCTTCTGTTTTACTGGTGGACATGTCGGATCGGTTGGCAGTTTGTGAGCTACAATAGATGTACTGAGACCAGTCATTTCATCATAAGACCAGGCGAATATGTCCTCATATTTCCTTAGAAATTTCGTGTACTCTTTCTATTCTGATGGTGACAGATGAACACTAATGTGACATTTTCTGCATCTTCCAGGTTGACAATCTCAGTTTCGTCCAGGTTAGACTTAGGTCTGTTCTCAAAATCCTCAACCTCTTTAACAACCTCTTCTAGTATATCATCTTCTTCTGAGTCTTTATCCATTTGTTGCGTTGTCTCGTTACGTGTCACAATCATCCGGTTCATCAAGATAAGTAATAGTAATGTTGTGTAAATAAAGTAAACGATAAAAAGTAATAAGAGTAAGATTTATAAGAAACTGAAATGCTTTGATAAATTTCATAATTGTTTTGAACATTGGAGCTCTTATTTCAATATTAAAAATGCGGAAAGAAAGTCAACTAGCAAAAAATAAAGATAATGCATGGTGCTTTGTTCAGCCTTGCTACCCCGAAGCTTTCCTGGCCCTGGTGGTTCTGATGGACCAATTGTTGAGGCATGCTCCTCGGCTCACAGCTTTTATAGAAGGGCCTTCCTCCCCCTCCTCCTCGAAAATGACACAACAATCCATATTATCATCTTCCAAAAACAAATTCCTCATCGCCGCCAGTGCTTCCTCTTCTTCCGACCCATATATGATATCGGCTGGCTGGAAGGTCTGCTCTAAGCAAGGTATCAGATGCTCCAGTGGGTAGTAGGGACTACGCCATGGTGGCGACCAGTGGTTGAACTCCTCCCAAGTGTATTCATATCCCAAACCGAAAGTGGTACCGTGTTTCTTCAACTTGATAGGCTTAGCGATTCCTTGGAGATTCTTGCCAAGTCCCTTGCCAGGTTCGTATCCACACCAATTCAGTATACTTTCAATTTTGTTATCCCACCATTTATCCTTGTCCACGGCGTTGACTCGCTCAATGTAATGGTAGGTTTCTCCGCCTATCTTCCTTCTTCCTTCGATTACTGGGATGGTCTGGCAACTGTATATGAGATTGCTACCATCGCCGTGAATAATTACCTCTTAGTGATTCCACTCGAATTTCATTGCTTGATGTAGGGTTGATGCTACAGCCCCAATGGCATGGATCCAGGGTCGTCCCAATAGCAAGTTGTAAGATGCTAGGACGTCTATCACTTGAAAATCAACGTCGAACCAAGTCAATCCCATTTGCAGACACAAACTAATTTCCCCAATAGTGGACCTTTGGGATCTATCGAAAGCTTTGACATTGATGGCTCCATCCTTGATCTCATGCAGGCTCTTTCCCAATGTTCTGAGAGTCACTAATGGACAAATATTGAGGCTGGACCCTCCGTTAATCAGGATTCTGGTGATGAAATAATCTTCGCACTGCACAGTGATGTGCAATGCCTTGTTGTGGCTTAGCCCTTCAGGTGGCAGCTCATCTTCGTGGAAAGTGATTTTGTGACTCTCCAATACTTGCCCTACCATGTTTGCCATTTCTCCTACAGTTATGTTGCTGGGCACATATGCCTCGCTCAACACCTTTAATAAGGCATTCTTATGTGCGTTAGAGCTTTGTAGCAGAGCCAATATAGAGATCTAGGATGGCATTTTGTTCAACTGATCAATGACTGAATACTCTTTGTCTTGTATCTTCCTCCATAGATCATCAGGCCCAGTTTCAGTGACGGTTGGTCGTCTAGAGGCCTGCTTACTGGACTCAGCTAGATGTTTTAGAGTACAAACCCTGCCGGTTCTTTTCATACCCTATGCTGCAATTGCTTTTCCAGATTTGGTTTTCCCTTTCCTTCTCACCTCAGCGGTGTAATCCCATGGTATGGCCTTCGGGTGGAACAGTTTTATAGCTGTCATGGCCACTGGAATGGGCACCCTTGCTTTGGGAGGTAATACAGCAACCTCAAATGGTACAAGTGCCTTTGGGGACCCAGAAGGTTGCATCTGGACCATAATTGGGTTAAGGGTGACTGTTGGTTTCTTTGGCTCGTCACCTTCAGCGATCAATCCAATCGACCTTTGGGGTCCCAATCGTCTTCTGTCTCAATCATGTGAACACCTCCACCCTTGTGGTCTGGTAGAGGGTTGTTGCGGACATTCGGAGTAGGCTCATTTGCCATAATGATCTTGTTGTCAATTAAAGCTTGGATCTTATCCTTTAGAGAGAGACACTCGTCAATGGTGTGCCCCTTCATGCTGGAATGGTATGCACAGGTTTTGTCTGGGTTGACCCATTGGGAGGGTTTTTTGGGGTTTATGGCAGGGATAGGGGTGATGTAACCAGCAGCTTTGAGCCTTTCGTACAACTGGTCGATAGGTTCAGCAATGGCGGTATACTGTTTGGGGGGTCTGCGATCGAAGTTTGGTTGGGGTCTAGGGAACTTTTGGAGAGGGGGAGGTGATTGATAGTGGGCTTGTTCGGTGTTGTAGACTTGGTAGACAGGTGCGGGTTGAGAGTATCTAGGCGAAGTGGGCTGATATGTGGGAGGTGGAGATGATTGGTAAGTAGGCGGTGGAGCTTGGTAAGAGGGCAAGTATGCTTGGTAATTTGGGGTAGGCTGATATGTGAGTGGAGGTAATGGGTAGGTTTGGTATTTGATTGGGGACTTTGTTCTCTGTGCAACCATCACGGAACTCACATCCCTTTTCTTGGATGTGCCAACAGACTGTAGAGCCTTGTTGGTGGCTCGTAATGCTTCAAAGTTTGTGACCATACCACTTTTAATACCTTCCTCGATCCTTTCCCCTAGCTTAATGATGTCGGAAAATTTCTGGCCTTCAATCAACATCAACCTCTCATAATATTGTGGGTCTTGAGCCAGGACGAAAAACCTATTCATTTGTTCTTCATCTAAAGCCGGCCTGACCTTAGCAGCTTCTGATCTCCAACGAGTAGCATACTTATGGAATGTCTCCGTAGGTTTCTTCTTTAAGTTCTAGATGTAGAACATATCTGGCGCATTCTTCGTGTTGAATCTGAATTTGTCCATGAAATCGGACGCCATACTTACCCAATTCGACCACTTCTTCGGATCTTGGCTAATTTACCAAGATAGAGCATCCCCTTTCAGGCTTCTCATAAAGAGCTTCATGCGAATCTTTTCATCCTTCCCTACTCCGACCAGCTTGTCGTAGTAGGTCCTCAAATGGACTCTGGGATCCCCTATGCTATCAAACATCTCGAACTTGGGAGGTTTGTACCCCTCGGGTAGTTCGACATCTGGCTGAATGCAAAGGTCTTCGTAATTCAATCCCTCGATCCCCTTGCTTCCTTCAACACCCTGAACTCGGCTAGTCAGCTTCTTGAGTTCTGCAGCCAGATTCCTGATAAGAGAGTCTTTGTCATCAGACTCAGGTGTTCTTGAAATAGGTTGAGTATAGTGTGGTATGGTTTCCACATAGATGGGGGTGTTGTGGAGATGATCATTTGTGGAGTTTAGTGGTTCAGGGATGAGCAGTGGGGTGTTGTTTGAAGTGTGGCATGTGTTGCAGTGGTGGGGAGCGGGTTGGTTTTGTGGTTTCGGGATGTTTTGTGGAGGTGTGGGGTTTTGAGTGTTGGGAAAGTTGACATCTAGGGTGGTGAGGGAAAGCAACAAGCTTGCCAAGTTCCGAACTTGGTCCAGTTCTTCCTGAAATTTCAACAACTTTTGCTCGAGCTGGGAGGCACTTTCCTTGGAAAGCTGAATACCCTAAGGAACCTCTACCCTTTCAACTGAGTTCTCCTTTCTGATGTTGCTCAAATCTTCCATTTTTCCCTTGTTCTTGTTTCTGATAGGACTCGGAGGAGGAGGAGGCGAAGGGCCCTTAGATCTTGTGGAGTATGATGATGATGCCATAGTGCACGAACTAACCTTTGGGGAGGGGAATAACACAAAAAAATAAAAACAAAGGTAGCAAGTTAGTGCGGGTTATGAGAAGAAAACATTGCAATATTTAAACACATAGTGCAAGAATATAAATCATGTCCTAATTTTGGAGCCTCGTTGTGCCCGAGGTAGGCCTAGCGACAAGTTGATTTGGAGAACTTATAATGCTAAATGCCTCATTTTATTGATAAAAATAAGATAAATCCCAAAACGACACTAAAATAGCAGAAAATAAAATGTCACTAATGGCCATTGGCCTTATTACATTTAAAGCAAAATGAAAAGATCCTAACTACTTGGTCCCAGAAGGACCTTCCCCAGACTCGGTATCTTTAGCTCCATTGAACAGCTTCGCCAGCTCATGCAGTCCCAATAGCAAGTAGGCTCCAGCCAGGTGTCCTCTTTCGTTCCCCTCATCATTCTGGCAGTTTTCGATCCTCTGGATGAACTTCCTTTCTAGCTCCACTAAACCCCGCTCCAAATATCCTAGTCGCTTGTTAGCGCTAACAGCCATGTCTTTCCATTCTTCAATTAGCTTTTGGTAGGCTTCCTGAATTCCTCGGTGCTCACTTTCGCATTCCCGAATCCTCTTGCGCAATTGGTTGTACTTAACCTATTCTTCAGCCTTTTCGTCGATGATTTTGTGACCTCGAACAAGCCCGGGTTATCCTAACCCACTATGATCATCTTCCAACCAACTTGGATAGTATGGAGTATAACCATCATGGTACTTGTCTGGTTCTATGGAATCCTTTCCCAGGATGATTTTGCAGTGCCTCATATGCTGAGCTTGACACTTGTATGGACTATTGTCATCTTGAAAGTTGGCCCTGAAGTGACTCATTTTGTCGACCTTTGGTATAACCTGCTTCCTTCCTGCCTGCCTCATGACCCGGAGAGGTACATAAGGATAAGTTCTCTCAGACCAATAAGTATAAGAAATGGTGCATCCCGATATCGAACAATGAACTCTTCAGTAGGGAACCATTCGAACATCTATTGCATTTGGTCCTCTTTCAGATTTCTGAACAACTCTACCCATCCTTTAGCATCTTCTGGTTGGGCAAACATGTTAGGCATATAGTTCATTTTCCTTGGTTGATGGAAGGTGATATGATCATCCCAGTCTCTGCGCAGAATCTCTTGCCGATATTCACCCTTTTGGAGGTGCTCCATGAGCTAGAGTTGGAGCAGTAAGTTACAACCCTCAAAGTGTTTGGCCCCTCGTTGACAGATTTCCAGGGCTCGGTATATCTCCGCAACGATCATAGGTACTATGCTAAAAGGCTGCCCGCCAATTCCTTCCATCAAAGTCTTAGTGACCATGGCCAGTCTGGTATGGATCCTAGCCTTCTTTATAGGAAATACCATCATCCCCAAAAAGCAGAACATAAAGACGAAGACTCTTCTGTGCATATGCCCTAATGATGTGAGGGCGAATACATATGGGTAAGTGCGGTAGGACTTGGTATGGTCGTACCTCTCGTACAGATAGTCGAAAGGAATATAGGAATCTTTCAAGCAGGTCAAGTCTGTGTTCTTCTTTAGTCCCATCATTTTGAGAAAGCCCCTACCCTTGCTATTTTCCGGCATAAGTAAACCCAGAGTCTCCCATGGAATACGAGCTAATCCTCTTATTTCCTCGAGCAGAGGTGTCATTTCAAGGTCCCCGAAGCGGAACACCGATCTATCGCCATCCCAGAATAGAGTTGCAGCCTCTATGATTTTGTTGTCGGGTTGGATCTCCAAAAGAGAAGGCAAATTTCCCAAATATTTGCATACGAGGGTCTGATCACTGGAGTGAAGGTCTTCCCACCAACTTAGCAACCTTGCGTGAATGTTGGTTACCATGCCGAGTCTGGGGACTTCGTGCCTCATTTTCTGTAAAATAAAGTGTTAGACCCTTAACCCTGCCAGACCCGACTATTTAAATATCAATAATTGGCATAAGCAGCATTTAGTTCTCCAAATAAATGCACAGATGTGGTAATGTTCGTTTGGGTTCCAAGGGAACCTAGTGGACTTTGGACAAGGCTATCTTAAAGAGTCATTATGCGGACAGCATAACTGACTTGGCTACGTTTGACAGTGATACATGCACAATTGAATAGAGTAAGGTTTCTATGTGGTATTAGACCGATACCCTTGAGCGGACAACTCAAGAGGGAAAGGCACGGAACCATCGACTACACCGCTGATCGACTGGTTTTACCGCAAATATGTCTTTACCAAATTTAGAGGGTGATAATATTGGAAGGGAGCAACCACTCATTATAAGCGTTGCTATGGTATTTTGTTTGGCACGAGTGGAATATGATGTTGAATATGCAATTACAAGAATGAAACAAGTTGTCACGTATTTGCACATTCATAAAGTAATGATTACAATAATTGCTCATAATACAACGACATTGAAGGAAAGCAGTAAAAGAAAGCATTAAAGAAAAGAAACAAAGAGCCAAGTCAGTTTCATAGCAGAAAAGAGGTAAAGACATTAAATAAAGGTAATAACGAAGCAGTGAAGTCACAAGTAACATGAGATGGTAAAAGCCTAAAGAAGTCCCCAGCAGAGTCGCCATGCTGTCGCGCCCCCTTTTTCTAAGGCGAAATCGGGTTCATGACATTTGGGAGGACAACTCGTTCCCTCTTGGGAATTGGTCTTTTTGGGTTGAAGAGTCGCCACCTAATGATTAAAGTGCATTAGAACACTAAAGAAGAGTTTGAGTTGGAAAATCAGAGTTCGGGTAAGGGCTAGAAATTATCTTGAGGGGAAGGTGTTAGGCACCTCCAAGATCTACTAGTGTGGTTCCCGACCATGTTACAATTGTGACTTTGAATAATAAGTAAGCAAATAGAAGTCTCAAGTAGAGGAGGGTTTTCACATAATATTGCGAGCAAGTTGAGAGTTTGACGAAAGTAAAGAAAGAAGAAATTTTAAAGAAATAGTTTGAGAATAAAATAAACAAATAAAGGAAAGGGGTCCTAGGTTTACAAATAATATGTATCACATTAATGCAATACCCGGTAATCAGTCCTCAAAAGAGGGGATACACGTGGTATTAGCACACCAGTCATCATATCCATATCTATTCTTCCCACCCCGTTAAGGTATTACAGCGCGGAATAGTATTATTTCTTATTGCATGCTATTACCCGTCCCAATCCTATCAGTCCCGGAGGCATATGCGACTACTAATCCTAAAGGGGAGGGAGTTGGGGCTTTTCAGAGTTTTAAAAGGATAAAAAGTCTAGGCAACAAACAAAACATATAAGCAATTAGGGGAAAAACAAATAGCAGTTAAGGCTCAAACAAGCCTCCTCACTCAGAGGAGCAAATATATAGCATGACTTCAAATACTAGTTATGGTCTGAATTAAAGCATTAGGACAGGCTGATTTATCACATATTTCTCAGATGAGGAGTCCGAATTAGCCTTGTCAAAACTGACACAGTTAATTAATCACCTAATGGTTTGCCTAGGTGAGACCTATAGGCATGACATCTAACAATACTGATTTTAAAGAAAGGATTACTAGTTTTTTAAACAAGAGTTCTGTAGATTGTAAACGATATTACTACTAATTTTAAACTCAAAGATGGAATAGCAAAACTGATTCAATTGATTACTCCTATAGGCATGATTTCTAAGCGTTATTGGTTTTTAAACGGTTGCAAAAATGCAAGAGTCCTATATCTAGAATGAAGTTGATTATTATTAAACCTATGATTGTTTGCCTAATGACATGTATATGCAGAAGTGCAGAAAACCTAGGATTATGATTTCTATATGCAGAAATGCAAAAACTTAGAGACAGGATTTCTATATGCAAAATGCAGAAACCTAGATACATGATTTCTATATGCAGAAATGCATAACTTATAGGCATAATTTCTAAGATGCAGAAATTTGTAAGTAACCTATAGGCATGATGTTTATGTGAATGCATGAATCAGAAAATCCTATAGGCAAGTTATCTACCCCTTTGCGCATCCATCCCTTTCCACAAGCCATCCCCAATAGTTATTACAAATTATTACAGACCCGAATGACTCAGAAAAAAAAGGTAAAATATTACATCAGAAGTTCCAGCTACAACCAAACAGCCTAATTCAGACTCAAAGTCCAACAATATGAGATAAACCAACTTCCAGGATCGGATTTACAAAAGCCTTTCTCATACTTGGGATGTGTCAAAGTTCCTAAGAGTCTCAAAGGGGCTCCGGGCAGTGCTTACACCCCAAACACATTGCAGAATTAAGATCATAGTGCAGTGTGGAAGGGCCAGCCCTCAGATGTCCAAGTTCAGAGGGAACTCAAAGTCCCAAAGCAAGGCTCATAAGAGGGGGGCAGAACTTAAGAGTCTAAGAGTAAGTGTAAGTGCATAGGGGGGAGGATCAGGGAAAGCCATGGCAGGCTGGCGGTCATGCCCTACAATTGGGAGTGGTGGCACACCCCTAACCAACCTGTCAGCCAAAATTGGGAGTTAGGATCCATTGAGGATTAGGTTTGGACCTGGGCAGCAATTTGGATACTGCCAGGCCATGAACCTTAACTCAAACACATAGAAGGGAATAAGGGTAGGGATTCATAACAGAAAACGGATGCAAGGAAAGAACACACATAGTTAACATTAATCATGAACAATAAAGTAAACAGGATTGCAGAAAACTGTAAATAAACACATAGGGGTGAGGCAGGAAAGCTAAATTAGAACATACCAGTTTCAGGGAAAACAAACAAGTAAAAGTAGTCTTGAAAAGGCCAAGTTGCAAGCAAAAGTTCCAAAAGATCCCAGAAAAGAGCAGAATGTTGTAAGAGTATTGAACTCAAAGCAATAAAGTGTGTAAGTAAGTTGAAAGTATTGATCTAAAAGTTCGAGGTATTGAACTCGAAGTGGTGTCAAAAGTGCAGAAGGGTAGTCCCTTTTGTAGTGCAGATAATGAGTAAGAAAGGTAAGGAAATAACTTTGAAATCAGTCTTATATGAGGCTCAGAAGTCTCTTCCAAAGACTTTATGAGAAACAAACATACATGATAGAAAGAACTGATTCAAGGTCATGAGAACATGTTTGAGAAAACTCGGAGTTTAAACAAGTTCAGAAGAAAGAGATGCTATGAGCTTAAACAAAAGCAGGTAAAATATGCTTAGCAAGAACACAAACAGAGCTAAATAAAGTGAACAAAATCAAAGAACTCAACCATAAACATGTATAGCAAAGAATAAGGATTAACAACACGGATTAACATGTGAGTACATGAATAACAACAAAAGTAGAAGAATCTTGCATAATAGAAAGGAAACGAGAGAGCAAACTCAAGCATAGTAGGAAAGAAAGCATACGAGTATAACATAGGTAAACACACATGAAGAAAGAACAAAAAGAATCGGAAAGATATTTGAAGAAACTTTTTCAGAAACCCTAAAATAGAAATTGAGCAATTTTGAAAAAGAAATTTGGGGAAAAACCTTTTAAAATGTCAAGTAAAGCCCAGACATATCACATATCTAAGAAAAATAGGTGAATACAGAACCTCAAACAGCTTAGAGTTGCAGAGAAAACCCTAGAAATGAGAAAGGTCTCGAGGAAAGTCAGATCCCGAGTCAAAAAGACTCATATTGCTTGAACATGCCGGGGTAATGGCCGGAGAAGCCATAGATCTACATATCTGAGAAGGATCTGAAGAGAGCCATTGAAGTCGGGCTTCAAAACCTTGAATAGTTTAGGTCTGATGGTGAGAAAGGATGAGTACAGACCATCCATGGCCGGAGACGCCATGGATGCTGGTGGAAACATGGTGAGATAAGGTGGGAGACGGTTAGGGTTTCGGAGAGGCTCGAGAGGATTTGAGAGACAAAGGGGTTCAAAGGCGGCATCTCAGGTGATATTAATTAGGTCAAGGGGGTTTGGGAAAAAAAGGAAAGGGTGAATTACGGTCGTTGATCAAAATGATCAACGACCTAGATCAAAAGGGAGCCGGGTGGGTTTTTTTAATCGGGTCAGGGGTCGGGTAATTTGGGGATTGGGCTGGTTTAATTTGGGGGCGGAATTGGGTCAAATTGAGGGCCAAAATTGAAAGGTGAAAGGGTTGTAATTGAAATAGAAACGGGCTAAGTGTTAAATAGCCTATTTTCCCGTTTTATTTTATAAAAATAGTATTAATAATTTTAAAAGTAAATTAAAAACACTGAGCCAACAAATACTATATATATATTAATTTAAAAATATTGGAAATAATTTTATAATTATAAAATGCTACTAATCATGAAATAGGCTATGATTGCAATTACATGCAATTTAGCTTAAAAATACCAAATAGATTTGTAAAAAAAAAATACAAAAATAACCATAATTATATTTTGGTGTAAATATGAGAATAAAATAAGTTATTCACCAAAATGATAATCTTGGGAATAATTATTGGATTTTGTACTGCTAAAAATAGACAATAAATTGATTTTAAAATCTTAAAAATTCAGAAAAAATACCAAAACTCTTGGGCATGCTTATATATGTATGTACATGCTATTTTGAAAGTATTGTGTCTATAAAAATACATAGGGAAAAATTGGGTATCAACAGATGGCTGACTCCTCTACTGAGATGAACCTGCATGACGACGAGGACACTGCCTCCACATATAAACCATCTCTCCATACTCATAGCAACTCCCGCGTGCTGGAGACGGGGACTGAAGGGAACCCCTAGCACCGGAATGACTAGCAGATGCACCTGGCATAGAAGAGGCCTGAACTGATGGAGCACGAGACGAACTCTAAGTTGGAAGGGCACTAAGTGATGACTGGCCCTGATGAGAACTGTGAGAACCATGATCCGATGACGCCCCACGATCACCTGGGTGAGCTGGCTGAGCGTACCTGAATGGATGACCTCTCATGTGCTGAGACTGACTTCTCAAAGGAGCACCACCATAACTACCAGATCCCTGAGGCCTCTAGCCTCCCTCTCATCTCGCTCCTGGCGACGAACTGACTCAATCTCGCAAGCAATGTCTACAACCTCCTCAAAAGTAGCACCAAACACCCTCACCCTGGTCATGAGAATACGAAGCTGATATGTGAGGCCATCAACAAACCTCCTAATCCTCTCCCTATCTGTCCGGACCAACCAAATAGCATGACGAGCTAACTATGAGAACCTCATCTCATATTGCATCACAGTCATCTCTCCCTAACGCAACCACTCGAACAACTTGCGCAGCTCCTCTCTCCGAGACTGTGGCACATACTTCTCCAAAAAGAGAATGGAGAATTGCTGCCAGGTAAGGGGTGCTGCACCAACAGGCCTACGCCTCTCATAAGCCTCCCACCAAGTGAAAGCGGCTCCAGAAAATTGAAAAGTAGTGAAAGTGACCCTGCTGGTCTCTAGAATACCCACTGCACGAAGAATTCTCTGACACTTGTCCAAGAAACCCTAGGCATCCTCGCCATCTGCACCACTGAAAGTCGGAGGCTGAAGTCAACCAAACATGTCCAACCTGCACTGCTCATCCTCTGGCATGGCAGGAGCTACACAGTCTTGAACAGCTGCAACCGACTGGGCTGGATGTGCCCCCAGTGTTTGAAGTCCCTACACAACCTGCTCAGGTGTGTGAGCGGCAGGAGTCTGAATGCCTCCCCCGGCCTGAGAAGTAGTTGCGGCTGTAGTAACTGAAATCGCCTAAGCTAGTCCAGTGCATACTGATAGAATCTGAGCCAAGGCCTCCTGAAGACCCGGAATCACAATGGGCATAGCTGGTGCCTGAGCTGGTGCTGCTGGAGCATCCACAAATAGGACCTGATCCTAAACTGGGGTGGCTGGTGCATCTGTAGGTGTTGCCCTAGCTATTGTGCGTGCCACACCCCTAACCCTACCATGGCCACGAACGCGTCCTCGGCCTCTAGTGGCCACAGCTTGTGGTACTGGTGGTCATCCATCCTGACCGGTAGTGCGTGTCCTTACCATCTATGAGAGAATAGAATAACAGAAGTTTAGTACTCGGATCAACAGATTCGCATGACAAGAATTTCAAGAATATAAAGTTTTTCCTAAAGGTTCTACAGCCTCACGAGGATAAATACAGACGTCTCCGTATCGATCCGCGAGACTCTACTAAACCTGCTTATGACTCGTGAGACCTATGTAACCTAGGCTCTGATACCAACTTGTTACGACCCTAAACCCATACCCGGTCGTGATGGAGCCTCTCGTGAAGACAAGGACAGCCGACACAACACGTAATTCATTTTAAACAATTACAATAATACAATTTAAGTCATTAACATGCTAATAATCCCAAAATAAAAGTGAACTAGTACAATTTGTGGAAACCATCATAGCCCGACATCGAGGTGTCACCAGTCATGAGCATCTAAACATGTGTCTAAGATTATGAAAGAGTTTATACAATCTATTATAGAACTAGAAACAGAAAGTAAGATAGGAGGGAGAAACACTGGGTTGTGAACGCCGCGCAGCTACCTAGTGGACTCCGAATAGCCTGCATGGGGCAATCAATCCTCATTGGCGGGACATGAAGCTCCTGAATCTGCACACAGGGTGCAGGGAGTAAAGTGAGTACTCCAACTCAGTGAGTAATAACAATAAATGAAGACTGAGCGATAAGAAATCACGTAAAAACACAACAACATGCTATAAAGAGGTAGTGTAAAACCAATAAAATGCAGTAAAATAGTGAAATCTTATAAAAACACCTTAGTTTCGTATAAGCTTCTTTAAAACACCTTTTTAACAGTTAAACAAGTAAATGAGAAGCAGCTAGACAAGATAAACACATAAAATTCCCCCCCCCTCGGGCACAATGTCAACAGATTCAGCCCCTCGGGCAATAACATGGGACAACACCAGCCCCTCAGGCTATATTACATATCACACTGGGTACCCTCGCTCATTGGAGGTGTACAGACTCTGGGAGGGGCCCCTTACGGACCAAGCGCAATATCAAGTCATCTCGTGGCAGAATCAAATAGGCTCTCGACCTCATATCAAGCCACTTTGTGGAGTACAACTCATGCCCTTGACCTCATGATCATAATCAATACAACATTGCTGCGGTGTTCAGCCCGATCCCATAATAATCCTCACAACACAGGCCCTTAGCCCTACTTAGTCAGAAATCTCTAAAAGCCACTCGGGCACAGTAAAACATGATGATCAGCCTAAAATATCATTTAAAGTGTTAAAACAGAGTAAACATGGTTGAATTATGAAAACAGTAGAATATAGCATGACTGAGTACACATATAAAATCAAAAAGTGATGAAATAGTAGTAAAACTCCCCTAAGGGTCCGAAACAGTTGGCACGAGGCCCAAATATGGCATTCAGCCCAAAACATGATGATAGCAAATAGTTCCCAATCAAATACGCGGTAAAACAGTCATTCTGGATGGACTAAGTCATAATCCCCAACGGTGAATGACCCCATGCTCGTCATCTAGCGTGTGCGTCACCTCAATATACCACAACGATGTGAAATCCGGGTTTCATACCCTCAGACAATATTTATAATCATTAATCACCTCTATTCGGTCCAAACTATAGCATGTGATGCTTTTGCCTCTCGAATCGGCCTCCGGATGCTCCAAATCTAACCAAAATCAGTGCAACACCATTAAAATATGCTAAAAGAACAAAACCCACTCGAAAGAAATCTAATTACACCACAAATCCCAAAATTGGCCAAACCCGACCCCGGGCCCACGTCTCGGATTCCGATAGAAATTACATCAATAGATTCCTTATCACTCCCCGAGTTTATTCATATCAAAAGTACAAAAATCCAACCACAAATGACCCCTCAAATCCCAAGTTCTAGGTCTCAAATTACAATCCCTAGTTCTTCAATATTTAGGCTTAAATTCCATGATTAATTAGGTAGAAATCACATTAGGATTGCGTATTAAGTCCATAAATCTTACCTCCAAGTGTTCCCCCTTGATTCCCTCTTTAATTCCCTTCAAAAAGCTTCAAAACTGCCCAAAAATGGAAGAGCTTAGGTTCAAAATCGTGGAAATGGGTCTTTTAAACATTCTGCCCAGACATTTCAATCCTTATTCGCGAACGTGGTCAAAGCCTCACGTTCGCAAAGCACAGCCTGACGTTGACCACATTTTCATTCTTCGCGAACGCGACTACCCCTCGCGAACGCGATGCCTCAGCAACTCAACCCTTCGTGGACGCGGCATCATACTCGCGAACGCGATGACTAACGAGCTCAACCCTTCGCGATCGTGGGACCTCCTTCACGAACGCGAAGGCCAACTTCACAGCCTCCCATCCTAACCATTCGCGTACGCGAGGGTCCACTCGCGAACGCGAAGAACAATTGGTCTGCAACACACACAGCAGTTTGCAATTTTTCACAACTTGAAATGATCCGTTTAACCACCCAAAACTCACCCGAGGATCTCGGGACCTCAACCAAACATGCCAACCTATCCCATAACATCATTCAAACTTTTTCCGACCTTCAGAACGTTCAAAACAATATCAAAACACCAAATTTGCATCGCATTCAAGCCTAAGAATTCCAAAATCTTCTAAATTCCGCTTTTGATCAAAAAGTCTTCCAAACCACATCCGAATGACCTAAAATTTTGCACACATATCTCAAATGACACAACGGACCTACTGCAACTCCCAGAATTCCATTTCGACCCCTATATCAAAATCTCACCTAGCAACCGGAAAATGCCAAAATTCCAATTACGCCAATTCAAGCCTAAATCTACTCCTGACCTCCAAAACACATTCTGATCACGCTCCTAAGTCCCAAATCACCTCCCGAAGCTATCCGAATCATCGGAACTCACATTTGAGCCTTTTAAAAAAGTCAACATTCAGTTGCCTTTTTCAACTTAAGCTTGCTCAAAAGAGACTAAGTGTCTCAAACCTTACCAAAACCTTTCCGAACCCGAGACAACCAACCCGATCATACATATTACCGATCAACAACGCAATAAGAAGTAGAAATAGGGTAAATGGAGTGGTAACTCATGAAACGACCGTCCGGATCGTTACATGGACCCAGTCGTAATAAACCATTAGGTTTTTAATTGGTTAATATGACATTCCTTGGAGCTCTATGCTCTCCCTTAGACTAATCCTAGATTGATTTGATGGTAACTTAGGTCATCGGGACTTCTGGGCCCGAACTGAGTGAGAGAGGGTCTTCGATTTTCGAAATAAAGCCCATCCTTTTTAGACCTCGCTGATAGTCCTCGAATGGTAAGTTTCTCGACTAAAGTAGCTTTTAGATTTTGCAACCGGGCAGGTGTTTGCTCGATCATATGAAAATGAAGATAGCCCTTAGGATTTTACAAATAATCCCCGAGCGAGAGTTTGCTCGAACTCGAGCAGCCCGTAATTAAGCAGAAATTTGTTCAAACTTAAAATAAAGATAGTCGTGAGGCCTTATAAATAGTCCCTGAGTGAGAACCTACTCGAACTTGGGTAGCCCGTGAGTTAAATAATCGAGCATTCGCTCGAACTCGAGAGAAAAGGTAACCTTAAGGCTTTATAAATAGTCCTCGACCGAGAACTAGCTCGAACTCGGGCATCCTTTGGGCTTAGTAGTCGAGCGAGCTTTTGCTTGAACTCGAAGTAAAGATAGCCCTGAGGCTTTATGAATAGTCCCCGAGTGAGAACATGCTCGAACTTGGGTGGCCCATGGTCTAACTAATCGAGTGAGCGTTCACTCGAACTTGATAGGAAAAATAGCCCTGAGGCTTTATAAATAGTCCCTGAGCGAGAACTGGATCAAATTCGGGTATCCTTTGGGCTTAATAGTCAAGAGAGCTTTTGCTCGAACTCGAAGTAAAGATAGCCCTGAGACTTTATGAATAGTCCCCTAGTGAGAACATGCTCGAACTTGGGTAGCCCGTGGTCTACATAATCAAGTAAGCGTTCGTTTGAACTTGAGATGAAGATAGCCTTGAGGCTTTATTAATAGTCCCTGAGTGAGAATTAGTTCGAACTCGGGAGGCCTTTGGGCTTTAATAGCAGAGCGAATGACTACTCGAGCCCAACCCGTAGATTGTTTTAATAATTTTTGACAATCCCATTCCCAATGCTTTGGTTCTGATGCCAATATCATGATGTAAGCGGTTGAAGTGACTGAAGGGTTGCTTTGGTATGATTCTCAAAATCATTAATTGTAGGCGGCCAACAGTTGGCCATTTGGCTTCCTCAACACATTCAAACGATCTTTATAAATAGACAAAACCTCATAACTTTGCCGATATTACCCCATTAGTGCTTCCAATATTTCAGTTAGCCCCTTTCAATTTCCTTGAACTCTCCCTTTTCTTCTCTAACGACATTTTCCTTTTTCTTGGATCCTTCACTTTAGAAATGGCAAAGACCTCTAAAAATGTTGCTCAAAAGGAAAAAGCTTCATCGTCTTCTCGAGCGACTAAAGGTAAACCGGTAGTTCCTCCTAGTATCGAGGAGTGTACTCTCGGGCCTTGTGATACATCTTCTAATTTCCAAGTTGAAAACCCCTCTTCTGTTTCGGGACGATGTGAACCCATGTCTCGATATATCAGTTTAGTAACTGAAATTGAGAAGGTGAAAGCCGACTGCCGTTGGGGAAGGGCGGTGCGAGTAGAGATTCTTTTACGAGGAGAAGACATAACCAAGCACAAGGCTGGTTTCCTTAGTGTATACACATATGCTTTCACCTTAAGCTCGGTAGAAGCCTCTTTACCATCGATAGATCCACTGATACTCGATTTCTGCAGCCAATATCAGGTGACACTTGGACAAATCTATCCATCATTCTGGCGCCTTGTTTATATGATTAGGTATTTCTCAAACATGGTTGAGGGGATGCTATCATGCCCCAAAAACCATGGAACGCGACCGACGCTCAACCGAGTAAACCCGACTGAGCAAGCCTATTAGATTTCATTCTACCCAATCTATTTCATGAATAAAGAGGGAATGCTATCCCATTTATCAAAACACTAAGCAATCTTCCATTAGCAACTTTCATTTCCTTTCCGTTAATGACTTCAGTCATAGTTTACAAAATATTACAAGTTTACAAGTTTAATGAAAAACATGCTTATCAAATACCAACTTTTCTAGTCTAGACTCCCAACATCAACCACCACCCACAAACAGTCTACGGAGCCTCTAAATACAATAGAAGAGTAATAGGGAAATGCCGGCAACAAGGCTTCGGCTATACCTCAAAAAGAGATGAGAAAATGAACAAAAGATACATGACATGACCCCGGGATGGAGTGGGGCTCACCAAGACTGCTGGGAAGAGAGTACTGCTATCACTGGCCGATGTCGCCTGCTGTGGAACCACCTGCATCATTAAACGATACAGCGCCCCTGGCAAAAGGGACGTTAGCACCGTCGAATAGCACTATTATGTAAGGCTAAAGGTCCTCTTTCAGAATAGAATAACCATACAAGCAAAGAAACCACAAAACAGTAAGTCAAAATCAACAATACACTAGTATCCAATTTGAAACATGTAAGTCTTCTAGTTTACAAAAATAATATATATAATTTTTGGTTGGGAGATCATTAGCACCGATATGAGTTATACCACCGTCTTTGTTAGCACGGAATTCGATCACGACCCGATCGGCTAGGTCGTCCCTTTGGAGACATGTACCATAATCACAATTTCTAGTTTTTGATTCCCAGCACAATACCACCATATGTGCGACATGACGTCCGATCACGGCCCGATCGGCTAGGCTGCCTTCCCACATAAGCCGTGTGGGTTGGTGTTACCAATTTACAAATGTTACCAAGTTCATCCCAATTAAGGGGAATAACCACAATCCATCCCTACACCGGCACGTGTAGTTTCAGGTGTGAGCCTTATGACCCACCCTTCCTCGGTTTTGCTAATGATACTCCCAAAAACATTTTTGATTTGATTTGATATTGCACATGATTGTAGTGTAAATACAAGTATAAAAAAAAAGCATAAACACAACCATGCTTACCTCAATACCTTTCACATTTTATAGTTTTATTAATGTCCTCAATCTCTTTTGATATCAGTATTTCTTTGGCCCTTTGGGCCTTTCACAACATTCATCTTTTTCATGGCACGAAGGCCGCATTTGGTTTTCCACATTTTCCATCTCCTTTATTTCCAAGGATCACAAACAAATATCAATGTACCAAATATTCTGGGAATCATATATTTTCGAGTCAATAGTAATAAAATCATCAAACACAAAGGATTCTTCCCAAAGGGGAACATGCCAACCAATAATTGAAATACACATTAAAGTTATAAGCAAGAAATCACCTCAATTATCCTCGAATTACCCCTTTTTCCATCATGACAAATGCGCAATTTCAACATCGTAATGTGTAAGGACTAGCATTATATTGAATGTATTTATAAGGAAAAGCATTATCTAAACAGCCATGTATGGGCATAGTTCAGGTACAAGGCCTTTAGGCCATTCTATTTTTGAAGTTAGTTCATAAGAGTTGAGTCAAGGCTTATTTCATAATTTGTTTCACATTTTCTCGTTCGATTCATTTCCAAACATCTTTATAGTTTATCAACAAATGGACATATTCAATCAAGGCATTTAGTACACATAAGAGCAACTAGGAGCATTAAACAGATCGAATTCTTCTCACCCAATTAGTATACTAACCTTCATTTAAAAATGTGGCTCAAGGCTATACCATTTTGGTAGACAAACCACACTTAAACTGACAAAAACAATATGGAATTCACTTCCGAGAGAGAAAGTTTAGCCTACATACCTCAATTGAGCTTTCCTTATGTCCTACTATACTCCGAGACTCTTAGCAACGTCAATCTCTTTGGAATATGACAAATCGAACCACAAATTAGAGAGATGATCATAGTTCTAGTTCATTTGAGCATATTTTCAAACATTAAGTGGGTGTTATGCTTTTAAAACTATTTGTGAAAGATCTTACCATCCCTCATCCCATCCTTAGCTCAAAACCTTACCAAATACTTTAAGAACTCATGCATGCAAGATATCCACTCCCATCCTCATGGATTACCCTTCTAATGGTCCATTCTAGTTATATCAAGTAATTCAGAGCTTGGGTTATAAAACCTTACCTTTTAGGAAGAAGACCTAGGTGCCTTTCTTGACAAATCTTCAAGGTTTAAGCAAGATCCTAGGAGGAATGTTGATGAAGAACCCCCTTCTCCCTCTAGGACCCCCTATCTCTCTCTCTCTAAATGTATCAGAGATAGGCATAAAATAATGGGTAGCATATAATATATCGACATGGGGTCGGGTCAGAAAAATAGAAATTAGGAGCCCCGACACAAATTTGCGATCGCGTATGCGATCGCATAATTGACATGCAGCCCGCAAAAGTGACCACAAAAATGGCCCCCGAAACTTGAACAAACTGCCCAGGTATGCAACAAGAATGCAGTCCGCATACCTTTTCTGCGGTCGCATAATGCACCGCAAAACTTCTTCTCGCATAAATTCCAAGGAGATTATGTGATGACTATGTGGCCCACATGTTGATTATGCGATCGCATAATTGGCCGCATAGTTGACCTCAAAATTTGCCAACATACTGACTCACTCTACAGCAGATATGAGGCCCGCATTGCTGTTATGCGGTCACATAATGGGTCGCAATGATGCGCTCTTCTGAAAAAACATTTTCCTTTATTTTTTTAATACACTGACCAGTCCAAAGGGTCCGAACCGTTCTAACACATATTCCTAACTTGACACTACAAGATATCAGGTTTTGAGCAAATGTTTTCACGGGGCCTTACATCCTCGCCCACTTAGGATCATTCGTCCTCGAATGAGGATCATGGCTTTCCCCAATTACCCCAATAGGACTCATTTCCTTCCTCACATACCTCAAGCTCCCAAATTTCACATGCCCCTCAATTATGCATAGAGATATACTTATCAAGTGATTCTCATGCTCTTCCCTGATCAATATATTCAACTACTCAAAGTATCCTACCGAGAACTGAGAACTAGCTTGTTCATCTTAAACCCTCGAACCAGAATAAGCACTAGACATCATCAATGGCAACAACAGAACTGAATCTAGAAGCCAAAGGGTAGAAGTCTTCTTCTGAGAAAAGCCTAATACATTAACGTCCTCTTTCTCTTCCACGCCAGATTTATAACCCGTTACCACCATCTCAGTTGGTGTACCAACACCACTATCCTTGCCATAGCCTCAACACTACTCTTCCTTCTACCAACAACATCAGCAACAACAATTGACTCTCCACCTTGGCGGTGTCCCTTTATATTAGATTCGACTCTTCATTCACACCCCAGAAATTCCAAATTTGACTAACTCCCTAAATTTCTAAAAATTTCACCAGAGCTTCCTTTGTAACTGGGCCCATCCACCTATCAGAGAACCTCAGAAATACAATTTAACAATACATCCATAACTTAACAACTAGTACAATATACCAATAACACATATTTTCCACACATCTAACATTTCGTTATCAAAGACAATACATGCACATGAGTTGCACATATTTAAGGCATAACACACAGAAAGCACCTCACGAATCATGACCATATAATATACAATTAAGCGAATAAATATTTTCCCTTCCACAACTCTTAACCTGGCTTAATCCCGGATTGTGATTAGCTACTCCCTATAAGCTGACTATACACTAATTCCACCTTCAACAATTCTCACCGGAATGATATATCAAAGATTCCCAATTACCTTCTTAGACATAGAAACATGGAACATCGGAACCATGGAGGGCATCTATACAATAGGGGGAGACATCATACTGATAACTTGTCCCATCTTTTTCAAGGTTCCATAACTTCTGGAGTGCACTACACCTACTTTACCCTTAGGGACAATTCACATAGCATCTTCCTAGAGGGAACCTTGAGAACAACCTGCTTACTTTCTCTAACTCTAAATCTTTATGCCGGACACCCGAGTTGAACACTTGGCGACTTTTAACCATTATTCTGTGAGGGGCTAGAATAAATACGACTATAGAGTTCCTACCCAATACGATTAACCATGGAATGACGCTACCTTTTGACATGCTTGAACCCATACCCTTAATAGATTTACGACAAATAGGAACAACGAGGTTCAAGATTGGACTGGAAGTATTTCAAGAATCAATTAATGTAGATGTGTTGAACAGGGTATTTCATAAGATTGTATTTTATTTTAGGAAAACATAAAACATACTATGGATTATGATGACACGATTAATCATTGTGATGAAATCATTAGTTTGAAACAATGAGGCATGGAGTTTAGATAGCATATCGGCAATAGAAATCATTCATGGAGGACTATTTAGGTACGTGCCACCAATCGACTCCTGGAGTGTAGGGAAGATCAATTTATCAAGAATTATAATACTCTGGCACCTTAAATGAGATAGGGGCTTCAAATAAGGAGTCGAATTGCATTCCTAATATTAATTGACACAAGAAATCTGCGCCACAAGCCCATGAGAATGAAATAGTAGTTAAACACTTGTGAGATTACTATAATTCAAACCACTCAACCCTTCCCGTAGTTGATCCTATGCGAGAGTACTAAAGTTACGACAACTTGACTTTCCTATTAATATGATATGTGCCAAATTTCTAACATCTAATACGAACCTTTCACGATTGAATCCACATCGCTAGGACTTATTAAAAATATGGAGGGGGGTCATGTGCTGGTTGGAGAGGGAATAAACTCTTTTCTATGAGATTGACACGGTTCTGTTATCATAATTCTCTGGCTGCGATATTGGGACACTTCACGGGCAACTTCAATACTAAGAATAAAATGAGCTACTTATTGCGGAACGATTTAGGTGAGCACGAAAGTCATACTACAATGGGTAAAGAAAAGATCTTCTTGTGGCGGATTTGTGAAAACCTCAAATTTCTTAGAAACTTATACAGACAAACGATCTACTTCCACTTACGAATTTCTAACACATATTCCTAACTTGACACTACGAGATCTCGGGTTTTGAGCAAAAAATTTCATGGGGCCTTACAGATGCCTTTTACCCTAGACCATCTAATTAGATTGTATAGCCCTCGACATTATCGAGATGGCCTGATAAAACTGAAATGTCGATCCTCGAAGGCCTTTTTTTGCTAGCATCGATAATGACAAGGAACGAGGATTGATGACCCACTTTGTCCGAGTCAGGACCTCGGACCTGATCTCTGTTGAGAGAATCCCATTCCCCGAGAAATGGAATATAAATCATAAGTAAACATGTTCCACTGAGCGGATACTTTTTCTTGACTTTGAACTAACTTTCTTTGATGATATAGCTGTCGAGTGGTACCCTGGTGCAGTCAACGATCTCCCAGGTTGGGTTCGATGACTTGACTCGATCTACCCATATGCTAAGCGCATGTGGAACAATTTGGCTAAGAACCGTTGGAAGGCCAAAAATCATGGTAAGTTTTTATCTCTATTCATACTTAAGCTCTTTAGAGAAGATATCTCTCGCTAGTGCTCTCATCCTTCGTGCTTATGCAGGCCTTGGAGAGGCTGTTTTGATGAGGGAACCCCCACTTGGGGAAGCAGATATCCTGAAGCCTGCTAAGGAGAAAAAGAGAAAGAAGAAATCATCGGCTAGGTCCCTGAAGCCAAAAAAGGCTAAAGGTCAAGAGCTCGAGGCCGATTTAGTGGCCTCAACTCACGAGGCGACCGAAAGTCTTTGTGTTGAGGGCGAAGAGAGTGATGACTGTCCACTATTACATAGGGGAGAAGAGGTATTGCTGCCCCAAAATCTACTGAGTTGGAGGTGATTGAGCCGGAGGCTGCTGGAACTGAGGGAATTGTTAAAGGGGGCTCAGACGAAGTCCCCGGGCCAACCAATGGCCAAAACACATCAGGTGCCGAGGGGCACCTGGTTGATGAACCCGAAGCAACCAATAATGAAGCCCCTCGCAGGAGGGAGAGGGCCCCCGTCGACCCAGTTGAGGTGATCAATGTAGATGAGCCTCTGTCGGGCCCATCATTCTCTCTTGGGAAAATATGGGATGCCCAAGATATGAGAAATCCCGTCGTGGGGGCATTCCCCGGAGAGAATAGTATGTTTGAAGGATATTTTGCTGGGGTTGAGGAAGGCCCCGATATCGACGCCTCATTGATCTTTGAAGAAGCCGAGAAGCTTCGACAACAGGTAATCTTGATTTGACTGTTGTATTTTGAGTTTCGATTCTTGCTTTTCTGACTCTCTTCTTTTGTGTTTTCAGGCCTTAAAGCTCTCCAACCAAGCCTTTTCCAAGTCCCAAGAAGAGTTGGCTCATTGTGAGGAAGAATTTAGGAAGCTCGTTTCTTAATTGGACGAACTTAAGGCCCTTCATGCCTTAAAGGAGGGGGAGCTAGGTGACCTTAGAACTCATTTAGAGAGGATATCTTGAGAGTGGGACGATCTCGATGAGAAGGTAATACGACCTTCGTCGGCTTATTTTTGTGCTTCAGTCAATTGAGCGTTTGATACCTTAATTTGACCTTTTCAGCTCAAGCAAAAAGATGATCTGATGCGAGAGGAGCTTAGAGTTAGAGATACTGAAATCCTTGGGCTGAAGCGGCTCATGGATGAGGTGTCTTCAAATAAAGAAACTCTTCGGGAGAAGCTGACCTCGGTTGAGTGCCAACTTCAAGGGGCGAGGGGAGAAAGTCACAAGTACAAAGATCTCCATGCTGAAACTAGTTGTTAAGCTATCTACAGCTAAGTCCGAAGACGCTGTGCTCATGTCCTCATACCGAAACGATGCTGCTGCTGGAAATGCTCAAGCTAGGAAGGTGTCCGAAGAGGCCGAGCTTAAACTATCCCAAGCCTTGGAACATGCCATATTAAGATCTCAGAGACAGGATTTCGAGGATGTATATGCAGGGGGCATTGATTTGTCACTGAGATAGAGAGGATGAAGGCCCTAGAGGTAGAATCGGCAACTCTGCTTTCTTCCGATGATGGCTCAGCCAGTGGATCGACAAGCGGCTCGAAGGATGATGAAGATGATGGTAAAGTCCACAAGGGAGGAGGGGGTCGTCGATGTTTCGGGGATCGAGGATGAGGCTGTTGAAGGCACAACTTTCGAGGGAGCTCCGTCTGGCCAAGTAACCTCAGTGGTATATTAGGTTTTCTTTTGTTCCTTTTTTTTGTAAGGGCTCTAGGCGTGAGCCTTGTAAATAAGTCTTCGTGAAACTTTATCATATATATATATATATATGGGTTTTTTCTTGTTGTCATTCTTGTTTTCCCTTTGCCTTTTTAGAATATATTTCGGTGCTTGTCGATAACTAGTTCGGTATGTCGAACTTATGATATAAACCCTTCAGGTTTTCATGCTTGATGAGTGATTGATAATAGTTGATCATTCAGTGTTCGATCCTTGAGTCAAATTTTGACTCGAGCTCATTGACCTTTAGATTTTCAACATATTGGCCCTTAGGCTCTTTAGGCTGGCCTTTAGGCTCCTTAGGCTGGACCTTAAGCTCTTATGCATTGGACCTTAGGCTCTTTAGGATGGCCCTTAGGCTCTTACGTATTGACCCTAAGGCTTTTTAGGCTGGCCCTTAAGCTCTTACGTATTGGCCCTTAGGCTCTTACGAATTGGCCCTTAGGCTCTTTAGGTTGGCCCTTAGGCTCTTACGGATTGTCCCTTAGGCTCTTTAGGTTGGGTCGATGCGACCTATAATATGTCTATAGCTTTTCCCTCATTTTGGCTAAAGACTTTTGAAGTTTTGATTATTCCTTGGCATGTTTTATGTTCGTCCGACTCTTCGACGGCTCAAACGAGAACCTTGATTATGAGTCGATATGTGACGATAGCTGAGTACTTCGGGAGGTTCGCTCAAAGGTTGAGTTTTTGAAACCTTTTCATCAAAGGCTAATTATTTTTGAAGCCTTTTTATTGTTCAGAGTTGATATTATCGAAGCTATTTTGCTTATGCCAAGGGTAGCCTGATTAATCGGTTCTTTTTGAAGTACTTTTGAAGTATTTGGAGGCCTTTAGTTTTATGGCGGCGATCGGACATCTCTGAGCCGCGTTATTTTGGCCAGAGCCTTTTGATATGACCGTAGTCTTTTTGTTCGGCCATAGCCTTTAATCCCCGAGTGCGGTGACCTTAGCGTACATATTGAGGGTATGCCTTTTTAGGGGTTTTACAAGTTCAAATATATAGCGTTGGCCTTCATATTGGGGTTATGCCTTTTTAAGGTCTTATAAATTTGAGTACGCCTCGTTGAGGCCTTATAAACTCGGTATTGCCTCGTTGAGGTCTTATAAGTCTGGACATGCCTTGTTGAGGTCTTATAAGCTCGAAACTGCCTTATTGAGGTCTTACGAATTCGAGTTTTCGATGGCTTCGATGACAGTCCCCGAGTGTTCGAGGATTTTTGTCCCTTGAGTAGCTTTGTATGAAAGTATTGAATTTCTTCGAGCGTTTTGGTAAACAAAGAGGCTTTCTCAATTATTTGATGTATGCGTACATGTTTTTTGCCTTCGGAGGCCCAATTATTCTACATGGACACGGTTCATTCGACCATTTGGCCCAATACATCATTCTCCTATCGGGGTCCTCCAAGTCATAGTTTGAGTTTGTTGAAGAGTCGACCTCCCGGGGTGATTCCCCCTAGTATTTGAGGTAGATTGAAGAGAATCCTTGTACACTTGATGAGTTTTCCTTAGGTATCATATAGATATTGCATCGTTAAAAACCTCGCTGGTAAAACCTGTTGGGGATAAAATCCGGTCTAAGGGAAAAAGAGCGCAACGCATGCTTTAAAACCCAAGGTCTTCGAGCTGGAGGGCGATTCGATTCCTCTCGATCAAACATCTGCAATAAGTTAGTATAAACCATGAATAAAAGGGGAGAGGGTTGTACCTTAATGATGGTGTTTGAGATTTGATAAATTCCAACTACTTGTTTTGGGGATGCGTCACGGTCCTTTGCTCACTCGTTTGGATATAGCTGAGAATTCAGGTTGTGGTTGCTAGCTGATTTTTTACTTGCCTTTTGGCCTCTTTGATGTGGAGGGCATCAATATCGGTGCCATGTCGTGCATTGGGAACATCTCTCTTGCTGCATGCTGCTTCCCGTATACTGCTTTTACTCCATCCTTGGTTGGAAATTTCATCGTTTGATGAAGGTTCAAGGGTACTGCCCTCATACTGTATATCCATGGATTTCCAAGTAAGGCATTGTATCTCATGTCACCTTCAATGACATGAAACTTGGTATCTTGGATTGTACCGGCTACGTTGACCGGGAGGATGATTTCCCCTTTTGTTGTCTCGCTCGCCATGTTGAATCCGTTGAGGACTCAAGAGGCGGGCACTGTCTGGTCGAGCAGTCTGAGCTGCTCCACCACCCTCGACCTGATTATGTTGGCCGAGATACCTGGATCCATGAGCAACCATTTAATCTGAAGTTTATTCAAAAGAAAAGAAATTACCAGAGCGTCATTATGAGGCTGAGACAAGGTCTCGATGTCCTCTTCACTTAACGTGAG
The DNA here is from genome assembly GCF_000393655.2 of Nicotiana sylvestris. Classification (NCBI taxonomy): domain Eukaryota; kingdom Viridiplantae; phylum Streptophyta; class Magnoliopsida; order Solanales; family Solanaceae; genus Nicotiana; species Nicotiana sylvestris. Next base: position 52,915,574 of record NC_091063.1, read on the forward strand.
AGCATCCTCTAGTATGTAACTCTGAGTTCGCCTTTCCCTGGTGATGGATATTTTTATCCGTTTTAAAACGGGTTCCTGTGGGGCGTCGACCCCTCCAACGATCATGTTGATGACGTGTTGTGGTTCTTCTGGTTATTTTTTCTATTTGCCTCTCTTTCCCAAAATTGGTTTTTAGCTCGGTCGCTGAGGAATTCTCGAAGGTGCCCTTCGCTGATCAGTCGGGCTACGTCTTCTCGAAGCTGCTTGCAGTCCTCGGTCCTATAATCGTGAGTGCCATGATATTTACACATCAAGTTAGTGTAGACATGTAATTTTTGACCCTCCCAAAGATTTTACACATTTTAGAGTAAATATTTAGTTTAGGCCTAATATCGCTATTTCAATTAGTTTTGACTTGTTTACTTTATTTTATCACAAAAATAAAAATTACAAAAATATTTTCTTTTATTTAACTAATTAATATTTTATCTAGTTACTTTTAATTTATCTACCTTACATAAAATTCAAAAAATACAAAATAGTTCCAATTTGTTTTCAGGAATATTATTTTAACTTTACAATAATTTTTTCATTTTTATCTTTTAGTATGATATTTGAAAAATACCAAAAATAGGTTTATTTTACTAGTTAAATTTATTTTAATAGTTATTTTACTTAAGTAGGATTAATTAGTAAATGGCATAGTATAATTATTCTTGTTTTATAAGAAAGAGTATGAAATTTGAGGCTAATTTTGTTTGGTCTTAATTGAAGAGGTCCAAAGAGATGACTCAATTTTAAAGCCCAAACCCTAAGACCCACTCCCCCTTGTTCTTATACACCCTAACACACATTTTCAAAACCTAGAAACAACCTAAAAACTCTAGACCTAACAAGGATAAGCCATTTTTCCATCAATAAAAGCTTGGAATATCATCTTCCTCAATCCACCCTTGGACAAAAAAACAAGAACCCCAAAAAGACCTGTACCATCTTCTTCAGCATTAGATCACCCTTCACAACCTAACAAACATGCTAAGCTGCTCCTTCACCTCGCAAAAAATAAACCATCTCCACTTCCATTCTGCCACCCAAAAACGAACGAGACACAGCAGTGACAAGCAGGGACCCAAAGCTTCTTCTTCTTCAATATCAAAGAACGATGGACCACCCCTCACGCCTAACACCCACACCCAGCGACCCATCTCCATTTCAAACAGCTGAAGAGTAACAAAGAATGAGGGGAATGAAAATAAGGAGATAACATCACCCTTCCAAATCCCTTTCTCTCTCGTTTCTGTTTGACCTCCATCGCCGGTGAGTTTTGCCAAAAATCGACGAAAACTGACCCCAGAACCAGCCAACAACCATGGATTCTGGCAATAGCCATGAATGCCAGCAGACCACCCCTTTCTCTGCCTTTTCGCCGCCGAACTGCCCTTCTCTAGAAAAACTAGCCATTTGAGGTTTTGTTTGTCGCTCCAATTTGGTTCGTGATTTTTACTCGATTTTATAGCTTTCCTTAATCGTATTGTGGAGCTGCGCTTTGTCTCTGTCGATTCGATATTAAGAATGAGTTTCGGCTAAACAGGTCCATTTTCCATTCTTCTCTTCTTTATTTGATTCACTCGGAACAAATTGATTATTGTCTGGATTGCGTCATTATCAATTTCTGAAAGTTTGTTTAATTTTTTCATTTAGTTTTATATTGTGTTATTTATGCTCCCTTTGTGTCTTATTTCCTAGAAAATCCCTGTTTGAATGAGTTTGGAGTGCATAGATCTCTAGTTTCGTGTAATTTGTATTGAATTTGTTTCCAGCCTTAAAAATAATTTAGTAGACAAACTGCAATGTTTCGGCTATTACTGCTAATTGTGATGGTGTTAATTGTGGTAGTTGAGAAGATTCTTCCACCGTTTAAGCCTAAGACTATTAAAGTTGCAATTTCATGAATTTTAGTTATTATCAATGTGAATCTGTCGATAATTCAGCTCTTGTTAAAAGTGAGAGGCCTAATTCAAAAGAAGTGAGTCTACCTTCACCTGTTAGTTTGGATGCCTCGTCCATTAGTACTGCCGTTGTTGCAATTGATAATGAGGAAATAAGTCAAAAAGGGATTGTTAGCTAAAAGGAGAGTAAGAATGAGAAAATCAAAGAAGTAGCGTGACTATGGGTACGGTTCCCGTGGCATAGTCAAATACATAATCCCCAATTCAGGTGAACATTTCATGCGACCCGATCACAATTTCGAGTAATAATAAAATAAACATGTTGTAGATCGCGGGTACGGTTCCCGTGGCGTTATTCGCAATGTGTACAAAACAAACGAGTGCACGACATCGCGAATTGTTCAAACAAATTCCTTAAATAATTACAAGAGGTTTTAAAAGGTTAAAAATGCACAATAGGTTTTAAACATGTAATTTTTCAGATAACTAGGACAATAATTAATAGTTGAGCGACCGTGCTAAAACCAAGCCGTGAATACCTAACACCTTCTCCCGGGTTAACATAATTCCTTACCCAATTTTTTTGTGTTTCGTGGACTATAAAACAGAGTCAAATCTCCTCGATTCGGGATTTTAAATTGGTGACTTGGGACACTATAAATTATCCCAAGTGGCGACTCTGAATTTGAATAAATAATCTCGTGTCAGTTATTGTCACTTTAATTGGAAAACCCCCTTATATCCCTATCCCCTATGGGAAAAGAGAGGTGTGACAGCTCTGGCGACTCTATTGGGGAACCGAACCCAGAATCTCTAGTTTAGGGTTCAAGAATTCGAGCTTAGAATAACTATTATATTTTGTTTTTATTTATTATCTAATTTTTATTACATGTTTAGGCCTAATTAGCTAAATGTCGCTTTTTACCGTTTTGATATTGTTTGTACTATATATAAACTATTACGAAACTCTTCTTCTCTCTGAGTCTTCTAAATCTTTTGGAAAGTGCACGCTGGCGTGAGTTCTTTTCTATTAGTATCATATCCTTAATTTAGAACGAGGTTCAGACAAGTTGCAAAGCTGGATGATCTTTTGGTTACCGGTATGCTGCCTCCCCCCCCCCTGCTCGAGTTGTCCGCTCAGGTAAGCCAGGTCTAGAACAATACACCCAGGTTTTAAACCTAGAATAACATAGCCTCATGCCGGATCTCTAGTAGGAACGTCTGTTTGCATCACGTGCATTTGACTTTGGGGACTCAACACAGGGGTTGAGTCCGTCTAGGACAGGTGTACTGAAAAATAAAAGACCATTCCGATACATCCTATGTATTACATGTTACAATCTTCAAGGGTAAAATGGGTTATTTGGTAGACCAATGAGGGTTGAGGGTAAATTAAAAAGAAAAGAGGTTGAAGTATAAAAATGAAGCAAGTAGGGCCCACTTATATTTTTCTTTCACAATTTGTTTTTTCAAGAAAAAGAGAAAAATAAAATGAAAATGAAAATCCAAAAAGATTTTGCACTTTCCCATCATTTTTCCCAAAAAAATGGGAAAAAATATGTTTTCTCCAAATCAGTTAATTTTTTTAATTACTTTTCATTATTTCTTACCCGTATCCAATCTTCCTGAACTATGCATACCTGATTCTCGTCTTTTAGGGCGTGATACGTAGGCAACCCACATAGCGTTCGGTCTTCCCAGTGAGTCTTACGTTCTTGGCTTCGAGGATCACAGTCAAATCTTACATGTCTAGCCATTTTTGGTAACATCGGTCATTTTGCAAAATATGGCCATTTTTGCAAAGTGATTTTGTTTAATTGTCTGGAGAGTCTTGAATCCACAATTAGGTATCTCTTTACTTTAAGAACTGTCCTTGTCGAATTTTCATGTCTACCGCTTTTGGCCACATAGGCTATTTTGCGAAATAGGGCTATTTTTGTCAAAAGTAGTTCAATTAACCCATGTCTTGAGTCATAAGTCCACAACAAGGTATCCTCTCAGTTTAAGGTCCATTGTGTTGAATTTACATGCTTGGCCGTCTTTTTGTCCACATAGGCCATTTTTACAAAATGGATCATTTCTGCAAAGTAATTTTTCCATGTCTTAGAGGTCACTTTTATTGAGTTTGCACTTCTAGCCACCTTTTGGCCACATAAGTTATTTTGCAAAAATAGCCTCAATCATATCTTGCATGTGTCCAATAGGAAGTTTTATTGTCTCATATAGTGTTCTAAGTCTTTAACTCTATTTGGTCTTATTTTTCTCATACAGGTGTGGATCTACTTACCAGAGCTTGAGCATGACAGACACCCAAGGACCCTCTTAGTTAGGACCGTTGCATCCAGGAGTTGCTTAAGGATTTTATTTTTATTTTTTGAGTCTATTTTTTTTTGTTGTCTTTTACTTTATAGTCATGCTCAGCAGTACTGATTCTTTTAGTTGGTGTCAGAGTTTGTCGTAGTATAGTTGAGTTTGTCAAGTCTTTTGTTATTGTATTTTTGATTCTGCATTCGAAAAAATATATAAATGAATAATCAAAAAAGATTTTTATTTTTTAGTTTAATTTATCTATTACTTTTCAAAACTATGCTTGGTCTGATTCATGTGGAATATGATACGTAGGCAACCTACATAGGGTTCGATCAAATCATTTTTTTCAAAAAAATTAAAAAAAAAGGGAAAAAGATGTAATTATGGGATGTGAGAAATGAGAGGAAAGAAAATAGTGATAATTAGAAGAAGAAGAAAAGAAAAAGAGGGAGGAAAATGAGCAAGCCAAGAAGTGTTAGAAAAGAAAAGAAAAAAAAAGAAGATTGAAATGAACAAATTGGGATGATGCCAAGTGACCTTGCAACCCTCGAAGTCATTCTTGAACCATTAATTGTTACTAGGTGCATTGCACGCAATATGATATTTTTAGCTGTTAAATGTCCTAACGCTAACATGATGACTTCATTTGTTCCTCTTTGTTATCTTCTATATAGCAGAATGGTGGTTGGTTTGTGGTTCTTAAACTAGTAACTTTCCATACAACACAAGGTCAAAGAGCAAGGTAGCCATGGCTGACAAAGACTTGGACACAAGTGTTGTTGATCCGCCTGTCACGACCCTAAACCAAGACCCGATCGTGACGGTGCCTCTCGTGAAAACAAGACCAGCCGACACAATACCCAATTAAATCAAAAGATAATAATTAATAATTAAGTCATTAATAATGATAAATCCCATAATAAAGTGAAATACATCAGCTGCGGATACCAAACACAGCCCGACATCGGGGTGTCGCCAGTCATGAGCATCTAACATAAGTCTAGGAGTACGGAAAAGGGACTACACAGTCTATTACAAAATCCAGTACAAGGGAAATAAATAATGATAAGAGGGAGAAACACTGGGCTGCGAACGCCAAGCAGCTACCTAGTGGACTCCGAAAATCTGTTGGAAGCTATCAACCCTCGCTAGCACAACCAGAAGCTCCTGAATCTGCACACAGGGTGCAGGGAGTAAAGTGAGAACTCTAACTCAGTGAGTAATAATAATAAATAAAGACTGAGTGGTAAGAAATCACGTAAAGCACAACAACATGCTATAAAGAAGCAGTGTAAAATCAATAAAAGGCAATGAAACAGTAAAATCTTATAAAAACACCATAGTCCAGTATAAGCTTCTTTAAAATACCTTTTCAACAATTAAACAGGTAAATAAAAACAACTAGAAAAGATAAACACATAAAATCCGCCCCTCAGGCACAATGTCAACAGAATCAGCACCTTGAGCAATAATATGGAACAACACCAGACCCTCGGGCTTTATCTCATATCACAATGGGTACCCGCGCTCACTGGGGGTGTACAGACTCCGGGAGGGGCCCCTTACAGCCCAAGCACAATATCAAGCCATCTCGTGGCATAATCAATAGGCTCCCGGCCTCATATCAACAAGCCACATCGTGGCGTACAATCTCAGGCCCTCGGCCTCATAATTATAAATCAATGAATCACTGCTGCAGCGTGCAGCCCGACTCAAAAGTATCCTCACAACACAGGCCCTTAGCCTTACTCAGTCAGAAATCTCTAAAAGACACTCGGGCATAATAAAATATGATGCTCAACCTAAAATATCATTTAAAGAATTAAAACAAAGTAAACATGGCTGAGTTATGAAAACAGTATACTATAGCATGACTGAGTACATATATAAAATCAAAACTGTGAGGAAATAGCAGTAATAAATCCCCTAAGGGTCCAAATAGTTGGCACGAGACCCAAATATAGTATTCAGTCCAAAACATGAAGATAACAAATAGTTTTCAATCAAATACGCGGTAAAACAATCTTTCTGGATGGACTAGGTCACAATCCCCAATGGTGCACGACCCCACGCTCATCATCTAGCGTGCGCGTCACCTCAATACAATACAACGATGTGAAATTCGGGGTTTTATACCCTTAGGACAACATTTACAATTATTACTCACCTCGATTTGGTCCAAACTCTAGACCGTGATGCATTTTCCCCTCGAATAGGCCTCAACTCGAATCGAATCTATCCAAAATCAGAATCAAGGCGTCAAAATATGCTAACAGAACGAAGCCCACACGAAAATAATCAATTTACAATATAAATCCAGAAATTAACCAAAACCCAACCCCTGGACCCACGTTGGGAATTTGATAAAATTTACATCAATAGATTCCTTATCTCCCCACGAGTTCATACATACCAAAAGTCCCAAAATCCGACTACAAATGGCCCCTCAAATCCTCAAGTCAAGGTCTCCAATCTCAAGCCTTAGTTTTCCAAAATTTTTAACCCTTAACTTCCATTAATCTTAGGCCAAATCAGTGAAATAATTCCTTAGGATCGATTATTAGGTTCAAAAATCTTACCTCCAGACGATATCCCTTGAATCCCTCTTCAAAATCTCCCAAAAAGCTCCAAAACCGACTTGAAATGGTGAAGAACAACTCAAAAATCACTAAGGAATGCTTTTATACATTCTGGCCCAGGCTTCTCGCACATGCGGTCCAGAACTCTCTCATGCGCAACCGCTTCTGCGGTCCCAAGTGTCACTTCTGCGGTCATCATTTAACCCTTCACTTTTCGCATCTGCGATGCACAACCCACACATGCACCATCGCAGATGCGGTTCCTTAACCGCTTCTACGATTTCTGCCTTCCTTGACCCTTCCGTTTCTGCGACTGGTCTTCAGCATCTACGGGGGTCGTATCTGCGGCCTCCAACTGCAGATATGGTTATGACAGCAGACTTAGGTTCAGCTGCTACATCCAACTTCCAAACTTTCCGCCAACCATCCGAAATTACCTTGAGGCCCCTGGGACCTCAACCAAAAGCACAAACCAGTCATATACCACTACCAAAACTTTTACCAATCTTCAAAACACCTCAAACAACATCGAATCCATCAAATCACATCGAATTCAAGCCTAAGATTCCAAAATGTTCCGAATTCCGCTTTTGATCAAAAAGTCTACCAAACAACGTCCGAATGACCTAAAATTTTGCACACACATCCCAAATGACACAACAGACCTAATGCAACTCCCAAAATTCCATTCTGACCCCTATACCAAAAATCTCACCTATCAACTAGAAAACGCCAAAATTCCAATTTCGCCAATTCAAGCCTAAATCTACTCTGGACCGTCAAAACATGTTCCGATCACACTCCTAAGTCCCAAATCACTTCCCGAAGCTATCTGAACTATCAGAATTCACATCCTAGCCCTTTAACACATAAGTTAACATCCAGATGACTTTTTCAACTTAAGCTTCCTCAAAAGAGACTAAGTGTCTCAAACCTTACCAAAACCTCTCCGAACCCGAGCCAACTAATCTGATAACACAAAATACAGCTGAACAAGCAAATAAGAAGCAAAAATGGGGAAAACAGAGTGGTAACTCATGAAACGACCGACCGGGTCATTACACCACCTAAGGAGATTGTTGAATCAGAATCTGAGTAGAAAGAAGAGGTCCTAAGGTTGAAAGGATAGATGGCCGAAATATACCAAGCCTGGATTAGTGGGCGCCCTCCACCATTATTTCCCACTAGCTACACTGAAAACCTTGTAACCATTCCGCCACTATCACAAATCCAGCTTTCTACTGCTGCTAATATCTCCCCCAGCCTTTTTAAACTCCACCCGCCAAAACCATCTCATATCTCGCTCCTTTGACCACTCATGTTTTTGTGGCTCATCCACCATCTATCTTTCCTCTATCCTCTAGCGAGACTGTGTTCAAAGTCCCCGATGCCCAACACGGTGCTCCAGAACTAACTTTCAAGGTCTCGGATCCATACTCTCACGCTCCTCATTTTGAGCCTCCCGGTGAAACTGAAAAGCCTGCTAAGGCAGTGGAGCAATATGAGATATCCAGAAAGGTGAAAATCTTAGAGCAAACTTTAAGAAACATGCAAGGGATATGGAGCCAGTTGAGCGTGTCTTACAAAGACTTGTGTCCTGACATCCAACTGCCTGCTGGGTTTAAGATAGCAAAATTTGATTTGTATGACGGACATGGAGATCCCGTGGCCCATTTGAAAGTCTATTGCAGTAAGATGAGAGGCGCCGACAGGAATGACCAATTATTAATGGCATATTTCAGTCAGAGTTTGAGTGAGGCAGCTTTGGATTGGTACACCCACCAAGACGCTAGTATGTGGTACACGTGGGACGATATAACTCAGGCCTTTGCTCGGCACTTTTAGTACAATATAGAAATTGTCCCGGATTGTATGTCCCTCAACAAGATGGAAAAGAAGCCTAATGGAAGCTTTAGGGAATACGGGCTCAGATGGAGAGAGCAAGCTGCCCGAGTCAATCCCCCGATGGAAGAAAATGAGATGGTCAAGTACTTTCTTCAAGCTCAAGGGCCAACTTACTTTGGGCATTTGATCTCGGCTGTGGGTAAGCCTTTTAATGATGTGGTAAAAATGGGATAAATGGTAGAAGATGGGCTGAAGTCGAGAAAGATCATGAGCTATTCTGCTTTAAAAGCCACAACACAAGCAATTGAGAACGACACATGAACCTTGTTGGGTCAGAAGGAACATGATGATGTTGACATGGTTGTCTCAGGATCAAGACATGGTCCAACGGGTCCGCCTCACCAATATACTCAGCCTCAACCCCAACCTCAAACCTATCCCCGAGCTCCATATAATCCACCCCAGTATTATCCTCCAAACAACGTCCGGTCATCTGTCCAACCACTGGGTCACTCCTTATGGCGAGCGCCAGCACCTCATAATGCATTTTTGCCTTCACAACATATTCGAGCATCCAACAACCCTAGAAAACTGGATCATGGAGGGGAACAAAGGCAAAGAAATAGTTTCATGCCAATCGAAGAATCATATACAAGCCTGTTTGAAAAGTTAAAACATTTTGGCCTGATTGAGCTGCTCCTCGGCTATACTCCGAACCCATATGAAAAAGGTTTTAATCCTACTGTACGGTGCATGTCTCTAATGTCCAAGGGCATAGCATTGAAGATTGTCGTGCTTTGAAAAGGGAAATAGAAAGAATGATTCTAGAAGGGATAATTGTGATCAAGGACAACAACAGGGAGTATGTGAATCCTCTTGGGAACTTGCTGACTGAAGTTAATGATATTGAATTTGGTAATGGCCTTGATAATATTGATGTAGAACTCAATGGCTAAGATGCCGAGCTTGGTAATTGGAAAGACGCTCCATTTCTTGGCTAGCCGGGGAGGAGCCTTGGTGGTTTATTTTGTTGTCATTTTTGTTGTCCGCGTTATTTCAGAGTTGTAATCTGAATATTGTCTTGCGACTCAAACCCTTCTATCCTTTTATTTTACCTAGTTTCTTTAGTCGTAGTAACTCATTTAGTGTTATCTAGATTTGTTCCAGGGTTGTAACCCCAGTTTATTTTGCTTGTTTTGTCGTTCAAACCCTTTCACCATCTGTCTATTGCAATTTTCTATTTTCTATTATTTCTAGTCATTTTTTTTAGTTCTCTTCTCCTTTTATAGTTCTTTTCATGATGGCTCTAGTGACATGATATGCACGCATAATTCTAATCCTGGTCTTAAAAGTTAGTTTAATCATGAAGCAATAAAACAATTTTGAAGATGATAGGGACATTTGAGGGAAATAAGTAAAGACATTTTGAGATCATTTAAAGCCCGAATTTTGTGAAACTGGGGCAGATAGTTTGGGAAGTTAATAGGACAATAAGAATTTATTACAAGAGAGTGTATCCCAACAATTTAAAGCGAGCAACATGAGTTCAAGTGCATCTCAAGTAACAAGATAAAGCCAAGGGATTTTTCTCCAAACAGGCGGAGGGTATCCATTGTGAAGAAGAAATCACCCAACGAGAGTTCCATACTTGACAAGGCACTAAAAAAAGTGAAAGGCACATCTGTGATATCAATGCCGGAGCTGCAAAAGAAATATTGTGCATGATCTTCCTTTTTCATTTTCAAGTTGCATGTGTTGTACTTGGCATTTTCAGGGATTGGGAGGCCCTCTTTCAGCTACCAAAACAATTTATACCATTCGGTACCCCTTTCGAGCTTATGCCAATTTTCTTGACCTCGCCTCTTTTAGAATTGAGTTAGAGTCATTACATAAGAAAACAAAGGAAAAAAATTCATGCTCCATAAGGTTTGTTTTAGAAACTTCATTAAAAAACAAAGAAAAAAACAATAAAAAAAGAAAAAAAAAAAGAAAGAAAAGGAGTAGTCTTTTGAACTACGTTCGACCTGATTCTTGTCACTACAAGATACGTAGGCAGCCTTACGGTTCGGTCACACCAAATAAAATATTCCATAATCCCACGAACTCGAGAGTGGGGCAGTCTTTCTTAGAAATTCCATCTCAAAAAGAAAAAAAGAATCAAATTCCCTTATTTTAGAAATTGGAGCAAAGTTTTTAGAATGGATTCCAAAAGTTGTAAATAAATTAACCCCGTTATCTTAGTTATTTTGAGCCTTTATGATATCCTTTCTTTCTAACCCTGTCCAAAAGCCACATTGCAGTCCATAAAAGACCTCTCAGATAATCTTTGAGAGTACCGAGCTAGACATACCAGGAACATATGATGTTTTTACTATGGTCAATACCTTCTTATCTACAGAATTAGAGGAAATAAAACGAAAAAGAATAAAATGATATAGTCTTATCGGTGAAAACCTTCACAGGCACCATAAGCCGATGGTAAGTTCAGAGAGAGAAGAAAATGAGAGAGGCTTGATAGTGGAAACCCTTCGGGCACTACAAGTCGAACAAGGACCGTGAATCAGATAGGATAATCAGAGCATTGAGGCCCAGTTTCATGGCAAAGAGGTACAACAAGAGTTGAATATTAGACTTGCTTGACAGATTAGGCCACTTAATCCAAAGGTGCATGTCATGGTCATTAGAGTTGGTATCCATATCTGATAAGTTTCTACTTTGCAATTTTCTAGTTAGGTATCATATCTTTTCATTGTCCCTTACTCTGTTCCATTTGTTTTGTTTACTTCCTCTTCTTGAGTTTGTTTGGTCAGAAAAAGTGAGAAATGATCAAAATTTGCTATTAGCTTTCTAATTGCACAAAACGGAATCTGGCTAGCACATCACAATGGCATAAGTCAGGAAAGAACAGTATGCGCACTGAGTTGGTAACAATCAACGTGCTTTGGGATTCATGTGAAATGCAAAGGCTCAGTAATGTCAATTCATGATCAAATGCAACAGATAGAGGATATTGGGCTCAAATAGATCGGAGGTGCTTTCTGTGATAAGGGTTGAAAGAAAATGGTTAGTTGTTAATAGACAAGGTCTTCCGTGTTGAAATCAAAGTTATCATGGCAAGTGTAGAAGTAGCCGCCTTCAAGGTCAAGGCCACAAACTAACCACCTTGTTTTAAACTCACAAGTTTTCTTTGTTTGAAATAGGGATGAAAGCTATGTTCATATGAAAGCTTGGAAGTTTGCATTTTTCAGGTGTAATGCCCTAATTTTGCTTACGCAAAGGCTATTGAGAATATCACACATCACCCCTAGGAGACGCACTTCCTAGTCTGGGTCTTTCAGGCTATATTTTGTTTTAGGAGACGCACTTCCTAAATTGAGTTTTATCCCTAGGATACGCACTTCCTAGTTTGGTTAATCCAAGTTTCGTCCCTAGGAGATGCACTTCTTAGATTGAATCATTCGAGTTTTACCCCTAGGAGCCGCACTTCCTAGTTTGGGTAATTTAAATTCATCCCTAGGAGACGCACTTCCTAGCTTGAGTCATTGAAGTTTTACCCATAAGAGACGCACTTCCTAGTTTGGGTCATTTAAATTCATCCCTAGGAGACGCACTTCCTAGTTTGAGTCATTGAAATTTTACCCATAGGAGACACACTTCCGAGTTTTTGTCATTTAAGTTCTTTCTAGGAGATGCACTTCCTAGCTTGAGTGATTGAAGTTTCACCCGTAGGAGACGCACTTCCTAGTCTGGGTTTTCAAGTTATATTTACTTTTAGAAGACGCATATTCTAAATTAATATTTTACCCCTAGGAGATGCACTTCCTAATTTACATCATTTAAATTCTTTCTAGAATATGCACTTCCTAGTTTGAGTGATTGAAGTTTCACCCGTAGGAGACGCACTTCCTAGTCCGGGTTTTTAAGTTATATTTTTGTTTTAGGAGACGCACTTCCTCGTTTGGGTCATTTAAGTTCATTCTTAGGAGAGGCACTTCCTAGTTTGAGTCATTGAAGTTTCACACTTAGGAGACACACTTCCTAGTCTGGGTTTTTCAGGATATATCTTTAGGAGACGCACTTTCGAAATTGAGATTTCACCCATAGGAGACGCACTTACTTGTTTTCGTCATTTAAATTCATTCCTAGGAGACGTACTTATTAGTTTGAGTCATTAAAGTTTCACCCATAGGAGACGCACTTCCTAGTCTGGGTCTTTCAAGATATAATTTTAAGAGACGCACTTCCTAAATTGAGAGTTAATCCCTAGGAGACGCACTTCCTAGCTTGAGTCATCGGAGTTTCACCCCTAGGAGATGCACTGCCTAGTTTGGGTCTTTCAGGATATACTTTCAGGAGACGTACTTCCTTAATTGAGATTTCACCCTTAGGAGACACACTTCCTAGTTTGAGTGATTGAAGTTTCACCCATTGGAGATGCACTTCCTAGTTCGGGTTTTAAAGTTATATTTTCTTTTAGAAGACGCACATCCTAAACTAATATTTTACCCCTAGGAGACACACTTCCTAGTTTAGGTCATTTAAGTTCTTTCTAGGATACGCACTTCCTAGTTTGAGTGATTGAAGTTTCACCCATAGGAGACGCACTTCCTAGTCTGGGTTTTCAAGTTATATTTTTATTTTAGGAGGCACACTTCCTAAATTGAGATTTTACCCTTAGGAGACACACTTCCTAGTTTGGGTCATTTAAGTTCATTCCTAAGAGAGGCACTTCCTAGTATGAGTCATTGAAGTTTCACCCTTTGGAGACACACTTCCTAGTCTGGGTTTTTCAGGATATAACTTTAGGAGACGCACTTCCGAAATTGAGATTTCACCCATAGGAGACGCACTTACCTATTTTCGTCATTTAAATTCATTCCTAAGAGACGCACTTCCTAGTTTGAGTCATTGAAGTTTCACCCCTAGGTGACGTACTTCCTAGTCTGGGTCTTTCAGGATATACTTTTAGGAGACGCACTTCCTAAACTGAGAGTTCATCCCTAGGAGACGCACTTCCTAGCTTGAGTCATTGAAGTTTCACCCCTAGGAGACGCATTGCCTAGTTTGTGTCTTTCAGGATATATTTTCAGGAGATGCACTTCCTTAATTGAGATTTCACCCTTAGGAGACACACTTCCTAGTTTGTGTGATTTAAGTTTCACCCGTTGGAGACGCAGTTCCTAGTCCGGGTTTTAAAGTTATATTTTGCTTTAGGAGACGCACTTACTAAATTGATATTTTACCCCTAGGAGACGCACTTACTTGTTTGGGTCATTTAAGTTCTTTCTAGGAGATGCACGTCCTAGTTTGAGTGATTGAAGTTTCACCCATAGGAGACGCACTTCCTAGTCCGGGTTTTCAAGTTTTCTTTTTTTTTAGGAGGTACACTTTCTAAATTGAGATTTTACCCTTAGGAGACGCACTTCCTAGTTTGGGTCATTTAAGTTCATTCCTAGGAGAGGCACTTCCTAATCTGAGTCATTGAAGTTTCACTCTTAGGAGACACACTTCCTAGTCTGGGTTTTTTAGGATATACCTTTAGGAGACGCACTTCTGAAATTGAGATTTCACCCATAAGAGACGCACTTCCTTGTTTTCGTCATTTAAATTCATTCCTATGATATGCACTTCCTAGTTTGAGTCATTGAAGTTTCACCCCTAGGTGACGTACTTCTTAGTCTGGGTCTTTCAGGATATACTTTTAGGAGACGCACTTCCTAAATTGAGAGTTCATCCCTATAAGATGCACTTCCTAGCTTGAGTCATTGGAGTTTCACCCCTAGGAGACACACTGCCTAGTTAGGGTCTTTCAGGATATACTTTCAGAAGATGCACTTCCTTAATTGAGATTTCATCCTTAGGAGACACACTTCCTAGTTTGGTTCATTCAAGTTTCACCCGTAGGAAACGCACTTCCTAATCAAGGTCTTTTAAGATTCTTTTCGGAGACACGTCCTAAATTGAGATTTCACCCCTAGGAGACGCACTTCCTAGTTTAGGTCATTTAAGTTCAGCCCTAGGAGACACACTTCCTAGTTTGAGTTATTTAAGTTCATTCCTAGGAGATGCACTTCCTAGTTTGGTTCGTCCAAGTTTCACCCATAGGACATGCACTTCCTAATTTAGGTATTTTAGGTTATTCTTTTAGGAGACGCACTTCCTAAATTGAGATTTCATCCCTAGGAGACACACTTCCTAGTTTGAGTCATTCATGTTTTATTTTTAGCAGATGCAGTTGCTAGTCAAAGTTTTGTGGTTTTACTCACGGGAGATGCACATCCTAGTCGAGTCTTTATTTTACTCTCATCATTGCATCAATAACATAAGTGGTTTAAAGTTTTGCTAACAACTCACAAATCTTCCGAATGCAAGCTGAGGAAGAAAATTTTGTTTGTTTTGTTGTTTGGATTGCAGGAACCCACTGGAGAATGAGGGAATTCGTTTCGAAATTATTTCAAGTTTCAAGTCAGCAGCAGGCGCCACCTGGAGAACAAGAGAAGTCATTTCAGAATTCAATTCAAGTTAGAAGAAACAGAAGCTCACTGCAAGAATGCGGGTCAACAGTCCGAGACGACCAACAGAAGTAGTCTCAATCCAGAATAAATGAAAAGAAAAAAAAGTGAATCCAAAATGAAGAAGTAGGGAAAGATGTGAACTGATCAAGACATGGTTGAAGTCACGAGCACTACATGTCCGGTCTTGATCCAAAGAACCTGTGGAAAAATGAACCAGCACCTGCGGCTAACAAGCATCAAGGTTCAAATCAGAAGTCTGCATGAAGAACCATTCAAAACTCAAAATCAAGCTTCAGAAGACTTATAGATAGGAATTTTGTAACTCATAGCTATTATGCTTAGTTAGTCTTTTTTATTTTTGATTTTGATGTAATAATAGGACCGCAAACCGGAACCTCGACAGAACGGCACCTCAATCGGCTCTCCACCTCGGTATACTCTATCACCTCATTCACTTCCGAACTACACGTGGCTTGGTTCCTTTATATCCAAGGATATGTAGGCAGCTTAGATACCAGGGGTCGGTCACATTCTCCTTTCTTTTAGTTTTTAGACTCTCTAAATAAGGGTCGGGTCAAAAAAAACCATCTAGTCGTTCTTTGTCTGAAAATACTTCGTGTTTTCAGTCAAAGAGGGGCAGCTATAGACATGTAATCCTCAAGATTTTACACATTTTAGCGTAAATATTTAGTTTAGGCCTAATATCATTTGACTCTTTTACTTTATTTTATCACAAAATTAAAAAATTATAAAAATATTTTCTTTTATTTAGCTAATTAATATTTTATCTAGTTACTTTTAATTTATATACCTTACATAAAATTCAAAAAATACAAAAAATACAAAAATAGTTCCACTTTGTTTTCAGGAACATTATTTTAACTTTACAATGATTTTTCCATTTTTATCTTTTAGTATGATATTTGAAAAATACCAAAAATAGGTTTGTTTTACCGGTTAGTTTTATTTTAATAGTTATTTTACTTAAGTAGGATTAATTATTAAATGACATAGTATTTTTAGTCTTATTTTAGAAGAAAGAGTATGAAATTTGAGGCTAATTTTGTTTCGTCTTAATTGAAGAGGTCCAAAGAGATGGCCCAATTTTAAAGACCAAACCCTAAGACTCACTTCTCCTTCTTCTTATATACCCTAACACACATTTTCAAGACCTAGACACAACCTACAAAACCCTAGACCTAATAAGAATCAGCCATTTCTCCATCAAAAAAAGTTTGTAATATCATCTTCCTCAACCCACCCTTGGACAAAAAAACAAGAACCCCAAAAAGACCTATACCATCTTCTTCATCATTATAGCACCCTTCACAACCTAACAAAAATGCTAGGCTGTTCCTTCACCTCACAAAATACGACCCAATCTCCACCTCCATTCTGCCACCCAAAAACGAACGAGACACAGCATCGACAAGTAGGGACCCTAAGCTTATTCTTCTTCAACATCAACCAGCGACGGATCACCCCTCAAGCCTAACACCCACACCCAATGACCCATGTCCATTCCAAACAGCTGAAGCGTAACAAAGAATGGGGGGAATGAAAATAACGAGACAACATCACCGTTCCAAATCTCTTTCTCTCTCGTTTCTGTCTCACCTCCATCGCCGGCGAGTTTTGCCGAAAATCGGTGAAAACTGAGCTCAGAACCAGCCAACAACATGGACGCCGGCAACAACCATGAACGTCAGCAGACCACCCCTTTCTCTGCCTTCTCACCGCCGAACTTCCCTTCACTAGAAAAAACAGCCGTTTGAGGTTTTGTTCGTCGCTCCGATTTGGTTCGTGATTTTTGCTCCATTTTATAGCTGTCCTGAATCGCATTGTGGAGTTGAGATTTGTATCTGTCAATTCGATAATAAGAATGAGTTTCGGCTAAACAGGTCCATTTTCCATTCTTCTCTTCTTTATTTGATCACTCGGAACAAATCGATTATTGTCTGGATTGCGTCATTAGCGATTTCTGAAAGTTTGTTTAACTTTTTCATTTACTTTTATGTTGTGTTATTTATGATCCCTTTGTGTCTTATGTCCTAGCAAATCCCTATTTGAATGAATTTGGAGTGCATAGATCTTTAATTCCGTGTCATTTGTATTGAATTTGTTTCCAACCTTAAAAATAATTTAGTAGACAAACTGCAATGTTTCGGCTATTACTGCTAATTGTAATGGTGTTGATTGTGGTAGTTGAGAAGCTTCTTCCACCGTTTAAGCCTAAGACTATTAAAGTTGCAATTTCATGAATTTTAGTTATTATCAATGTGAATCTGTCGATAATTCAGCTCTTGTTAAAAGTGAGAGGCCTAATTCAAAAGAAGTGAGTCTACCTGCACCTATTAGTTTGGATGGCTCGTCCATTAGTACTGCCGTTGTTGCAATTGATAATGAGGAAATAAGTCAGAAAGGGATTGTTAGCTAAGAGGAGAGTAAGAATGAGAAAATCAAAGAAGTAGCGTGACTATGGGTATGGTTCCCGTGGCATAGTCATGATATATAATCCCCAATTTGGGTGCACAATTCATGTGACCCGATCAGAATTTTGAGTAATAATAAAATAAACATGTTGTAGATCGCGGGTACGGTTCCCGTAGTATGATTCGCAATGTGTACAAAACAAATGAGTGCGCGACATCGCGACTTGTTCAAAAAAATTCCTTAAATAATTAAAAGCGGTTTTAAAGGTTAAAAATGCACAATAGGTTTTTAACATGTAAATTTTCAAATAATTAGGCTAATTATTAATAGTTGAGCGACCGTGCTAAAACCACGGAACCCAGAAATGCCTAACGCCCTCTCCCAAGTTAATAGAATTCCTTACCCAGATTTTCTGTGTTTTGCTGACTGAACAACAAAGTCAAACTTCCTCGATTCGGGATTTTAAATTGGTGACTTTGGACACCATAAATTATCCCAAGTGGCGACTCTGAATTTGAATAAATAATTCCATTTCAGTTATTGTCACTTTAATTGAAAAAACTCCCTTATATCCCTATCCCCTACGGGAAAAAGAAGGTGTGACAGTTAGGGTTCCTCTGTGAAAGGTCGGATAGTATGGGTTTTGGCCACCTGACATATTTGATTTTCCCTATGGCCGATACGAGACTCGATGTCGAAGTTGTACTCAGATAGCCGGGGAGCCTCTACCGGCCTAGTGTGCCGATCGAACCCGATTTTGCTCATGAGTCCCCGGGAATTTTGACCTCGATCTATCCTTCGATCACCTCGAGACATGTTACGCTTTGGCGCATTTCTTTGATCTTCTACATACGGCTGGTATCTTTATTTGTTTGATCTTTGCTCCCTTTCTATAAACCTTTGCTCCTTTGTAAAGAGCCTACTGGGATATACTGAGCCCCAGGGGGCTCCTAATTGGTCGTCTTCGACCCTGATCTTTGATTGTTACCTGTTGTGCATATCCGCCCTGGTCACGGCGGTATATTCAATCAAATTTTATTTTAACTGCCTTGAAGCTATTGATCTTCGTTCGTTCAAGTCTTGAGTGAAGGCCTGTACTGCCCAGTCATCGGAGACTGGCGGTAATTCCATTCTCTCCGTTTGAAAACAAGATACGAATTTCCTTGGCATCTCGTTTTATCTCTGTTTGATTTTGAAGATATCGTACTTCCTGGTGGCGACCTTGATGGCACCAGTGTGTGCCCTCACAAAAGAATCCGCCAACATGGCAAATGAGTCTATTAAATTTGGGGGCAGGTTATGATACCACATCATAGTCCCTTTCGATAGTGTTTCTCCAAATTTCTTCAATAGGACAAACTCTATCTCGTCATCCTTTAAGTCATTTCCTTTTACAACACAAGTATAAGCGGTGATGTGCTCATTGGGTTCTGTGATCCCATTATATTTCGGGACGTCGGGCATTCTAAATTTCTTTAGGATGGGCTTCGGGGCCGCACTCGGTGGAAATGGTTTCTGTATGAACTTCTTTAAATCTAATCCCTTCAGAATTGTGGGCACGCCCGGGATCTAATCGACCCTCGACTTATAAGTCTCCACCCTTTTATCATTATCTTCTATCTTTTTTCTCCTGATTCAATTCTTTTGGTGAGATCCTCAAGCATCTTCATAATAGCGGGGTCTGTTGCTGACCCTTTTTGCTCGATCTCTCCGGTACCTTCTCGACTGGAGGAGCCGTTTCTGGTGCTACTATGCTTGGGGTTTTTTTGGTGACTTTGTAGCTGAGCAATAGCCACTTGTTGTGCTTGCAACGTTTCAGAAATGACTTGAAGACTAACGTTTCTTTCCTCACCGTGCACACTTCTGTCGGTAGAAGAGCTTACATCGACATGCACAGCGTTCCGCGAGCTCACATCGATGGGAATTTGTGCTGGTGCTTCCCCTGGGTTTTGCAGTAGTACACCGGCATTTGTTGGTGCTACCCCTGGGTTTTGCGGTGGTAAACGGGCATCTGCAACATTTTCTCCCTAAAGCCCAATACCATTGTTTTCACGTGCATTTGCTGAGTTGGACATTTTTGACCTAAAATCAGAGATTATTGGACAAGAAAAAGTGTGAAGAATAACTTGTGTTTTCAGAAAACTAGCACCAAAACAATTATTATTATATTTAGCCCCACGGTGGGTGTCAAACTATTTACCTTGAAAATGGTAACTACAATTATATTTGATTTTGTGGTTCTAAATTTAATACTAGTTTTTTTGCAATAGATGCTAAGTTAAAGTAAAGAAAATAAGAAATGCAAACCAATAGGGTCACACGGTTGGGCCTCGAGCTGGCTGGAGCAGGGCCTCGAGGTCTAGATGGGGCTAATAATAATGAACAATTGATGAAGAATCAAAGATAATGAGGGCCTCAGAGATGGCTTTTTGCGGTTAATAATGAGCAATAAATGAAGAACAATAAATGAACAATGAATGAATAAGAAATAAGCGATAAGTGTGTAGAGCAATTCTTTAAGCAAAGAGCAGAGAATGTTGTATAGTATTCAATGTGAGTGTAATGATCCGAATCATTTTACAAGATGACAAGGGTCCCCTTTATATAGGAGGGTGAATCCCAACACAGTACATGTCTAATAAATGACGAAGAAATGCTACTAGTACAACTGTATAACGGTTCAATACAGATTAGTGTTATTCTTGCAGACTCTGTCAGTCCTCATCGCGTGCCCTCGGTGGTTTCCCGCCTTTCCATAATGGATATCGATTTTTATACTACCTCGAGGTACACCATGGTGAGTCTTCGACGTACCCTGCCGAGGCGAGTGCTTCGAGGATGGGACTTGGATCGTGCTTTGATTCTACCGAGGCCGGGCTTGAACTGCCACAGAAGTCTCAAATCAGTCTTCCCTGATTTTGACCGTATACATAAGTTAAGACGATATCATTTTGAATTCAAGTATTCTGTTTATGTAATACCATTAATTTCTAGATTCAAAATGATTTTTGTATTTTTTATCACGTCAGTTACTCTACAATAATCATTTCATCTTGTAAATAATTTATTGATAAATTTAGTTAGTTGTTCTTTCACATAAGAGTTATGATTAAAGATTTACGTGCATCACACGTACATAATGACTAGTACTATATTAAAAGCACAAAGGTCATTAGCGAAATGTTGTTCGCCCATTTTACCTTTAAAAATAGGATTCACGCTAGATAAAATAGTCAATTAAGCATTTTCTAATATTTAGGACATGAAAATTAAATTGGTTATTAAATCATTCTTTATATAAACTAGATATCTAAAATTTAGGACTTTAAAATTGATTAAAATTTTACCTTTAATTTTTAAAAAGTCAATTATTTCGTATGTTACTACAAACGTTGTAGACGTTCATAGTTTCCGTAATTACGTGCCATCCTGATGGCATTCTAATTGTATTCAAGACGAACAAAACAATTTTTAACATCAAATAAAAAATTTCTTTTTAAGAACTATTTTACTTCATTTAGTATTTACAATATCTTAATTCTAATTATATGGTAAATAATGAGAGACTATAATTAAAAATTATTTAATATATAGAAAGGTAATATTTCACTTTTCTTTTTTTGTCTTCTCCAATTACTTTAGACTATTATAAAGCACGAAATTTCAATGCAAAATTGATCGACCTTTTTATTATTTAATAACAAATTTTACATTGGACAAAATCATCGTTTAATTGTTAATAATTACTTTCTAATATTTAGGACATTGAAATTAACTAAAGTTTTGATTACTAAATCTTTTCTATTTAAACTATATAGGAAATCCTAATACGTAGGAATATAATCACAGTAAGATAAATTATATAAGTTGAGTAAATTTATTTTCACAAGAATTTATAATTTTAAAAATTGTTGTTTCACCTGGAACAATAATAATCCAGGTAACATTAGAAGTCTTCCCCTTCAAAATACCAAGAGACGAAAACTTAAAGCAAATTGTATAGAAGTCATATTAGGAGCTCAAGATTATTTTCATATTGCTAAAATTGTAAGATTTAGGGTTGGTAATATTGAAAATGTTAGCTATTTAAGCTTTTCTTTAAAAGAAAATGTTAATAAAATATTTCCAAAAGTGTTGTCATAGAGTTTCTTAGTTTCTTATAGTGTCGATAAATCTATCTAGCGGATAGATATTGTCACAACCCAAAATCCACTAAGGGTCGTGATGGCGCCGGACACCGCTGTCAAGCAAGCCAACCAAAATACTTAATTTAATTCTCATTTTAATAATTTTGAAAACTATGATTTTTCCTTCAATTTCTCTAGTAAAAGATAATCATTTCAAATCGAATATGAATGTTAAGAAGTTAATACAACCTCATAATTATCCCAGAACCCGGTGTCACAAGTACATGAGCAATTTCTAGGAAATAATGTAATACAACAACCGTCCGGAATACAATATTGGACAGAAAGTAAATACAATAATCTGAAAGAGACTCTGCTGGCTGCGAGTCGTCTCGAAAAGTGCAGCTCACCTAAGTCTGCATATCAACCATGCTGCTACGCCCACTGGGCCACTAGGGATGCATGTGCTTGTGCAACAAAAATGCATAGCAAGTGTAGTATGAGTACGAAAACAACGTGTACCCCATGAGTATCCCGTCTAATCTCGAAGAAGTAGAGACGAGAGGTCGACTTCGAGACTTACTAGTGGTCCAATAATAATAGTTGTAAAAAATGGGAGGAGATCATGCATTTTCATAAAGCAATTATAAACTCATAAAGCCGGATAATAGGTAAACAACTTCTCAAATAATAATGGATTTCAAAGATTTACTTTTCATCATCTTTTATCAATTTATCTCCAGCCAGGACAGGCAATTATCAACATTTGTAAATCTCAGGCAAATAATAAAAGCATGTGCATATCATGCCGAGGTCTTACGGCCCGATCCAATATAAATGTAAAATGTGCACTGCCGAGGGTCGAACGGTGCGAACCATAGATGCATCTATTTCTACCGAGACAATCGGCCTGATCCACAAATATCAATTATCAACAAAAACGTATAAGACGGCGCATTTACATTCAAATAAACTCCTACAAGTGCTTGACACAGCATACGTTCACTTATGTTCATTTCCAATTCTCCAGCATATCCTAAATGATCACATTATCAAGAAGACATATAACATTGGCAAATATAGCATGATACGGGTCCTAAACTACTCGGACAATTAACATGATAGTAGCTACGCACGGACTCTTGTCATCTAGTGCGTACGTATCCCTCACATTTAGTGGCAAATTACACAATTTTTACTCGTATGGGGATAATTCCCTCTTACAAGGCTAGAAAGGAGACTCACCTCGCTCCGAAGATCCATAACCGGCATTCCATGCCCTTCCAAAGACTCGCTTTGATGCAAATGCTCTAAAACTAGCCAATAATTACGCAAATTCATTAATATATGTTCAATTACTCATATCTAATTTATAACAATTCCTAACCCCGATCGAAAATTTGACAAAATTTCCCTCGGGCCCACATGTCCGGATTCCGAAATTTCTCGAAAGTAAAGTTTACCCATGAACTCGCGAACTCAAATATATGATTTTATATTAATTTCATACCCAAAATCATGGTCAAAATCCAAGAATATTAATTTTCTAGGTTTTCCCTCAACCCCAAGTTTCTACTAATTTTCATGCTCAAATCCCTAACAAAACCATGTATTTAACTCGCAAGGGGTGAAATTAACTTACCTCATGTTTGATGACGAAATCCCTCTCTTTAAGCTCTCCAAAAATCACCCAAACTAGAGTAAAATGGCCAAGACCCATGATTTTTAAAGAACCTTACTGCTTCCAGCAATTCCACACCTGCGGTCACACGACCGCTTCTGCGGTTCTGCAGGTGTGGCCCCTCTACCGCTCCTGCGGTTTCTCTTCGGGATCCCCTTTCCGCTTGTGTGCCTCGACTCTCACAGGTGCGGTCCCGCTTTTGCGGCGAGATGATTGCATCTGCGGTCCTTACACTTCCAGCCCAAAATCGCATTTGTGGCTCTCCTGGCTGCTTCTGTGGCTCCGCACCTGCGGTCCAAGCCTCGCAGGTGTGGTTACACCAGAAGACAATTGTTGCACTTCCTCTTCCAATTTCCAAAATTGATCCGTTAACCATCCGGAATCCACCCGAGACCCCCGAAACCCCAACCAATCATACCAACCAGTACCAAAACACATTACGGACTTGCTCGAGGCCTCAAATCATAACAAACAACGCTAAAATCATGAATCGACCCCCAATCCAAGCTTAAGGAACTTTAGAATTTCAAATTTCTACATTTGATGACGAAACCTATAAAATCACGTCCGATTGACCTTAAATTTTGTACACAAGTCATATTTGATATTACGGACCTACTCCAACTTCCGGAATTTGACTCCAACCACGATATCAAAAAGTCCACTTCCGGTCAAACTTTCAAAAACCTTCAAATTTCTATCTTTAGCCAAATGACTCCAAAATGACCTACGAACCTCCGAATTCACTTCCGATCGCGCTCCTAATACCAGAATCACCATACGGAGCTATTCCTAGACTTAGAATCTCAAACGGACATCGATAACACTGAAATGCACTTTCACCCAAACTTATGGAATTCTTCCAAAAATGCAAACTTCTTCAATAGGTGCCAAAACTCTCTTGGGTTTTCCAAAACCCGAACCGGAGATATACCCAAGTCCGAAATCATCATACGAACCTACTGGAACCTTTGAATCCCGAATCCAAAGTCGTTTACTCAAAAATTCAATCTTAGTCAATTCTTCCAACTTAAAGCTTCTGAAATTAGAATTCTTTTTCCAAATCGACTCCGAACTTCCCGGAATTCAGTTCCGACCGTGCGTGCAAGTCATAATACTTGAAGTGAAGCTGCTCATGGCCTCAAACTACTGAACGATGCGCTAGAGCTCAAAACGACCAATCGGGTCGTTACATTCTCTCCCACTTAAACATACGTTTGTCCTCGAACTTACTAAGAACTGCGCTGGAGTTGTCTGAAATCATTGCTTAACACCTCGTGCACCTACTCGTGCTACCACAACTCGGTTGAGCACATTAGCTCAAGAAAATCTGAAGATGTTCTCTTTTATTCAAGCAAATAAGCTTAGAGCCCAGTTCCAACATCCGAAACTCTCTGCCAGGCTTGCTTTCAACATGTGAACACAACATCAATCCCCCCACGATGAACCGATACAAGATTGCATACCTTTGCTAAATTCACACTATGCCATACAAACTCACACAACCATAATAATATCCTCTGATCATAATTAGTCGAAATTCCACGTATCTGACGCTCCCAATGCATCTCACGACCCACATACATCTTGCTCTAACTTTTACAATACCACCATGACGGAAGATGTGCGTAGAAATTCACAACCATTTGCCGAGTCAATAATTCATTGAGTCTATACCCATGACAAGAACCATCACCCCATTCTGAACCAAATAATGGTATTTGCCCTTTAATATTCTTCATATAATCCTATCGCACTAATCTTCGATCCAATAATCTCGTCTCACCCAGAACGAACTACTCGGCAAATAAACCACTCAGACATGACCAAAAGTCTCATATGATGCCACAATATGCCAATAGGCTACCAATTCGAATTCGATTCAAAATGAAAACGAACTCTGGAAGGGACTACTCAACTCACACGGCTAATACGGGCTTTCATCAGAAAAATAGAAAACAAAACACATAAAAACAGATATAGGTAACTGTACTCAACATCATACTGTTGCGGCGTGCAACCCGAACCAAATAACATACCCGTGGTGGCGTGCCACCCGATCCACACATAAAGCTCACATAAGGAGATACACACCAAGCTAAATTGCTCATCACAACACAATACCGAATATCGATCACAAGCACGCTAAGTGCATAATACCATCCTTGGGGAGACATATAGAGGTATAAGCTACAAAACTCAAGCACAGCTGAGGTGCGATACGATCTGAATCTCAAGAGCCATTCTGCTCATATAAAATCATCTCTATGTGGAACCTTAACATATAAGAAATTCACCAAGCCATCTCACAACTCAGACGACACAATATATCATTGCATGAAATAGCTGACGACGAAATAACACCCCGACTACTCTTCCATAAGGGGCGCATTGCTGAAATGAACACATATGGCCTGATATAGCGCACGTATTCACATTTAAATCCATCCAGAGACCTCAAGTTGATTCTGATCGCACTGAACTAGGCTAATAACCTTTCAAGGGTCCATAATCACCCCTTTTTTCCCATAACACACAAGAACAACCATCATAACCGGAGTAATCCTCCATAGTCCACAACCCAGTAAACCGAGTGCCCTCCATGCATCAATTCTCAATTTAACGACATCACCACAATCTTCATACTTGGTTTAACTCTTCAATCAATCCAGTGACTATATGCCACACTTATACAACCCTCCTGTGGGGCACGCTACCATAACCTTCCATAACAGATACAGGTCTGTACATCCAAACCACCGGCCGTACTAATGCTGAAAAGCGATCAAGAATCCTTAACCAGGATGCAAATCCTTTTTCACAAAATACCGATCTCAGGTGACGCTGAAGACAATACCAACTTACTTTAAACATCGAAACTCTTTCCTGCTCATTCGAGCTCGTGACATCCTTGCCAATACCGAACTGCAACCTTGATCCTTACTTCGAATTTCATATCACTCACTGCACCATCATGACAATATACGATAGGACACGATTTTCATCATAACTCCGGAACTGCTAATAGATAAACACTTCATCATATAAAAAACTTTTCACTTAACTCACTCCAGGAGAACCATAGCAACACATGTATGAATTCTCATAACCGTAGAATATGCAAATCTCTAAGTAGTGGTCTAAGCCATCATAGCCCTTTCGGGATCTGCCTATACATAATATGCCATAACAGTAGAATACTTCTGAATAACATCAATTACGGTGGTCGACAAGCCTCACATGTACCGTCACAATTCACTTGCATATCTTGACCACGCTGAAGGAACTGATCACTACCACCAATATGCCAACCTAACTGTGGCTAACCAATCTATGTTCTTCCAATTTATCCTTGATTGCCTTAGAAATATTAATAACTCCATTCAACACATAACACACTCCATCCGCACTCATTCCGAGTGACCTTGAATCACGAGACCATGCTGTCTCCAATCCTACGAACCACTTCATACCTCTTTTGCATGCACATTTGCATCCTCAACTAGCATGCCCATTCTGATAATCCCTCTACGAATCCGAAGTCTTTTCTCATTTCCCTCCCAAATGCTACACTGCAAGTCAAAACATCGTAGAACATTCTGGGCCTCTTCTCATAAGCTGCTACAAAGCTTGATTCTTAATCGTACCTATAGACTCGAAATCATTAGGCACCACACTTTACCCCTTTGAATCCACTAGGACCGTTGTTTAGAGAAACCCGCTCTGACTTGGCCCCGAATGTAATCAACTCCATGAATTTTCTAGCACATGAATACTCCCTCGACGAAGCACCCGACAGAATCACTTCCCTTGAAGCCCGCATCTATACAAGGTATAAATCCAGAATCCTTCCCTACGTCTGAACATGAGCCAATAAGGCCAACCATAGAACACCTTTAACAATTCCTTTGCTCAAATCTCCTCTTATGTTACTCTCCCTTAGCTGAAATAACCCACCAATATGCTAATAACCAGAAATCTCACAAATGGACGACCATGCAATCCAACCGTAGGCGGTGGGACTCTCCCACTTAGATTAAAGCCACTATTACACAACTCTAGAATTCTCCAAGATTTTTTATCTCTTATTAACATAACCTTGCGCAATCAACAGCCAAAATTCTCAGAATCTTTCTGTAAAACCCCCTTTTATACTCTGAATCATCAACCATATTCACACGACTGATCTTTTTGTTTTATAACCAATAGAATTCTTCGTAGAAGCTTCACTAACCATGCGACAGCCAATCTGTTTATTGGAGATACCCCACTTGTGGAATTTACGTGCCGACATCTTCCAACGCTACTGCACGGGATACAATCACTACGACATCAATAACCAATCCTGAGTCCGAGCTCACTCTCTAACTGTACAAGTCCATTCACCCATCGTGGTCATCAATTAAATATGCGGCAACATCCTTCCAATTCAAAGTTATGTTGTATCCTTCTTCATTTCAAGCAGCTCCTTTCCGTTGTATCAAATCTTTTGCCACATAATAGCCAATACTTCAGCTTAAATCCGTAGACCCCAATCACCCATCACTAAAATTCCCAAACCATTCCAAACTCTCTTTAAGGTGCATAGTCATCCTACCACAAAGCCCATACGCAACTCCACCACTCTCCCACTTTGGCGGAACTCACCCTTTTAATCGACTACTCGACCTTTGCCTCTTATACCTAGTCTTCTATAAATTTTAACCACCGCCTGACACTCCCCACATGTCCTTCCTCATCCTTTGTTGCTCAGTTGTTGCCTTAAATAAAATCTATCTTCGTAGCACTTGAACCCACAAATCGCTACTAACTTTAAACCTTTCCGAAGATCATCTTTCTCAAGCCGTCAACATTAGAAATACTGATTCAATCCTTAACCACCGCACCCCTCGATCTCTGATAGTCATTTCTCCAATATTATTCCACAATACCCTGCCCCAAAGGTGGATTGAAGAAAATCATAATACCGGCGAACTTAACATATTGAATCACGGACGGTGAAACCACGTCGCAGATGAAAATCCCATCACACTTGAAATCACCAAGCCTTGTTACTCCATCACTCCAAATATGAACATCCCTAAGCCAATGGCTTTTCCTCCGCCGGAAATGATATATCATATGTTTGAATTGTGCACTGAGTAGACTTCCTTTCAAATCATTCATTGCCCCAACACATAGGCAAGTATCCTACCATCAAGTCAATACTGTGCGATAACTGATCGTGAGCATCATAGCAATCCATGCATAGTCTCCAAGCTCTCAGGAATACTGTTATCGAGCTGAAATGACAAGATATCCTTCCGCAGGGAAACGACAATAGCCCAACCAACTATACCGGGAGAAACATCCCACACCACATATGTAGTATCATTACAATTCTTTAATTCTCGATTTATAACAAGTTGTTAGCATCGCGTAAGATTGAGCAGGAAGGAAACAAGGGCATAAGCCTCAAGGGATCAAATCGCACGATGAGGAATCAAGAAGGGAAGTACTCCTAACAGCCTTGTAGCCTCCCGAAGATAAGTAGAGACGTCTCTGCACCGATCCGCGAGACTCTACTAAACTTGCTCATGACTTGTGAGACCTAAGGGAACCTAGTGCTCTGAAACCATGTCGTCACGACCCAAAATCCACTAAGGGTCGTGATGGCACCGGACACCGCTGTCAGGCAAGCCAACCAAAATACTTAATTTAATTCTCGTTTTAATAATTTTGAAAAATATGATTTTTCCTTCAATTTCTCTAGTAAAACATAATCATTTCAAATCGAATATGAATGTTAAGAAGTTAATACAAGATACCCCATAATCATCTCACAACCCGGTGTCATAAGTACATGAGCAATTTTTAGGAAATAATGTAATACAACAATCGTCCGGAATACAATATTGGACAGAAAGTTCAATAATCTGAAAGAGACTCTGCTGGCTGCGGGTCATCTCGAGAAGTGCAGCTCATCTAAGTCTCCGTATCAACCATGCTGCTATGCCCACTAGGCCACTAGAGATGCATGTGCCTGTGCAACAAAAATGCACAGCAAGTGTAGTATGAGTACGAAAACAATGTGTACCCCATGTGTATCCCGTCTAATCTCGAAGAAGAAGAGACGAGAGATCGACTTCGAGACTGACTAGTAGTCCAATAATAATAGTTGTAAAAAAAATGGGAGGAGATCATGCATTTTCATAAAGCAACTATAAACTCATAAAGCCGGATAATAGGTAAACAACTTCTCAAATAATAATGGATTTCAAAGATTTAATTTTCATCATCTTTTATCAATTTATCTCCGGCCAGGAAAGGCAATTATCAACATTTGTAAATCTCAGGAAAACAATACAAGCATGCGCATATCATACCGAGGTTGTACGTCCCGATCCAATATAAATGTAAAATGTGCACTGCCGAGGGTCGAATGGCGGGAACTATAGATGCATCTATTTCTACCGAGGTGATCGACCCGATCCACAAATATCAATTATCAATAAAAAAGTATAAGAAGGTGCCTTTACATTCAAATAAACTTCTACAAGTGCTCAACACAGTATACATTCACTTATGTTCATTTCCAATTCTCCAGCATATCCTAAATGATCACATTATAAAGAAGACATATAACATTGGCAAATATAGCATAATACGGGTCCTAAACTACTCGGACAATTAACATGATAGTAGCTACGCATAGACTCTCGTCACCTAGTGTGTACGTAGCCCCCGCATTTAGTGGCAAATTACACAATTTTTACTACTACGGGGACAATTCCCTCTTACAAGATTAGAAAGGAGACTCACTTCGCTCCAAAGATCCATAACCGGTATCCCACGCCCTTCCAAAGACTCGCTTCGATGCTAAATGCTCCAAAACTAGTCAATAATTATGCAAATCCATTAATATATGTTCAATTACTCATTACAATCTAATTTATAACAATTCCTAACCCCGATCAAAAAATTGACAAAATAGCCCTCGGGCCCACATGCCTGAATTCCGAAATTTCTCGAAGATAAAGTTTACCCATGAACTCAAGAACTCAAATATATAATTTTCTCCTAATTTCATACCCAAAATCGTGGTCAAAATCCAAGAATATCAATTTTCTAGGTTTTCCCTCAACCCAAGTTTCTACCAATTTTCATGCTCAAATCCCTAACAAAACCATGTATTTAACTCACAAAGGGTAAACTTAACTTACCTCATGTTTGATGATGAAATCCCTCTCTTGAAGCTCTCCAAAAATCGCCCAAACAATAGTAAAATGGAGGAAAATGGCCCAGACCCCCGATTTTTAAAGAACCTTACTGCTTCAAGCAATTCTGAACCTGCGGTCACACGACCACTTCTGCGGTTCCGCATGTGCCCTCTACCGCTCTTACGGTTTCTCTCCGGGATCCCTTTTCCGCTTCTACGCCTCGACTCCCGCAGGTGTGGTCCCGCTTCTGCGGCGAGATGACCGCATCTGCGGTCCTTACACTTCCAGCCCAAAATCGCATATGCGGCTCTCCTGGCCGCTTGCAGCTCCACACCTGTAGCCCAAGCCTCGCAGGTGCGGTTACACCAGAAGAAAACTACTGCACTTCCTCTTCCAATTTCCAAAATTGATCCGTTAACCATCCGAAATCCACCGGAGGCCCCCGGAACCCCAACCAATCATACCAACCCGTCCCAAAACATATTACGAACTTGCTCGAGGCCTTAAATCATATCAAACAACGCTAAAATCATGAATCGACCCCCAATCCAAGCTTAAGGAACTTTAGAATTTCAAAATTCGATGACGAAACCTATCAAATCACGTCCGATTGACCTCAAATTTTGCACACAAGTCATAGTTAACATTACAGACCTATTCCAACTTTCGAAATTGGATTTCGACCCCAATATCAAAAAGTCCACTTCCGATCAAACTTCTCAAAAACCTTCAAATTTCTATCTTTAGCCTAATGATTCCAAAATGACCTACGGACCTCTGAATTCACTTCCGCTCGCGCTCCCAATAGCAGAATCGCCATACAGAGCTATTCCCAAACTCGGAATCTCAAATGGACATTGATAACACTGAAATGCACTTCAACCCAAACTTATGGAATTCTTCCAAAAATGCTAACTTCTGCAATAGGTGTCGAAATGCTCCCGGGTCTTCCAAAACCCGAACCGGACATACGCCCAAGTCCGAAATCATCATACGAACCTACTAGAATCTTCGAATCCTGAATCCAAGGTCATTTACTCAAAAATTCAATCTTAGTCAATTCTTCCAATTTAAAGCTTTCGAAATTAGAATTCTCTTTCCAAATCGACTCCGAACTTCCCGGAATTCAGTTCCGACCGTGCGTGCAAGTCATAATACCTGAAGCGAAGCTGCTTATGGCCTCAAACTGCTGAACAAGGCGCTAGAGCTCAAAATGATCGGTCGGATCGTTACAGATATTGCATGTAATCACGAACAAATATCAAATTAGGAATGTGTGGCTACATGATATTACCAATTATTATCGAGTTAAAGGGATTGACAACATATATTAGCAAGTTTATCATGATAATAATCGAATCTACCTGGAAAGTGGCGCGAGAACCTAAATTTATTCCTAAGGAAAGTCCAAATAATAAGGCATTTGTAGAGAAGAGATCTTCATTTATTGAGTTAGATAAATGCGATTAACGTTCATGATTTTTAAAAGAGTAATTTAGATTTTTTAATTTTTGTTAATAATTTGAACACTTCTATGCATACTATTTATGTAATTTTTAAAAATTTATATACATTGATATGAAATACACGCGCAACGCGTATACTCTAAAGACTAGTCTTGAGAAATCTATAATTTTAACAGTTTTAAAATTAATAACCGATAAATTTTTTTGGGAAATGTATTGTATTATACTGAGTTTATCGACTGGTCAAGTTTATATTTGCTCATCTGTTTTTTCAAGTTAAAGAGAGAATGATGTTCTTTTGTGGACTTACGGTTAGTTTGTTTTATAGATTAGAATATTTGAAATTGAATATTTATATAATTGTACTAAATCTTATTACAATATTTATTATATTGTAAATGTTTACTATAATAGTCATTATTCTAAATGTTAATATTAGACAACAGAGACTGTTTTTCTCAACATTTTTAATATTTAACAACTAATCTTTATTTTAAAAATTAGTAAATATAATTCAAATTTAGTAGTAATTAAATCTTATACTTACAATTTATTAGAGACAATATTAATTTAAAGTTTGTATACAGTCAAAAGCGGGTCTACCCGATTTTACTATTTGATCGAGACAAGGGAGTTACATCCGGAGTAACCTTGTAATGAATCAGACCCGAGCTCAAAGACGAGTTGTCGAGTCTGAAGATCGAAGTGTCTGTTGTGATCGAGGCCAACAACAATCGAGATTAAGTATGACCGACTTCGAGTGAAGTGCAATAACGAAAATGCTAGATATCCGTAACCAGTCGAAGATAATGGCGAAAATCTCGGAACAGATCAAATAAGGGCGGTTATTTATACCAATCATGTGATTTACTTCCGTAATTAGAGTTGTACTATAATTAGGATTCCTCTAGTATATTGTCACGACCCGAATTTTCCACCCTCGGTAGTCGTGATGGCGCCTATTAGTGAAAGCTAGGTAAGTCAATTAGTCCAATTTTTAACCATTTTCGTGTTTAATTCCTTAGCAATTCCAAACAACATAACAAAAATAACGGAAATAATAATAACAAAATAGTGCGGAAGACGAAATGTGATAATTTAAATTAATACAAACTGCAGAAGTCTAAGTACAACTCTACCCAGAATTTGGTGTCATAATGTCACGGACCCTCTATGAATACTACAAATAAAGTCTAAATAAAAATACACGAATCTGTCTCTGAATACGTAAAAACAGAAAGAAATAATAGGAGGAAACGCCAAGGCATGCAGACGCCTGCAGGACTACCTCAGGTCGCCTGAATGGACTGAAGACAGCAACCTCACTGCGGTCCAAAAGCTGCAGCACCAGGATCTGCACACAATGCAGAGTATAGTATCAGCACAACCGACCCCATATGTTGGTAAGTGTCTAGTCTAACCTCGGCGAAGTGGTGACGAGGCTAGGACCAGACTAACAAATAAACTTATGTTGTTAAATCATATACAGCGGAAAATAAAGGCAAAAATGTACAGTTAAGGATATGAGGGGGAAACATGCTGCGGGGAACATCAAGTAATAACAGAAGAACAACAAATAAATATAAGGAATAGCAAAGTTCAATTATCAACAGGAATCAGGAATAAAAGACAAGTGCACGGCATCACCCTTCATGTTTTTACTCTCATCCTCACCATAAAATCAATAAAAATCGGCACGACATCACCCTTCGTGCTTTTACCTCACATAATCATGGCACGGAATGATCCTTCGTGCATTAACACTCATATCATGGCACGGAACGTGCGGCACGGCATCACCTTTCGTGCATTGGCACTCTCTCATAAATATCATACACGGCATCACCCTTCATGCTTTACACTCTCTCACAAAAATTATGCACGACATCACCTTTCATGTTTTAACACTCTTCTTTACCTAAACAACAATCCCAAAGCAATAAGGGCAAGGAAATCAATAAAATCACAATAAAATCCTGGCAAGGGAACAATAGTACAACGATCATATCCCGCAAGGGAAACAATACCAAAACAATAACATCCTGGTAAAGGAGAAAACATCAAAAGTAGCAACATCCTGGCAAGGGAGACAATATCGTAATCCTCTTTTCTATTTCACATTTACTTCACAACTCAATTCACAATTTGAGCCAATGCTCTATAATATTCAATTGTCAATTATACTTCCACAAATCATTTTACAACTTGAGCCAACGCTCTTCAATGTTCAAATATCAATATTACTCCCACAAGCCTTGCTCAACAATAGAAATCATCATGTAAGGCATGAACAATACAGACGGAGTTACATTAATCATAGTTTAAGACTCATATGCATGCTTGCTAAATGAATCAATTCCAATGCATAAAACTCAATTACCCATTCATCCACGAACTCAAATATATAATTTATTTGAAATCGGACCACAAATCGAGGTCCAAATCTCCAAAATTTGAAAAGCTTAAGTTCTACCCAAAACACCAAATTTCCCCCATGAAAACCCTTGATTTTGAATTGAAATCATGTGAAAAGATGTTAAAGATTAATGAAAACGAGTTCGAAATGACTTACAATCGATTTGGAAGAGTACTTGCCTTTGAAAAATCGCCCAATGGTGTTTTTGGTTTCAGAGGGTTTGAAAAATGAGATATTTTCAGCTAAGTTATTATTTAGCAGGTTGCAGATGTCGCAATTGTTACCAGGGTTTGCAATTGTGAATCCTTAAGGAACCTTCTGACTACGCATTTGCGATCAGATGTTCGCAATTGTGAACTCGCATTTGCGAAGGGAATGCCGCATTTGCGACAGCTGGGGGTATCTGGGCTATTCACATTTGCGAAGAATTTCTCGCAATTATGAGAAGGGCTGGCCAGGGCATACTTCGCAATTGCGAAATGACCCTCGCAATTCCCAAGCCTGATAGACACGCTATTGCGATACCTGACCTTGAAATTGCGAGATCAGGGCCCGCAAGGCTACAACACATACCAGTTGAAAATTTGCAACTTACGAAGTCAAATTTCACTCTGTGGCCTATACAAAACTCACCCGAGCCCTCGGGGCTCCAAACCAAACATGCATGCGAGTCCAAAAACATCATACGGACTTGTTCGTGCGATCAAATCATCAAAATAACATTAATATATATGAATTTAGCATCAAAATCAAAGAAACGTCTCATGAACTCTTAAGTTCAATTTTTATCAACCGATGGTCCGATACACATCATTTCAAGTTCGTTTCCTACCAAATTTTACAGGCTCAACTTAAATCACATATAAGACTTGTACCGGGCTCCGGAACCAAAATACGGGACCTAAACCATCAAATTCAATTACATTCAAGTTTCCAAAAACTCTAAAATTTTCAGTTAAACAATTTTCGTCAATTCATTTTAAAAGCAAAATTAATCATTCTACACAGATTTTCACATAATGGTTTTCCGGATACACACCTGGACTACGCACGCAAACCGAGGAGAGATAAAAAGTACATTTTAAGGCATCAGAACACAAAATTTATTTTTAAAACAAGTGATGACACATTCTCCACCTCTAAAACAACAGTTCATCCTCAAATGGACTTAGAAGGAAGTACCTGAGTCGAAGAAAAGATGGGGATAACGGCTCCGCATATCGAACTCAGACTCCCACGTCGCTACCTCAACATGCTGACCTCTCCACTGAACACGAACATAAGGGAAACTCTTCGATCTCAACTGACGAACTTGCCGGTCTAGAATAGCTACCGGCTCCTCCTCATAGGACAAGTCATTGTCCAACTGGACAGTGCTAAAATCTAACACGTGGGATGGTTCGACGTGATACTTCCGAAGCATGCACATGAAACACTGGGTGTACGGCTGATAAGCTCGACGGCAATGCAAGTCTGTAAGCCACCTCTCCCACTCGATCAAGAATCTCAAACGGGCTAATGAATCTAGGGCTAAGCTTGCCCCTCTTCCCAAATCTCATCACGCCCTTCATAGGCGACACCCGCTCACCGGGCATGAATGCCATATCGCGAACCTTACGGTCGACATAACTCTTTTTCCTGGACTGAGCTGTACGGAGCCTATCCTGAATGATCCTGACCTTGTCCAAGGCATCTTGTACTAGATCTGTACCCAACAACTGAGCCTCCTCCGGCTCAATCCATCCAACCGGCGACCGACACAGCCCACCATATAAAGCCTCATAAGGAGCCATCTAGATGCTCGACTGCTAGCTGTTGTTGTAGGCAAACTCCGCTAAAGGCAAAAACTGATCTCACGAACCTCCAAAGTCAATGACACAAATCCAGAGTAGCCTTGTAATGAATCAGACCCAAGCTCAAAGACGAGTCATCGAGTCTGAAGATCGAAGCGTCCATTGTGACCGAGGCCAATAGCAATCGAGATTAAGTATGACCGACTTTGAGTGAAGTGCAACAACGGAAATGCTAGATATCCGTAACCGGTCAAAGATCATGGTGAAAATCTCGAAACAGATCAAATAAGGGCGGTTATTTATACCAATCATGAGATTTACTTCCGTAATTAGAGTTGTACTATAATTAGGATTCCTCTAGTATATTGTCACGACCCAAATTTTTTACCCTCGGTAGTCGTGATGGCACCTACTAGTGAAAGCTAGGCAAGCCAATTATTCCAATTTTTAACCATTTTCGTTTTTCATTCCTTAGCAATTCCAAACAACATAACAAAAACAACGGAAATAATAATAACAAGACAGTGCGAAAGACGAAATGTGATAATTTAAATTAGTACAAACTGCAAAAGTCTAAGTACAACTCTACAAAGAATTTGGTGTCACAATGTCATGGACCATCTATGAATACTACAAATAAAGTCTAAATAGAAATACACGAATCTATCTTTGAATACGTAAAAACAGAAAGGAAATAATAGAAGGAGATGCCAAGGCATGCGGATGTCTGCAGGACTACCTCAGGTCGCCTGAATGGACTGAAGACAGCAACCTCACTGTGGTCCAAAAGCTGCAGCATCGAGACCTGCACACAATGTAGAGTATAGTATCAGCACAACCGACCCCATATGTTGGTAAGTGCCTAGCCTAACCCCGGCAAAGTGGTGACGAGGCTAGGACCAGACTACCAAATAAACCTGTGCAGTTAAATCGTATACAGCAGAAAATAATGGCAAAAATGTACAGTTAAGGATAGTAGGGGGAAACATGTTGCAGGGAACATCAAGTAATAATAGAAGAATAGCAGATAAATATAAGGAACACCAAAGTTCAGTTATCAATAGGAATCAGGAATAAAAGACAAGTGCATGGCATCACCCTTCGTGTTTTTGCTCTCGTCCTCACCATAATATCAATAAAAATCGGCACGACATCACCCTTCATGCATTAACACTCTCTCACAAATATCATACACGGCATCACCCTTCGTGCTTTACACTCTCTCACTAAAATCATGCACGGGATCACCCTTCGTAATTTAACACTCATCCTTACCCAAACAACAATCACAAAGCAATAAGGGCAAGGGAATCAATAAAATT
This sequence comes from Nicotiana sylvestris, assembly GCF_000393655.2. Classification (NCBI taxonomy): domain Eukaryota; kingdom Viridiplantae; phylum Streptophyta; class Magnoliopsida; order Solanales; family Solanaceae; genus Nicotiana; species Nicotiana sylvestris. Next base: position 52,953,188 of record NC_091063.1, read on the forward strand.
ACAATAAAATTCCGGCAATGAAACAATAGTACAACAATCATATCCCGCAAGGGAAACAATACCAAAACAATAACATCCCGACAAGAGAGACAACATCAAAAGTAACAACATCCCGGAAAGTGAGACAATATCATAATCCTCTTTTCTTTTTCACATTTACTTCACAACTCAATTTACAATTTGAGTCAATGCTCTATAATGTTCAATCGCCAATTATACTTCCACAAATCACTTTACAACTTGAGCCAACGCTCTTCAATGTTCAAATACCAATATTACTCCCATAAGCCTTGCTCAACAATATAAATCATCATGTAAGGCATGAACAATACAAACGGAGTCACATTAATCATAGTATAAGACTCACATGCTTGCTAAATGAATCAATTCTAGTGCATAAAAATAGGTTTTATAAAGATTTCCCCAAAAAGTCAAAAATCGACCTCGGACCCACATGGTCAAAACCCAAGTTTCGAACAAAAACCCGATTACCCATTCACCCACGAACCCAAATATATAATTTGTTTTGAAATCGGACCACAAATCGAGATCCAAATCCCCAAAATTTGAAAAACCTAAGTTCTACCCAAAACATCCAATTTCCCCTATGAAATCCCTTGATATTGAGTTGAAATCATGTGAAAAGATGTTAAAGATTAAAAAAATGAGTTAGAAATGACTTACTGTCACACATCCTTTTTTACACTCCGAGGGGGTGTACGGGAGTTTTTCCAATTAAAGTGACATTATTCGAAATGGGATTAGTTAATTTAATTTATTGGAGTCTCCATTTGGAATAATTTAATTGGTGTCCCAAGTCATCGATTTTTTTAAAATCCCTAATCGAGGAAATTTCGACTTTATTTTAAAAGTCTGCGAACCAGAAATTCTAAGTAAGGAATTATATTAACACGGGAGAAGGTGTTAGGCATTTCCGAATTCCGTGGTTCGAGCACGGTCGCTTAAACTATTAATAATTGGCCTATTATCAGATTTACTACATGTTTTAAACCTATTGTGTATTTTTAACTTTATAACTGCTTTTAATTATTTAATGTTACATAATGTGAATCATGTCATAGGAACCATACCCATGATCTACAACATGTTTAAGTTAATGAAAAGTTATTTAAAGTTATGGTCGGGTCACGTAAATATACCCCCGAATTTGAGAATTAGGTATCATAGCTACTTCAAGGGAACCGTACCCGTAGCCATGATGGTTTTATTATAAACGCGCCTAAAGCAAACTGCGAGTATTTATAGGGTTGTTTTCCTATACTAAGTTAATATTAATGTGAGGGTCATAGGTTATGGATTTTATTTGCGTATGGCACACCTCAACTTATTTTTGAAAGAAAAGATTTGTATTTTTTCTAAGGCAAAATAAAGATACTCCTATTTTAATCTAATCTAAAATTAGGTATCATAAACACGTCACAGAAACCGTACCCATAGTTGTAATAATTTAATAATCGAAGGTAGATGCTTGCTAGCTCTTTATTTTCTCTTCGTGACCAAGGAGGTAAAGAAAACTAGGACATGTATTCATCAAAGTGGAACTAATATCACTACATCAATCTAAAATCACATAAGTGTACCAACCACTAAACTTTGCCATTGAATGGAGAAGCACTTAGGAAGTATCAGTATTTGGAAACCACAAAACAAAGAGAATAAGAAAAATTACCAATTGATGGCATTGAAACACTGCAAATGCACTTGTATCATTGACCAAGCGAATGGCCACTTTTAAGAATAGATCAGTACACCTAAGCAGGTCCAGACTTTTATATAAAACAAGAATTAAATACAACGAATATAAATGGAAGTAATAGTTCTGGTCATCTCAATTACAATTCTCAAAGATGATAATGGACATAATACATTCTAATATATGCAGAAAGTAATAATAGCTATCCTAAATTGGGCAGAGCTAATCTTCAGCTTAATCTTCTTTACACCAACGACTTCAATTCCAATCCTTAGCTTTAGATTTTACTGATATAACCAACTAGTGGCCAGATATGCAAACTATAGCCATGTACTCAGTAATGACAGCTTTTTGGCATCCCCAATTTACTAATTCCATACATAGAGTACTATGACAACCTTCTGTTTGAATTATAGCTAAATTTACAAAAATTTAAACAAAACTTCAACCTCATTCAAGACTAACAAATGGTTTGACAACTAATGATATATGCTTAACTGACCATAGATATCAAATTGATCCATATGAGTGTTATATCTCGAGCTACTGCACATAAGCCGACTTTAAATTCATTCAAATACAAAACGCAACTAAGTAAATGTTCAACGTATATTAATAATGTAACATCAAATACAGCTAAGAGAGATCGTGGCATCAGTAACAAACAAGCAAACCAAATAAATGATAGGGAAATCAAAATACCAGATTTTTTGTTCATTGACTCAAGCTGGTATAATTATAAAGTGTAGAACTTACCTAAATGCAGAAAGACAAAGAATTCAGTAGCCTTTTGGAATCCAGCAACATCAATGATAAACAGCCATAAATTTGCGCTTTGACAACTTCGTTCAAGTCCAGAAAAGAGGAAATTAAAGTTTTGAAACTCCAGTAATCAATACCCTTTTTAAATATGCTTTGAAATCCAATTTTCAAAACCCAGAAAAATAGTATAGAAGACCTCCTTGGAGAGGGGTGCCGTTACTGTTTTTTGTAGTTGAGACAAAGAGAGATGAGAGCTAGGGAGTGAGGGTCTGTGAAGGTGAAGGTCTTCTTCTTCGTCTGTGTTGAGAAATGAAGAAGCAAAACAGAAGAAGGGAGCTCGGGTTTGCGCCGTTCTCTGTTCTCTAAAGCGGGTCCGATTTCTATATCCTTTTTTGTTTAGGTCTAGAGATGTTAGGTTTCTTATCATATAAGGGTAAGGGGGAAATAGATGGGCTTGGATCTGGGTTAACTTTGGGGAAGAATTGGGCCAATTTGGTACAAAGAATTAACCCAAATTCATAGCAAACCCCCTTTTTTCAATTACCTCTTTTATTCGTTTTTCCTTTGTTTTTCTTTTTCTTTTTCTTTAATTAAAATACTAAATTAATCCAAATTGTAAAAGTTAAAATTGTTTATCTATTTAAACAACTAATTAACTTAAAACTAAATAAAAACACTACTTTCTAAAGACTAAAAGCTAAATATGTAAAAATGACCATTGTTTTGTGATTTTTCTTAATAAAATTAATTTCTACATGCAAATTGGACATAAGATGACATGAAATTAAAACGTAACATTTTTATGATTTTTTCCATGATTTTAAAATATTAAATATGCATGAAATGCAATTAAGTAAAGAAAAACTTCTAAAATCCCTTAAAAATTATTTTTGGTTTATTTTTAGGAGTCATTTTCATGCAGGGCAAAAATTAGATTCTCACAGTTGCTCCTCTTTGCTCGGAAACATGAAGAATTTTTGGGCAAAAATAAAGTGAGCAATTATGAGTAATTTTTGCCCGTTTGAAACTCCATTTGGAAGCATTTTGAAAATGTTTGACCTAACCTTGCTTTGGAGGTTGCCTACATATCCTTGGCTATAAAAGAATCAGGTCGGTGTAGTTCTGGAAGTTTTGGTAGCTGGGGCTATCGGGAAACTGTGATTTCACTATTGTTGCTAATGTTTCTGCTTGCTGAATTCCATATTACATCGAAATGAAAAATAAAAAGCTAAACTAGCTAAGCCTATCCACTACGACTCACAAGATTCCTATTTATAAACCTTCTAGAGCTTGATCTTGAGTCTTGGATGGTTCTTCCTGCAGGCTCTGATCTGAATCCTGATGCTCGTTAGCTGCAACCGCTGGTTCATTCTTCTTCAGCTTTCGAATCAAGGTGAGACGTGCGAAGCTTGTGACTTCAATCAAATTTTTGAGTAGTCTGCATCTTTTCTCCGCTTCTACACTTAGAGTTCAGCTTCTTTTCTTGTTTCTTCTTTTCATTTATTTGGGTTGAGACTTCTTCTTTTGGTCATCTTAAACCATGTTCCCTCATGGTGAAAATTTGTTCAGGCACCAAAGCAAACAAACGAACGAAATTTTCTCCCCCAGTTTTCACTAGGAATATTTCGTAAGTTATTGTAATAAGAATCTAAACTATTTCTTTATGTGAAAGCGATGAAATAAGGATTGTGTATCCTTAGGAAAAAGAGAATAGGAGTGGAGCCCTATATCAATACTAAAATCAACTAGGGAGTAGAGACTCTATGTTGGAAAAGAGACTAGGGAATAGAGACCCTATATCTAAAGTAAATTCAACTAGGGAGTGGAGACCCTATATTGGAAAACTGACTAGGGAGTAGAGACCCTCTGTCTAAAATAAAATCAACTAGGGAGTGGAGACCCTATGTTAAAAAAGCAGAGTAGGGAGTGGAGACCATATGCCTAAAATAAAATCAACTAGGGAGTGGAGACCCTATGTCTAAAATAAAATAAACTAGGGAGTGGAGACCCTATGTTGGAAAAGCAGACTAGGTAGTAGAGACCCTAGGCCTAAAATAAAATCAACTTGGGAGTAGAGACCTTATGTTGGAAAAATGACAAGGGAGTGGAGATTCTATGCCTAAAATAAAATCAACTAGGGAGTGGAGACCCTATGTTGGAAAAGCAGAATAGGGAGTGGAGACCCTATGCCTAAAATAAAATCAATTAGGGAAAAGAGACTCTATGTTGGAAAAGCGACTAGGGAGTGGAGACCATATGTTGGAAAAGCAAACTAGGGAGTCGAGACCCTATATCTAAAATAAAATCAACTAAGGAGTGAAGACTCTATGTTAGAAAAGCGACTAGGAAGTGGAGACCCTATGTCTAAAATAAAATCAACTAGGAAGTCGAGACTCTATGCCTAAAATAAAATCAACTAGGGAGTGGAGACCCTATGTTGGAAAAGCAGAATAGGGAGTGGAGACCCTATGCCTAAAATAAAATCAATTAGGGAAAAGAGACTCTATGTTGGAAAAGCGACTAGGGAGTGGAGACCATATGTTGGAAAAGCAAACTAGGGAGTCGAGACCCTATATCTAAAATAAAATCAACTAAGGAGTGAAGACTCTATGTTAGAAAAGCGACTAGGAAGTGGAGACCATATGTCTAAAATAAAATCAACTAGGAAGTCGAGACTCTATGCCTAAAATAAAATCAACTAGGGAGTGGAGACCCTATGTTGGAAAAGCAAACTAGGGAGTGAAGACCCTATGTCTAAAATAAAATCAACTAGGGAGTGGAGACCCTATGTTGGAAAAGCATATTAGGGAGTGGAGACCCTATGTTTAAAATAAAATCAACTAGAGAGTGAGACCCTATGTTGGAAGAGTAGAATAGGAAGTGGAGACCCTATGCCTAAAATAAAATCAACCAAGGAGTGAAGACCCTATGTTGGAAAAGTGACTAGGGAGTGCAGACCCTATGTCTAAAATAAAATCAACTAGGGAGTGGAGACCCTATGTTGGCAAAGTGACTAGGGAGTGGAGACCCTATGTCTAAAATAAAATCAACTAGGGAGTGGAGACCCTATGTCTAAAAATAAACTCAACTAGGGAGTGGAGACCCTATGTTGGAAAGGTGACTAGCGAGTAAAGACCTTATGTCTAAAAATAAACTCAACTAGGGAGTGGAGACTTTATGTCAGAAAAACGTCTAGGGAGTAGAGACCCTATGTATAAAATAAACCCAACTAGGGAGTGGAGAACCTATGTTGGAAAGGCGACTACGGAGTGAAGACCCTATGTGTAAAAATAAAATCAACTAGGGAGTGGAAACCCTATGTTGGAAAAGTGACTAGGGAGTGGAGACCCTATGTTGGAAAAACGACTAGGGGGTGGAGACCTTATGTCTGAAAATAAAATCAACAAGGGAGTAGAGACCCTATGTTGGAAAGGCGACTAGGGAGTGGAGACCCTATGCCTAAAATAAAATCAACCAGGGAATGGAGACCCTATGTTAGAAAAGCAGACTAGGGAATAGAGACCCTATGCCTAAAATAAAATCAACTAGGGAGTGGAGACCCTATGTCTAAAGTAAAATCAACTAGGGAATGGAGACCCTATGTCTAAAATAAAATCAACTATGGAGTGGAGACCCTATGCCTAAAATAAAATCAACTAGGGAGTGGAGACCCTATGTTTAAAGTAAAATCAACTAGGGAATGGAGAGACCCTATGTCAAAAATAAAATCAACTAGGGAGTGGAGACCCTATGTTGGAAAAGCAGACTAGGATCAACTAGGGAGTGGAGCCCCTATGTTGGAAAAGCGACTAGGGAGTGGAGACCATATGTCTAAATAAAATCAACTAGGGAGTGGAGACCCTATGTTAGAAAAGCGACTAGGGAGTGGAGATCTTATGTCTAAAAATAAAATCAACTATGGAGTGGAGACCCTATGTCTAAAAATAAACTCAACTAGGGAGTTGAGATCCTATGTTGGAAAGGCGACTAGGGAGTGGAGACCCTATGTCTAAAAATAAACTCAACTATGGAGTTGAGATCCTATGTTGGAAAAACGACTTGGGAGTGGAGACCCTATATCTAAAATAAACTCAACTAGGGAGTGGAGACCCTATGTTGGAAAGACGACTAGGGAGTGGAGACCCTATGTCAAAAATAAAATCAACTATGGAGTGGAGACCCTATGTTGGAAAAGCGACTAGGGAGTTCGAGAACCTATGTCTAAAATAAAATCAACTAGGGAGTGGAGGCCCTATGTTGGAAAAACGACTAGGGGGTGGAGACCCTATATCTAAAAATAAAATCAACTAGGGAGTGGAGACCCTATGTTGGCCAGGCGACTAGGGAGTGGAGACCCTATTTCTAAAAATAAACTCAACTAGGGAGTGGAGACCTTTTGTTGGAAAAACGACTAGGGAGTGGAGACCCTATGTTTAAAATAAACTAAACTAAGGAGTGGAGACTCTATGTTGGAAAGGAAACGTAACTAGAGATTGGGGACCCCTGGCCACCATGTTTTTTTGAATTTTTCTTCTTATCCTTTTTTTTTTCATTTTGCTTCTTCCTCTTCTTTTCCTTTTTTTTATTTCATAGAATTAGTGAAGATGGGAAAGAATTTTATAGGGAACTTCCCTTTATGGATTGTTGCTACAAAACTTTTTCGAGCCCTTCGCAATTTCTTTTGGTTGCACCTGCTTCTTGCAAGGTTGCTTTGGATTGCACTTGTTTCATGTTTTCAAACAAAGTACAATTGTTAGTTAAAACGGTGGTTGGTATTGTGGCCTTGATTGTTTTGATCACTTTATCTCGGCCCAACTCTTTCGATGAACATCTCTGTTGCTCGCTGGCTTTCTGGAGATCGATCTCTCTTCTGAAACCAGGGACCTTGACTTTTCAAAACGATGGTTCAACCGTGTGGGGCTTGGCCTTTTCATCTTATTCTGCCTTCAAGGGCACTTGATTTTGGATTTCTTTCCTTTTCAATAAATTTCAACCTGGAGCATCGGCCGTCATTAGCTAGTCGAGCTCGACTTGATGCGCCTGCTGAGGTTGGGTGCTTTTCTTTGGATTTGGCTTTTGTTAAGCAGAATCCTGTAAAACTAATCTTGCAATCTTTTCTTTGTATCAGTTTCGAAAAGGGATTAGACCAAAAGGGACTCAAAGAAAAGTAAACAAAGTACATGATAATGCTTTTAATGAGAAGCGTCCCTTTTGGGGGAAAGAAAGAAGGACTTATCTGGAGTGCATGCAGACTTCAATAGACATGACATGCTTCTTGGACTGGATGCCCAATCTGCGCAGCCATCCAATCTTGCAAAAACCTTTCATAATCCATATCTCAAAACCGAGAAACCTTGCAGGGACTCTTTTTCAGTGCCGATGGTTATAAGGAATTCTCTCTTTTCGATGAATGACGCCCTTTGTGGGTTTTCGCCAATGGACCTTTCTCATTTCTCTTCTTACCATCGCCTTATAGTGCTCTTTGTGAGTTTTCACTAACAAGACTCTCGTTTTTCAATTTCTCTGCTCACCATAGCCTTGCAGTGCCCGTGTGGGTTTTTACCAACAAGACTCTCTCATTTTATTTCTCTCATTTTGATTGCAACGGATCTAAACAGATGCGTTTCTCCGATTTTGAACATCTTTTACTGATTGACCGGAAAGACTTGGACAAGGTTTGGGTAAAAAGAATTTGGATCGAATTATAACTTTGGAACCATTTAGGCGGGATCATCGCCGAGCCAATATAACATCTGCCCCAGTTTCACTTTTGGGGGAAATTGGATTTTTGACTTGGTGTGACTGAACCCCAGAGAGAGGCTGCCTACGTATCCTTTCGGAATCAAGTCGAACGTAGTTCAGAGAACTTTGTTTTTGATTTTCTTTTCTTTTTTCTAATTTGTTTTGTTTCTCTTTCTTTTTCTTTTCCTTTTTTCTCTCTTTTTTCGTCTTTTTCTTCTCTTTTTTCATTTTTTTTCATTCATTTCATTTTTCTCAATAATAACTTACAAGTTCCAAAGAGGGTAATCAAAGAATGGGAGCCGGCTCAAAGGGTTTGTGTGACGACCCAAGGGGTCATCACCGTAATTCTTCCTTGTTCCGTGCTCCCGAGGCCTTGAAAACCTTGCTTTTAGTTGCCTCGATTGGCGTGCGCAGTTCGGGCGCGTAGCCGGAAAGTTTTTATGTTAGAATATGTGAATTATGTGAAACATTTGATGAATTTTGGTATTAATATGCATAATGTTGACTTCGGTCAACATTTTGGGTAAACGGACCCGGACCTGTGATTCGACGGTCCCGGAGGGTTCGTAGAAAAATATGGGACTTGGGCGTGTGCCCGGAATCAAATTCTGAGGTCCCAAGCCCGAGAAATGAATTTTTGAAAGAAATTATTTTTCTGAAATTTGATAAGAAAATTTGAATTGAAAAGGAGTTAGAAAATATAGGTATCGGGCTCGTATTTTGGTTCTGACGCCTGGTACACGTCTTAAATATGTGTTAAGCACTATTTGTAAAGTTTGGCCAAAAACGGACGTCATATGACGTGTTTCAGACTAAAAATGGAGAGTTTGAGTTATGAAAGTTGAAGAAAGAAAATCATGTGTTTGAGGCTTGATCCTATGTATATGATGTTATTTTGGCGATTTGATCGCACGAGTAAGTCCGTAAGATGTTTTTAAGGTTGTGTGCATGTTTGGTTTGGAGCCCCGAGGGCTCGGGTGAGTTTTGAATGGGGCCCGGGAGGTCTTGGACTTAAGAAAATGCAGGTTCAGGTGTTGCAGACACCAGCGCGGCCGCGGTCATTTCCGCGCGGTCCACGCTGGAGTCGCGCGGCCGCGATGCATTTTTGTGCGGTCCGCGTGGCTGAGTCTGAGGGCTAGGGTTTCAGGTTAGCCAGCGCGGCCGCGCACCAAAACAGTGCGGTCCGCGCTGGAAGGGTTCAGAGAAGCCCCACTTTTCTTCCCACTCGGCGCGGCCGCAACACATTTTTGTGCGGTCCGCGCCAGGTCCTCAGAAAGGTATACAAGTTCGGAAAATCTCAGTCATTTTTCACTTTTCAAAAACCCAAAACCTAAGAGGCGATTTTCCAAACAACTTTTTTTCTCCAAAACGATTGGTAAGTGATTTCTAACTTAATTTCTTTATTCCTTAACATCTTTTAACATAATTTCAACTTCAAATCAAAGATTTTCATGGGGAAAATTGGGTGTTTTGGGTAGAACCTAGGTTTTCTACAAATTGAGAAGTTGGACCTCAATTTGGGGTCCGATTTAAAAACAAATCATCTATTGGGATTCATGGGGGAATGGGTAACCGGGTTTTGGTCCGAACCTCGAGTTTCGACCACGTGGGTCCGGGGGTATTTTTGACCTTTCTGGGAAAAACCTTGAAAAATCTATTTTCATGCATTGGGGATGAATTATTTAGTAATTATTAATGTGATTAAGTAACTTATGACTAGATTCGAGCGGATTGGTGGTGGAATCAAGAGGTAAAGCTATACTAGAAGCGTGAGTTGAGTTTGGAGCATTCGAGGTAAGTGTTTGTTCTAACTTTGGCTTGAGGGAATAGGATTAGGATGATATTTGCTACTTGCTAATGTGGAGTACGGTGTATAGGCATGGTGACGGTTATCTATGCACCGGAGTCTAGCATGACCGTGAGTCTTGATTGCTTTTAATTCGAATAATGTGACACAAGCTCCTTGTTTATTTGATAAGTTTCATATAATGTGAACGGTTGAGGAAGAATGATTTAAAAGGAGAATGTGTTGTGAATACTCCCTTGCCGGGATGTGTAGACTGATATATATATTCTCCCTTGTCGGGATATTTTGGGCTGTTAGCTTTATTCTCCCTTGTCGGGATATTTTAGGCTGTTAGATGTACCCTTGCCGGGTTAAAGGTATTGAGTTGTTATTCTCCCCTGAAGGGGTCTACTATATGAAGTCAGATATTACGATCTATATTATGGGATCGTGTGGCACGCCGTCCACTTATATATGATATTATGGGATCGTGTGGCACGCCGTCCACTTATATATGATATTATGGGATCGTGTGGCACGCCGTCCACTTATATATGATATTATGGGATCGTGTGGCACGCCGTCCACTTATATATGATATTATGGGATCGTGTGGCACGTCGTCCACTTATATATGATATTATGGGATCGTGTGGCACGCCGTCCACTTATATATGATATTATGGGATCGTGTGGCACGCCGTCCACTATATATATATATATATATATATATATATCATGGAAACCGGAGTTTCTTCTGTTTATTTCCGATATTTCATTTTTATCTGTTACTCCCCGATAGCATGTCCCCCCTCCCAGTTGTACTTTGTATTATCCTGTTATTGTTTTCTTGCACTTGTTGTATATATACCTGTACAGGTTAATTGTGGTAGGTACTGTCTAGCCTCGTCACTACTTCGTCGGGGTTAGGCCAGGCACTTACCAGCACATGGGGTCGGTTGTGCTGATGCTACACTCTGTGCATTTTTGGTGCACAGATCAGGGAGCAGCTTACGGACCGCGGCAGTAGGAATTCTGGGAGCTATCTTCAATCCAGGGACTCTCGAGGTAGCCTAGCTGGCGTTCGCAGGCCGAAGTCCCTTTCCATGTTTTTTTTCCGTTTGTTCATCTTGTATCAGACAAACATGATGTATTTCCTTTTCAGACATTGTTTGTAGTATTCTGTAGTAGTCCGTGAGCTAGTGACACCAGACCTTGGGTAGTGATGTGTATTAAACTTCCGCACTTTTGGTTTTCAGTTGCTTTAGATTTAAAGTCTTCCGCTTAGATTTTGTCTCGTTTATTATATTGTTTGAAAGAAAGCAGGAAAGGTGTTTTAAATATTTGCCTTGCCTAGCTCCGATAGTAGGCGCCATCACGACACCCGATGGTGGGAAATCCGGGTCGTGACAAGTTGGTATCAGAGCTCTAGGTTACTTAGGTCTCACAACTCACGGACAAGCTCAGTAGAGTCTGAGGGATCGGTACGGAGACGTCTGTATTTATCCCGCAGAGGCTACCGAGTTAGGAAAACTTCACCTTGTTCATTCTTGTCGTGCGATTCGGTTTCTCAAGTACTGATTGTCTTTCCACTCTGTTCTTTCGCAAATGGCGAGGACACGTGCTTCCTCTTCTACCGCGCAACAGCCTGATCCTCCAGCAGCAGCCCTATTAGGGGCAGACGGCGAGGCCGAGGCCGGGGCAGGGCTCAGCCCCGAGCAGCATTTCCAGCGACGGAGCCTCAGGTCGATTTTGAGGAGGAGGTTTCGGCCCCAGCTGTTCCAGTGGGCCCAGCTCAGGTCCTATAGGGTTTCATAGCCACTCCAGTGCTTCAGGACGCTTTGGTCCAACTGGTAGGCTTTATGGAGGGAATTTCTAGAGCGGGTTTGCTTCCCGCAACTCCAGCCACATCTCAGGCTGGGGGAGGAGTTCAGACTCCCGATACTCGTACTCCAGAGCCGGTAGCTCCTCAGGCTCAGGTTCCAGCAGTTCAGCCAGCTGTGGCAGCCCAACCAAGTATTGCGGCTCAGTCAAGTGATGGTGCGGCTATGTCTGCGGATGCTTTGTGGAGGCTTGATCGTTTCACCAAGCTCTTCACTACTACATATAGTGGCACTCCCTCAGATGATGCTCAGGATTTCAAATTCAGCTGTCATGAGGTTCTACGGACTATGGGCATTGTAGAGACCAATGGGGTCGACTTCGCTACTTTTCGCCTGGCAGGATCCGCCAAGACTTGGTGGAGGGATTTCTGTTTAGCCAGGCCAGCAGGGTCGCCATCATTGACCTGGGATCAGTTTTCAGAGTTATTTCTGGGGAAGTTTCTCCCAGTTACTCAACGAGATGCTCTTCGCAGGCAGTTTGAGCATCTCCAGCAGGGTCCTATGACGGTCACCTAGTATGAGACCTGGTTCATTGATCTTGCTCGTCATGCCATTGTGATACTCCCCACCGATATGGAGAGGGTGCGGAGGTTTATTGATGGGTTGGCCCAGTCGATCCGTGTTCAGATGGCCATGAGTGCCGGTAGTGAGATTTCATTTCAGGAGGCGGCGGATGGTGCCCGCCGGATAGAGATGGCACTTGCTCAGGGAGGTGGTCATGGGTCTGATAAGAGGCCCCATCATTCTGGTAGATTCAGTGGTACCTCGTCTGGAGGTAGGGACTCTTATGGTAGAGGCCATCCTTCGAGGCCCTTTCAGTCAGCTTTCCAGGCTTCTCATGGTACACCAGGTGGTCATGGTTCTCAGCCGCAGTATTCTGACCAGCAGCTCTTCAGTTCACCATCAGCACCTATCAGTGCACCACCACTTCGTTATTCTCAGTAGTCGAGGGCTTGTTATACTTGAGGCGATGTGAGTCACATTGCCAGATATTGCCCTCGAGTTTCCAGCAGCTCGCAGCAGCAGGGTTCTCGCCCGATGATCCAGGCACCAGCTGCCCCACAGCCTGCCCAGCCAGCTAGAGGCGGGGGTAGAGGACATAGAGGTGGAGGTAGAGGTTTTAGAGGTGGAGCTCAGACCGCTAGAGGTAGGGGTCAACCAGCAGCAGATCGTCCCAGGGATATGACTCAGGGAGGTGGGGCCCAGCCCCGTTGTTATGTTTTGCCAGCCAGGCCAGAGGCTGAGTCATCAGATGCTGTGATTACAGGTACTATTCTGGTCTGTGATAGGGATGCTTCTGTGCTATTTGATCCCGGATCTACGTATTCATATGTGCCGTCCTATTTTGCACCCTATTCGGTTATGCCTAGTTACTCGTTGAGTATTCCTGTTTATGTGTCAACACCGGTGGGTGATTCTATTGTGGTCGACCAAGTTCAACATTCTTGTATCGTAGTGTTTTGGGGGTCTTGAGACCCGTGTTGATTTGTTGCTTTTGGACATGGTCGACTTCGATGTTATATTGGGGATGGATTAGTTATCCCCGTACCATGCTATCTTGGATTGCCATGCCAAGACCGTAACCTTAGCATTACCGGATTTACCCCGTTTAGAGTGGAGAGGGACTTATGGTCATTATACCCGCAGTGTTATCTCGCATGTGAAAGCTCGGCGTATGGTCGAGAAGGGATGTTTGGCCTACTTGGCGTATGTTCGCGATTCTAGCGCGGAGGCCCCTTCTATTGATTTTGTGCCTGTTGTTCGGGAGTTTCCTGAGGTTTTCCTTTCAGACTTGCCGGGTATGCCGCCCGACAGGGATATCGACTTTTGTATTGATTTGGCCGCGGGCACTCAGCCCATTTCTATCCCGCCATATCGTATGGCCCCGCCGGAGTTGAAAGAGTTAAAGGAACAACTGCAGGACTTGCTTGAGAAATGTTTCGTCTTGGGGTGCGCCGGTGTTGTTTGTTAAGAAAAAGGATTGTTTGATGAGAATGTGCATCGATTACCGGCAATTGAACAAGGTTACAATTAAGAATAAGTATCCACTGCCGAGGATCGACGATTTATTCGACCAGCTTCAGGGTGCGAGGGTGTTTTCAAAGATAGATTTGAGATCTGGCTACCACCAGCTGAGGATTAGGGCGTCTGATGTCCCTAAGACAGCATTTCGCACTCGGTATGGGCACTATGAGTTTTTGGTCATGTCATTTGGATTGACTAATGCCCCAGCAGCGTTCATGGAGTTGATGAACCGAGTGTTCAGACCTTATTTGGACTTGTTCGTGATAGTCTTCATTGACGATATTCTTATATACTCCCGCAGTCAGGAGGAGCATGAGCAGCACCTCAGAGTGGTCCTTCAGACCCTAAAGGATAGTCAGTTGTATGCTAAGTTCTCAAAGTGCGAGTTTTGGTTGAGTTCGGTCGCATTCCTGGGTCATGTCGTATCAGCAGCAGGTATTCAGGTAGACCCGAAGAAGATAGAGGCAGTCAAGAACTGGCCTCGACCAGCTTCAGCTACGGATATTCGGAGTTTCCTGGGGTTAGCAGGTTACTACCGTCGGTTCGTGGAGGGGTTTTCATCCATTGCAGCCCCTATGACCAGATTGACCCAGAAGGGTGTCCAGTTCAGGTGGTCGGACGAGTGTGAGGCGAGCTTTCAGAAGCTCAAGACGGCTCTGACTACGGCACCAATATTGGTTTTGCCCACAGGTTCAGGGCCATATACGGTCTATTGTGATGCGTCTCGTATTGGGTTTGGTGCAGTGTTGATGCAGGAAGGCAACGTCATTGCTTATGCTTCGAGGCAGTTGAAGATCTACGAGAAGAATTATCCGGTTCATGATCTCGAGTTGGCAGTCATTGTTCATGCCTTGAAGATCTGGAGGCATTACTTATATGGCGTGACGTGTGAGGTTTACACTGATCACAAGAGTCTTCAGTATCTGTTCAAGCAGAAAGAGTTGAATTTGAGGCAGAGGAGGTGGTTAGAGTTGCTAAAGGATTATGATGTTACTATCTTATACCACCCGGGGAAGGCCAATGTGGTGGCCGATGCATTGAGCAGGAAGTCCGCCAGCATGGGTAGTCTTGCTTATATTCCAGTCAGCCAGAGATCGCTTGCTTTGGATGTTCAGGCCTTGGCCAATCGTCTTGTGAGGTTGGATATTTCTGAGCCTAGCAGAGTGTTAGCTTGCACGGATGCTCGTTCCTCACTATTAGAGCGTATCCGCGAGCGGCAGTTTGAGGATCCCCATTTATGTGTCTTGAGAGACACGGTGCAGCGTGGAGGTGCCAAGAAAGTAACCTTAGATGATGATGGTGTATTGAGATTGCAGGGGCGAGTTTGTGTGCCCAATGTTGATGGGATTCGAGAGTTGATCTTAGCGGAGGCCCACAATTCTCGGTATTCTATTCACCCGGGCGCCGCGAAGATGTATCAGGATCTGAGGCAGCACTATTGGTGGCGTAAGATGAAGAAAGACATCGTTGCGCACGTGGCTCAGTGTTTGAATTGCCAGCAGGTTAAGTACGAGCATCAAAGACCCGGTGGTCTATTTCAGAGGATTGCACTTCCCAAGTGGAAGTGGGAGAGGATTACGATGGATTTCGTTACTGGACTTCCGATGACTCGGAAAAAGTTTGATGCAGTTTGGGTCATTGTTGATAGGCTGACCAAGTCAGCGCATTTTGTTCCTGTTGCAGCCACCTATTCGTCTGAAAGGTTAGCCGAGATTTATATCAGGGAGATTGTTCGCCTTTATGGGGTGCCGCTATCTATCATTTCGGATCGAGGTACGTAGTTTACCTCGCATTTTTGGAGAGCGGTTCAGCGAGAGTTGGGCACCCAGGTTGAGTTGAGTACAGCATTCCATCCCCAGACGGACGGTCAGTCCGAGAGGACTATTCAGGTTCTTGAGGACATGCTCCGAGCCTGTGTCATTGATTTTGGAGGCTCGTGGGACCAGTTTTGCCTTTAGAAGAGTTTGCCTACAACAACAACTACCAGTCCAGCATTCAGATGGCTCTGTACGAGGCATTGTATGGTAGGCAATGTCGGTCTCTAGTTGGATGGTTTGAGCCGGGAAAGACTCGATTATTGGGTACGGATCTGGTTCAGGAAGCCTTGGACAAGGTCAGGATTATTCAGGATAGACTTCGTACAGCTCAATCCAGACAGAAGAGTTACGCAGACCGCAAGTTCAGAGATGTTGCCTTCATGTTTGGTGAGCGGGTATTGCTCCGTGTAACGCCTATGAAGGGCGTGATGAGATTTGGGAAAAGGGCAAGCTCAGCCCTAGGTTCATCGGTCCATTTGAGATTCTTGATCGTGTGGGAGAGGTGGCTTATAGACTTGCCTTGCCACCTAGCTTGTCAGCTGTGCATCCCATGTTTCATGTGTCTATGCTCCGGAAGTATCGCGGAGATCCATCGCACGTGTTAGATTTCATCACTGTCCAATTGGACAAGGATCTGTCATATGAGGAGGAGTCGGTGGCTATTCTAGACCGGCAGGTTCGACAGTTGAGGTCGAAGAGTTTTCCTTCGGTGCGTGTTCAGTGGAGAGGTCAGCCTCCTGAGGCATCGACCTGGGAGTCCGAGTACGATATTCGGAGCCGTTATCCTCATTTATTTCCCGACACAGGAACTTCTTTCTTTTGTCCGTTCGAGGACGAACGGTTGTTTTAGAGGTGGAGAATGTGACGACCCAAGGGGTCATCACCGTAATTCTTCCTTGTTCCGTGCTCTCGAGGCCTTGAAAACCTCGCTTTTAGTTGCCTCGATTGGCGTGCGCAGTTCGGGCGCGTAGCCGGAAAGTTTTTATGTTAGAATATGTGAATTATGTGAAACATTTGATGAATTTTGGTATTAATATGCATAATGTTGACTTCGGTCAACATTTTGGGTAAACGGACCCGGACCTGTGATTCGACGGTCCCGGAGGGTTCGTAGAAAAATATGGGACTTGGGCGTGTGCCCGGAATCAAATTCTGAGGTCCCAAGCCCGAGAAATGAATTTTTGAAAGAAATTATTTTTCTGAAATTTGATATGAAAATTTGAATTGAAAAGGAGTTAGAAAATATAGGTATCGGGCTCGTATTTTGGTTCCGACGCCCGGTACAAGTCTTAAATATGTGTTAAGCACTATTTGTAAAGTTTGGCTAAAAACGGCGTCATATGACGTGTTTCAGACTAAAAATGGAGAGTTTGAGTTATGAAAGTTGAAGAAAGAAAATCATGTGTTTGAGGCTTGATCTTATGTATATCATGTTATTTTGGTGATTTGATCGCACGAGTAAGTCCGTAAGATGTTTTTAAGGATGTGTGCATGTTTGGTTTGGAGCCCCGAGGGCTCGGGTGAGTTTTGAATGGGGCCCAGGAGGTCTTGGACTTAAGAAAATGCAGGTTCAGGTGTTGCAGACACCAGCGTGGCCGCGGTCATTTCCGTGCGGTCCGAGCTGGAGCCGCGCGGCCGCGATGCATTTTTGTGCGGTCCGTGTGGCTGAGTCTGAGGGTTAGGGTTTCAGGTTAGCCAGCGCGGCCGCGCACCAAAATAGTGCGGTCCGCGCTGGAAGGGTTCAGAGAAGCCCCACTTTTCTTCCACTCGGCGCGGCCGCAACACATTTTTGTGCGGTCCGCGCCAGGTCCTCAGAAAGGTATACAAGTTCGGAAAATCTCCGTCATTTTTCACTTTTCAAAAACCCAAAACCTAAGAGGCGATTTTCCAAACAACCTTTTTTCTCCAAAACGATTGGTAAGTGATTTCTAACTTAATTTCTTTATTCCTTAACATCTTTTAACATAATTTCAACTTCAAATCAAAGATTTTCATGGGGAAAATTGGGTGTTTTGGGTAGAACCTAGGTTTTCTACAAATTGAGAAGTTGGACCTCAATTTGGGGTCCGATTTAAAAACAAATCATCTATTGGGATTCATGGGGGAATGGGTAACCGGGTTTTGGTCCGAACCTCGAGTTTCGACCACGTGGGTCCGGGGGTATTTTTGACCTTTTTGGGAAAAACCTTGAAAAATCTATTTTCATGCATTGGGGATGATTCATTTAGTAATTATTAATGTGATTAAGTAACTTATGACTAGATCCGAGCGGATTGGTGGTGGAATCAAGAGGTAAAGCTATACTAGAAGCGTGAGTTGAGTTTGGAGCATTTGAGGTAAGTGTTTGTTCTAACTTTGGCTTGAGGGAATAGGATTAGGATGATATTTGCTACTTGCTAATGTGGAGTACGGTGTATAGGCATGGTGACGGTTATCTATGCACCGGAGTCTAGCATGACCGTGAGTCTTGATTGCTTTTAATTCGAATAATGTGACACAAGCTCCTTGTTTATTTGATAAGTTTCATATAATGTGAACGGTTGAGGAAGAATGATTTAAAAGGAGAATGTGTTGTGAATACTCCCTTGCCGGGATGTGTAGACTGATATATATATTCTCCCTTGTCGGGATATTTTGGGCTGTTAGCTGTACCCTTGCCGGGTTAAAGGTATTGAGTTGTTATTCTCCCCTGAAAGGGGTCTACTATATGAAGTCAGATATTACGATCTATATTATGGGATCGTGTGGCACGCCGTCCACTTATATATGATATTATGGGATCGTGTGGCACGTCGTCCACTTATATATGATATTATGGGATTGTGTAGCACGCCGTCCACTTATATATTATATTATGGGATCGTGTGGCACGCCGTCCACTTATATATGATATTATGGGATCGTGTGGCACGCCGTCCACTATATATATATATATAAAACGGAGTTTCTTTTGTTTATTTCCGATATTTCATTTTTATCTGTTACTCCCCGATAGCATGTCCCCCCTCCCAGTTTTACTTTGTATTATCTTGTTATTGTTTTCTTGCACTTGTTGTATATATACCTGTACAGGTTAATTGTGGTAGGTACTGTCTAGCCTCGTCACTACTTCGCCGGGGTTAGGCCAGGCACTTACCAGCACTTGGGGTCGGTTGTGCTGATGCTACACTCTGTGCATTTTTGGTGCACAGATCAGGGAGCAGCTTATGGACCGCAGCAGTAGAACTTCTGGGAGCTATCTTCAGTCCAGGGACTCTCGAGGTAGCCTAGCTGGCGTTCGCAGGCCGAAGTCCCTTTCCATGTTTTTTTTCGTTTGTTCATCTTGTATCAGACAAACATGATGTATTTCCTTTTCAGACATTGTTTGTAGTATTCTGTAGTAGTCCGTGAGCTAGTGACACCAGACCTTGGGTAGTGATGTGTATTAAACTTCCGCACTTTTGGTTTTCAGTTGCTTTAGATTTAAAGTCTTCCGCTTAGATTTTGTCTCGTTTATTATATTGTTTGAAAGAAAGCAGGAAAGGTGTTTTAAATATTTGGCTTGCCTAGCTCCGATAGTAGGCGCCATCACGACACCCGATGGTGGGAAATCCGGGTCGTGACAGTTTGCAAAGGGTTGATAGTATTTTTGGTAGCGAGAATAAAAGCTTTCTTCATCCCAACCGGAGAACATTAATGTTATATAGAGGATCCAACATAGTACGTTTTGGCTGCATTAGCATTGACGGTTGTTTCAAGGACATTTCCTTCAATGTGTCCCAAATACAACGCACTATTTGGGCAGTAGTCTTGTTGTAATGTATGGACCTTTCCAATCTGGAACCAATTTTCCTTCAGATGCTCCGAGTCTTTGTTTTATTTCCTTAAACTTATCTTCATTGCATTCTGATTCTTGATTCATTATTTCGAAGTCTGACAGCGTTTTAGGATATGAGCATGAAGTCTGCAAGCATGTCATGTTATTGAAATCTACATTTAACGAAACTAAAAAGAGAATAAGAAAAGTGTCAAGACTAAGAAAAGAGATATTCCTGGACAATGAAATATTAATTTCATTTGATTTTTTTTCTTGATTTTTGATTTTTGATTTTTTTTTCTTTTTTTTTTCAATTTTTAAAGATAGAAGGGTTTACATCGGAAATTAAGACAATAAAGTAAAACATCCGGATCACACCCTGAGATAATCCGGACGCATAAAGGATAGCAAATCTGGCTACCGAGACTCCCGTATGATGGGGAACTTTCAGGCTTGTCGAACGTTTTTTGGATTTTCTTCTATTTCGGCAATGACTGTAATGGCCTTCAATGCCGGATCAAATTCCTTAGCTTCACAAATCATTCTGACTATTGGCCCAATGTTGTGGGCAGGCAACAGTTTGTTCATCACATCAGGAGCTTCTTCATCCTGAAAAACGATTCTTTCAGCTTCAATCAAATCTTCAACTGCCCTTTTGAGGGTCCAACAGTCCTATGTACTTGTGTCCCACTACTCCAGAGTGGTATTCACACATAGCATCAGTTCGGTGCGAGAGGGACTAGCGGTTCGGCCGGTTCGGGGCCACTGGCTGCAATAGATCTAGCCTGATTAGCTTTTGGAACAAGTTTGAATATGATTCACAAATAGCGGTGAACTAATTCTTTCTAAAAGGCTCTCTTGGGCGAGGATTGTATTGGGAATCATTTGGTTAAGGATTATATGGAGCCTGTTAAGGATGGGCATTTCTAGGAGGTGGAGCTCAGTTTTGTGTATAATATTGTGGTTGCGTGTAATATTGCGCGCTCATCACCGCATAGGGAGGCGGTGCCACGGCATAAGCATTATCTTGAAGGGGATAATAGTGTGGTGGGACCATTGGAGGCACATATGACTGGCTGAATGACCTGTGGGCCCCCCTCAAGCTTGAAACCATCATGGCTCCTTCTTCGCTCTTGTTTCCATTTATCAAACCCTCTGAACCATTTTGAACATATGGTGATGTGGCTTAAAAAACAGCATGACTCAAGATTCAGCCCGTTTTTAAACTGTTTTCAACCATTTCCCCAATTTTGATAGCCTCAGCAAAGGGCTTTCCCATAGAGGACATCATGTTCTGGAAGTAGTCCGCCTCTTGGGCCTGTAGAAAGACTTCTTGGGCCTGTAGAAAGACCGTGACCATTTCAATTTCATCTGTTGGAGGCTTTAACCTGCCAGCTTGCTCACGCCATTTGACAGCATATTCGCGGAAGCTTTCCGTGATTTTCTTTTTCAAATTGGACAAAGAGTTTCTGTCGGGAGCGATGTCCACATTATACTGGAACTGGCAAACAAAATCTCGGGTCATATCATCCCCACACGTGCCAATGGGTAATTTCTTGATCCGTATACCACTCAGAAGCGATTCCGGTGAGGCTTTCCCCAAAATAGGCCATTAGCAGCTCCTCTTTTCCACCAGCACCCTTCAACTGGTTACAGTATTGTTTCAGATGAGCGACCGGGTCTCCTTGCCTATTGTACTTTTCAAATTTTGGCATCTTGAAGCCAGCTAGCAAGTGAACATGGGGAAACATATAGAGGTCAGAGTATGAGACACTCTTCTAGCCACTCAGACCTTGCATGTATTTCAGGTTTTGTTCCAGGCTCTTCATCTTTTGAGCCATTTCCTCCTGATCGGGACTTTTAACAACCTTTTCTTGCTTCATTGAGAAATCATATTGCGGAGGTTGAGTGAAAGAGTACGGGGTCACATATGCTATTTCTGATTGAAGTTGTGGACCCTCAAAGGTAAACATTGGAGGCTCAACATACGACCGTGGTAAAGTTGGTTGTGTTCTAGTGCAGACTGGGGCTGCAAAGAACAATATTGGAGGTGCTCTAGAAACTGGCACCTGAGGGCGAACCACAGAAGGCATGCTAGGAACATTGGACGGCATTGGAGGCTGCTCGCATGGGATGAGCGTGTTGGGCACAGGGGCATTGGTAACCTCACCTGACCTGGGGATCAGCTCAGGGAAACAGGGATTGCATTTGGCAGTTCCCTACCATTAGACCAGGCGTCCCATATTTCCAATATGCGGAGACGCAACATCTTATTCTCTTTAGCAACTGCTGATTCTAGCTGCAGAATAGCCGATGCCGGGCTATCCTCAGGACCGATGATTGGTAGATTGCTTGTGGAGGCCATCTATGCCTTTGGATCTTGTGAAGGAGGGGAGGCTAGACTACCAACAAAACCAACCACCAAAACCTGGCTAGTTTGCACACTCAACAACCTTGTTAGTTTTGAGACGCTTAATAGATAGGAAATCACACGTTTGGATGCAATGCACCTAAACAGTTAAACATTTCTACCATGTGTTTGAACGGTTGCATGTTTCATCCCGGCCTTAGTTAACTTTTTCAGCATGTACCCCTTTTCTTTTATTTCTGCCTCTCTTAATCAATCTTGATTTTTCATCTCATTTTTGCCGCTTTTTATTTTTGGCACTCTCTTTTTCTCTTTTTGTTTGTCACTTTTTATTTCTTGTCGCTCCCTTTTTTTCTCTTTTTTTTTTGCTCTTTTCTTTCTTTTTCACTCAATCAAATTTTTTTTTCTTTTTTTTTCAAATTATTTCACTCAGTTAATCTTATAGCTATAATCGAATCCGATAAGGATTGCCTACATATCAAAATGTCGCATGAATCAGATCTTGCGTAGTTCGGGAAGATTGAGAATGGAGTAAATAAGCTAACCCCCCCCCCCCTTTGTTTATTTTTATAAAACTCAAACCATGAAAGCTTTAAGAAAAGAAAAACATATTTATTTTTTTGAATTTTTGTTTTGTTTTTTGTTTTGTTTTTTTTTTCGAAAGAAATGCTTTAAAAGAAAAAAGAAAATAGTTTTTTTTGTATTTTTGATTTTGACTCTTTTTTTTTTTTGAAAGAAACTTCCTTTTCTTTTGATTTGAACTTTGTGAATTTTAAAAGTAAAAGAATAATATTTTTGTTTGAATTTTTATTTGTTTTCTCTTATTCTAAAGAAGAAAGAAAATATATTTTTTTTTTTGGATTTTGGATGTTGCCTCTTACTTTTCGAAAGAGGAACTTTTAAGAAAATATTTTGGATTTCTGAATTTTTATTTATTTACAAAAGCACTTCTAAAGAAAAGCGATAATATTTTTGGACTTCAATTTTTCAATTTTTGTTTTTGAAAGAAAGACTTTTAAACAAGGAAAAGATTTTTTTTAATTAAATATTTTTTGAATTTTTGAGAAAAATACTTTAAAATAAAGGAAACCCGTAATTTGGATTTTGATTTTTTGATTTTATCTTTTTATCTCTTTTTTCCGTATGAAAGACTTCAGAAAAAAGGAAACTACTTTTTTTTAGTTTAAAAACTTCTTCTTTTTTAAAATTTTCTAAGGAAAGGTTTCTAAAGAATGAACTAATGGAAAATATTTTTTTTGTATTTATTGAAAATTGGGGCCGGAACCGATGAGGTTTGCCTACATATCTCACATCTGGTGAGAATCAGACCCGCGTAGTTCGGTCAGTTTTGACGGAACAAGCGAAATATGACACTTTAAATTTTTGGCTCATTTTGAAATGACTTTTCTTTTTTCTTTTTCTTTTTCTTTTTAGAATTTCGGAAGAGTTTTAGGATTTTCAAATACCTACCTCTCTCTTGGTTTTTTCTTTTTTCTTTTTTCTTTTTTTTATTATTCTAGAAGTCAGTCAACATGCAAGTCGAATCAAACAAATGCGCAAGTAGCACGTTAGATGCATCAGGATGGTTTTTAAATTTTTTGGGTGCACCTGTCCTAGACGAACCCAACCCCTGTGTTGAGTCCCCAAAGTCAAATGCACATGATGCAAACAAACGTTCCTACTAGGGATCCAGCATAAGGTTGCGTATCGGGAACCAACTCGAGCATGGTGTACCCGAGCGGACAACTCGAGCCGAGGGGGCCTACGTATCGGGAACCAAAAGGCCATCCAGCTTTGTAACTTGTCCAAGCCTCTTTCTAATTTAAGGTATGACACTAACAGAAAAGGAGTCACGCCAGCGTGCACATCCCCAAAGATGAGAAGAGAAGGGTTTGGTAGCAGTTTATATACAGTTCAAATAATATCAAAGCGGTAAAAAGCGACATTTAACACATTAGGCCCAAGCATGTAATAAACAATCAGATAATAAATACAAGCCAACTATAAAAGTTATTCTAAGCTCGAATTCTTGAACCCTGAACCGAAGTTCTGGGTTTATTATCCCCAGCAGAGTCGCCAAAGCTGTCACACCTCCTTTTTACCCACCCGAGGGGGTATACGGGAGATTTTTCAATTAAAGTGACATTATTCGAAATGGGATTAATTAATTTAATTTATCAGAGTTGCCACTTGAAATAGTTCAATTGGTGTCCCAAGTCACCAGTTTATTTTAAAATCCCAAATCGAGGAAATTTTGACTTTATTTTAAAAGTCTGTGAACTAGAAATTCTATGTAAGGAATTATGTTAACCCGGGAGAAGGTGTTAGGCATTCCCGGGTTCCGTGGATCGAGCGCGGTCGCTTAAACTATTAATAATTATCCTATTATCTGATTTACTACATGTTTTAAACCTATTGTGCATTTTTAACTTTATAACTACTTTTAATTATTTATTGTTACCTATTGTGATCATGTCACGGGAACCGTACCCACGATCTACAACATGTTTAAATTAATGAAAGTTATTTAAAGTTATGGTCGGGTCACATAAATGTACCCCCGGATTTGGGAATTAGGTATCACATCTACGTCATGGGAACCGTACCCATAGCCATGATGATTTTATTATAAACATGCCTAAAGCAAACTACGAATGTTTAAAAGGGTGTTTTTCTATACTAAGTTAGTATTGATGTGAGGGCCTTAGGTTATGGATATTATTTGCGTATGGCACACTTGAACTTATTTTTGAAAGAAAAGATTTGTATTTTTTCTAAGGCAAACTAAAGATGCTCCTATTTTAATCTAATTAAAAATCAGGTATCACAATCACGTTAAGGGAACCGTACCCGTAGTTGTAATAATTTAATAATCGAAGGTAGATGCTTGCTAGCTCTTTATTTGCTATTTGTGACCAAGGAGGTAAAGCAAACTAGGACATGTATTCCATCAAAGTGGAACCAATATCACTACATCAATCTAAAGTCACAGAAGTGTACCAACAACTCAACTTTGCCATTTAATGGAGAAGCACTTAGGAAGTATCAGTATTTGGAAACCACAAAACAAAGAGAATAAGCAAACTTACCAATTGATGGCATTGAAAACACTGCAAATGCAACTGTATCATTGACCAAGCGAATGACCACTTTTAAGAATAGATCAGTACACCTAAGCAGGTCCAGACTTTCATATAGAACAAGAATTAAATACAACGAATATAAATGGAAGTTATAGTTCTGGTCACCTTAATTACAATTCTCAAAGATGATAATGGACATAATACATTCTAATATATGCAGAAAGAAATAATAGCTATCCTAAACATGGCACAACTAATCTTCAGCTTAATCTTCTTTACACCAACGACTTCAATTCCAATCCTTAGCTTTAGATTTTACTGATATAACCAACTAGTGGCCAGATATGCAAACTATAGCCATGTACTCAGTAATGACAATTTTTTGGCATCCCCAATTTACTAATTCCATACATAGAGTACTATGACAACCTTCTGTTTGAATTATAGCTAAATCTACAAAAAATTAAACAAAACTTCAACCTCATTCGAGCTACTGCATATAAGCCGACTTTAAATTCATTCAAATACAAAACGCAGCTAAGTAAAATGTTCAACGCATATTAATAGTGCAACATCAAATACACCTAAGAGAGATCGTGGCATCAGTAACAAACAAGCAAACCAAATACATGATAGGGAATCAAAACACCAGAATTTTCGTTCATTGACTCAAGTTGGTATAATTATAAAGTGTAGAACTTACCTAAATGCAGAAAGACAAAAGAATTCAGTAGCCTTTTGGAATCTATCAACATCAACGATAACCAGCCATAACTTTGCGCTTTGACAGCTTCGTTCTAGTCCAGAAAAGAGGAAATTAAAGTTTTGAAACTCTTGTAATCAATACCCTTTTTAAATATTTTTTGAAATCTAATTTCAAAACCCAGAAAAATAGTATAGAAGACCTCCTTGGAGAGGGGTGCCATTAGTGTTTTTTGTAGTTGAGACAAAGAGAGATGAGAGCTAGGGATTGAGGGTCTGTGAAGATGAAGGTCTTCTTCTTCGTCTGTGTTGAGAAATGAAGAAGCAAAACAGAAGAAAGGAGCTCGGGTTTGGGCCGTTCTCTGTTCTCTAAAGGGGGTCCGATTTCTATATCCTTTTTTGTCTTGGTCTAGAGATGTTAGGTCTTCTTATCAGATAAGGGTATGGGGGAAAGAGATGAGCTTGGATCTGGGTTAACTTTGGGGAAGAATTGGGCCAATTTGGTACAAAGAATTAGCCCAAATTCATAGTAAACCCCCTTTTTCAATTATCTTTTTTATTCCTTTTTCCTTTCTTTTTCTTTTTCTTTTTCTTTAATTAAAATCAAAATTAATAGAAATTGTAAAAATTAAAATTGTTTATCTATTAAAATAACTAATTAACTTAAAACTAAATAAAAATACTACTTTGTAAAGACTAAAAGCTAAATATGTAAAAATGACCATTTTGTGAGTTTTCTTAATAAAATTAATTCCTACATGCAAATTGGACCTAAGATGACATGAAAATAAAATGTATTTTTTTTTATTTTTTTCTATGATTTTAAAATATTAAAAATGCATGAAATGCAACTAAATAAAGAAAAACTTCTAAAATCCCTTAAAAATCATTTTTGGTTTATTTTTAGGAGTCATTTTCATGTAGGGCAAAAATTAGGTGCTCACACTTACAATCGATTTGGAAGAGTACTTGCCTTTGAAAAATCGCCCAAAGGTGATTTTGGTTTGAGAGGGTTTGAAAAATGAGAAATTTTCAGCTAAGTTATGATTTAGCAGGTCGCAGATGTCGCAATTGCGAATTGCGAACCCTTAAAGAATCTGCTGATTTCGCATTTGCGATCAGATGTTCGCAATTGCGACAGCTGGGGGTATCTGGGTTATTCGCATTTGCGAAGAATTTCTCGCAATTGCGAGAAGGGTTGGCTAGGGCATACTTCGCAATTGCGAAGTGACCCTCGCAATTCTCAAGTCTGATAGGCTCGCAATTGCGATACCCGCAATTGCAAGATCAGGGCCTGCAAGGCTGCAACACATACCAGCTGAAAACCTGCAACTTCTTAAGTCAAATTTCACTCTGTGGCTTATCCAAAACTCACCCGAGCCCTCGAGTGTTGATACTCAATTTTTCCATATTTATTTTCTATATGCAAAATACCTTCAAAATAGCATATGTATGTATATATAAGCATGTCCAAGGGTTTTATTATTTCTTCATATTTTTAAAAGTTTTAAATTGATTTATTTCCCCCTTTTTATCCATAAAATCCCAATAAATATTTCCAAAACTATTATTTTTGATAATTCTTCTATTGGATTTTTATAGTTATTCCAAAATACGGCTAAATTAATTTTTACATATTTTTACAATTTCATCTAGTATTTTTTAGGCTAAGTTGCACATAATTGCAATATTAGCCCTTTTAAGATTTAATTATGTTTTATACACATAAAATTGGATCCTGTATTTTTTGAATTTGTCATTTATGTGTTATAAATTATTTTGGCCTTTTAAATTAATTTTTCGAAACCATTTACTTTTTTATAAATTAAAAATTGAAAAATGGCTATTTAAATTTTAGCCAAATGGCTTTCAAATCTAACCCAATTCCCCGACCCAATTTCTAATTAAACCCGACCCTAACCCTTTTAAACCCTGCCCAAACCCGGATCCCACCTACCCCATCTAATCTGGGCCGTTGATCATTCAGATCAACGGCCACCATTCCACCTGCCTAAAATAAACCCAAACGACCTCCTTAACCTAATTCATTTCCACCAACCCGCCGCCCTTGAATCCCCTTCCTCTCCAATTCTCTCTACAACCTCACCCAAACCCTAGCAGCCGCCACCCAAATTAACCCTAATTCCCTTCGATTCTCACTCAATCCATGGACTCACATGGATGTTTGAGACGTGTACCGGTCTCCTATGTCTTTTGGTTGCCTGTTTTTATGATTTCATGGTGTTGATATCCAATTTTTCCCTGTATTTTTTAAAAATATGCAAAATACCTTCAAAATAGCCTATATATGCGTATATAAGTATATCCCGAGGTTACATTATTTTTTCTTAATATTTTAAAGATTTTTAAATCAATTTACTGCCCTATTTTATCAAGAAAAAAACCCAATAATTATCCCCAAAATTATCGTTTTTGGTGATTCATTTATTGGAGTCTCATGTTTATAATAAAATATAGCTAAGACATTTTTACGAATTTATTTGGTTTTTTATAAGAATAAAATTGTATAATTGTAATATTAGTCATTTTTAGGTTTGTCTCGTATTTATAAAATGGGATTTATATTTTTAAATTGATAGTTATATATTATAAATCATTTTAGTGCTTTTAATTTATTTTCAGAAATTTATTTATTATTTTTTATAAATTAAATGGAAAAAGGGGCTATTTAACTTATAGCCACATCTGGCCTTTTAATTTGGCCTAATTAAATCCAATACCCAGCCCAATTCATAATCAGATTACCCGACCCATGCCCCAATTACCCCCTACCCGACCCAAAACCATATTAAATCCTGACCGTTGATCTAAAAGATCAACAGCCCCCCATCTGTTCTTACCATTCTAATTCCAAACGACCCCCAATACCCCTCTCATTTCCTCACACGTCTCTATCTCTCTATTTTTGGTTCTCTCTAGAACCTTCCCCCTTCCCCTCCTCTCCGATGAGTTCCCTTCATCTTCTTTGGCCACCTTCTGACCTGAATCCATGCTGGTCTAACCACCTGCCAGCCTCATATGGCTTCTCACGTTTGGTTACTGAAGTTTCATGACTTGAACACGAAGAAGCTGGGTCCAAAACTTGTTTGATTCGAGTTCCATGGCTATCTCCGGCAAGCCATGTCTTTCGAGCCTGGCCTCGACTCCTCCTATCTAGATCAACAACGATCCAAGTCTTTCTAACTGTTTGGGTTCCTCTGAAAACCCTAGCTTTTGAGGTTTTTCTGATCTATTTAGATCTATTCCAGATCTATGCTTTCCCTAAGCTTTTAAATGATTTTATGATATTTTTTCAAAAGTTATGCTTTCAAAACCGTTATTTTCCGATCTAGGGTTTTCAGATATCTATCTGATTTTCTTTTGCTCTTGTGTGTTTCTTCTACTGTGTTCTCGTTAAGCTTTTGCTACCATATTCTTATCAGTTTCCTCTACCATGTTTTTTTAGTTCCTTTACGGTGTTCTGATTAGTTTTCTTCTACTATGTTTGTTATTAGTTTCTTCTACTATGATTTCTTTGAGCTCTTCTACTGTGTTTCACATGTTACTCTTCTACAATATTTCTCATGAGTTTCTGTTACTGAAGGAACACGTTAAAGGGCTCAATTCCTTTCTGAAACCTCTGAACCTGTTTCGACTTGATTACATGTCCTCTCATCTCTGCACTCGATTGATGGTAGAAACCCTAGAATTTGGGGTTTCTTCCGAGTTTGGAAACCATTGGCTATATGATTTGCTTGAAACTGGTTTTATTTCAAAAACCCTAACTCCTGTAGACCTATTTCGAGTCTCTGAACTGAGTTTTGAAATCTTTGTCTTTCATATGATTCTGACTTTTGCTAAACTCTTCTAAGGTCTTTTACACTGGACCTTTTGTATGCTATTTAATACTATCTGTCTTCTACACTGCTAACCTATGTGACTACCATGATCTTGTAGTCTACTATCTACTTATTTTTGCAGTTGCATAACACTTTCACTTTGTCCCAAATTCAGCCTCGCATGTCTGATACTTGTGTACTCTTTATATGTGCTGAACTTCCCTTCTAAAGGGCTTTCAAATTTTGATTAGTTTCAGACTTCCTTCTGTGTAGGCTTGATTGATTTCTTTCCTTGTTTGCTGATTTCCCTGTGACTCGATTTAAGTTAAAAGTTTTCCTTAGCTTTTCTGACCTGGTTCATTTATGGACCAATACTTACATAATCTATGACCCCTTGATTTACTGCATACTGGGGGATCCTTACCTTATTTATTTTAACCGTGTATTTCAAAATCCTTCCCTTAATTAAAACCCCTATGTATTTACCTTTAATTGCCTACTTTGCACAAGATGTTTATTTGATTCCTTTCCCTAAATAGCTTTTACCGTTTAAGTCTAAATTCCTTGATTAAAGGAAGTCTTGTATTGATTGATTTTAAATGATATTCAGTTCCTTAATTGTATTCTTACCTTGTTTCTGCCTGTTCTTCACACTATAAATACCTGCTCTTCATTGACACAAACACCATCACTCATAGTCTTTCTGAACATACACTTACACTTGAAAGAAAATATTCTTTCTTGTTGCTTGTACTGTGGCCTGTTGACAAGACCTACTACTTGCTTTTCTTTACTTGCTTCTTTGAAAACTGGTATGTCCTGATTTAAGCTTTTAGCATCACAACAATGTGTTTATTTACTGCTTTTGTATCCCTGTCTGCTTACTATTTTTTTGTGTTTCAACACTACTAATCTATTTCTGCCTGTTCTAGTATGAATCCCAAACCCCTGCCCCTATGTGTTTAAGCTATGGTTTGAGGCATGACAATACTATAAGTTATTGTCCTTGAATCAAACTCGATCCCTTGGGATCCTAGCCTCTAAATAGTGTGTTCTGACGGGTTTGAGAGTATGCTAGTATTCTCCATTGCTGACCATGCTTGAAGCCTGTCCTGGCCTAAGTAATAGGCTCTTCATAAATTCCCTACCCCCCGAACTCCCTATGTGTGTTTATTAGTAACTGTTTCCCTCTCCTTTCCCCCTTTAGTAGTTTATTCTGTACTTGTACTCTTTCTTAGTCTTTAAGTTCTACCCCCCCTCTTGTGAGTCTTGCCTTGGGACCTTTTGAGTTCCCTCTGAACTTGGACACTTGAGGTTGGCCCTTCCACACTACACTTGTCCTAATCTGATAATACATTTGGGTGTGAGCATTGCCCGGAGTCCCATTGAGGCTCTTAGGGAACTTTGACATATTCAAATAGGAGAAAAGCTTTGGATCATGATCTCTTGGAGTTGGTTTACCTCATATTTCAGACATGAAGTCTAAATTAGGCTCTCCTTTGGTTGTACTTTTATATTTCTGATGTATTTTTTTTGCTTTATTCCGGGCTGTAATAATTTGTAATAAACTCTTGGGGATGGTTAGTGAAAAGGGCGGGTAACTACGTATGCAAGGATACCATGCCTATAGGTCATTTTGAATTCTGCATTCTCACGTAGATACTATGCCTACAGGTCATTCTAAATTCTACGTTCTCACATAGATACCATGTCTATAGGTGTTTCTGAATTATGCACATTCAAATGCATATAGAAAGCATGCCTATAGGGGATTCTGAATGTCCATTTTCACATAGAAATCATGATTATAGGATTACTACATTCGTATAGATATTATGCTCCTAGGTTTTAAAAAAATGCTACAGCATCTAGATATCATAGGTTTTTCTTCCAGTTAGATACCATGTTTATAGGTTAAAACCGGTCTTATGCATTTAGATATCATATCTATAAGGCTTCTGCATTTTTTTTATCATGTCTACAAAAGACTTAAAATCAACTACGCGTAGAAAGCATGTCTATAGGAATCCCTAATCGAATCTGAATCACTTCATTCACGTATAGAGCTAAAACCAGTAATAATAAGTGCCATTAGTTACAGAACTTATAACCTTCGTTAAACTGGCCTTTTCTTTTTGACTACCGTATTCAGTTTATTTTTTAGACCTTGTTATTTCATTGCTTTCTGAATTCAGTAGATGTCATGCCTATAGGATCCTTGTCCAACATTTATGCAAGCCTTAGAGTAAAGTTATAAACTGAATCTGTTCTATTAACTACAACCAGCAGGCAGGTCTGATTCAGGATTCTCATCTGAATTGTGTAATAAATCAGTCTGCCTAAACCTTTAAGTCTGCTCATGTTATTATTTAATCAGGCCCTAAACAGTATGTGTAAGTCATGCTAATTACGTGCTTCTTTGTTTAAAAAAGGTGTATTTGAGCCCTTTTTGCTTGTTATGTTCCTTCCCTTAATTTTCTATACATGTTTTGTGTGTCGCCTTAGAATTTTGCTTTTGAAACTACAAATAAACCTAATACCCCTCTCCTTTAGGATTAGTAGTCCTAAATGCCTCCGGGACTGATAGGATTGAGATGGGTAATAGCATGCAATAAGTAAAACGAGACCATTCTGCACTATACCTTAACGGGGTGGGAAGGGTAGATATGAATATGATGACCACGCAATAATGTCACGTGTAGCCCCTCATTGAGAAGTGATTACCGGGAATTGTGTGGGATGATCCATATTATCAATAAACCTAGGACTCACTTTCCCTTTGTTTCTTTGTTTCTTCTAAAGATTTCAGACTATGTCTTTAAAGAAAATCAGCTTTCTTTTAGTTCTTTCCAACTTTGTTTATTTGTCAACCATTATGTGAAAATCCCCTCTTATTTGAAGTTTCATTCGGTTACATGTTATTTGCACCTAAAGTCACAACAATAGTCTGGTCGGGAACCATACTAGTGGATCCTGAGGGGTGCCTAACACCTTCCCTTGGAATAATTTCAAGCTCTTACCCAATCTCTGGTTACTCAAATCAAAACCCCGTTGGTGTCCTAATGCACCTTAATCATTAGGTGGCAACTCTTCAATTCAAACCCAAATCCCCAAAAGGGAATAAGTTGCCCTCCTAAATGTCATGAACCCGATTCCGCGAGGAAAAAGGGGGCGTGATAGCATGGAGACTCCGCTGGGGACCTTTTAGGCTTTTACCATTTCAGACTATTACTATGGCTTGACATTTTCTTTATATGCCTTTATTTATTTGATACCTTTAAGCATTCAATTCCCCTTTTTAACTACAAAACTGACTTGTCTTTTTGTTTCTTTCCTTTATTTCTTTTACTGCTTTCCTTCACTGCTTTTCTTTATTACTGCTTTAAATTATGAAGAACTGTTGTATTTACTGCTTTCTCAACGTGCAAATACATGACAACCTGCTTTAGTTATTGCATAAACATGTTTTCAACATCATATTCCACTCGTGCCAAACAAAATACCATAGAAACACTTATAATGAGTGGTTGTGCTCTTCCGATGTTATCACCCCCTAAATCCGGCAAAGGCATAATTGCGGTAAAACCAGTCGATCAACGGTATAGTCGACGATTCTGCGCATTTCCCTATTGAGTTGTCCGCTAAAGGGTACCAGTCTAAAACCCTATAAAAACCTTACTCTGTTTAATTGTGCATGCATCATGGTCAAACCTAGCCGATCAGTTATGTTATCCACATAATGACTCTTTAAGATAGCCTTGTCCAGAGTCCACTGGATTTTCCAAAAACCCAAATGGCCCTTACCATCTTTTGTGAATTTATTTGGAGAACTAAATGTTTTATGCCAATTATTGGTATTTAATAGTCGAGTCTGGTGGGAGTAAGGGCTAACCCTTTTGTCTTGCAGAAATATGAGGCACGAAATCCCCAGATTCGGCATGGTCACTAACATCTACCCAAAATTGCTAAGCTAGTGGGAGGATCTTCATTCCAGTGATCAGACTCTTGTCCGGAAATACCTAGGAAATCTGCCTTCTCTCCTGGAGATTCAACCCAATAACAAGATCATAGAAGCTGCTACTTTGTTCTAGGACTGTGAGAGGGCTGTATTCCACTTCGGGGACATTAAAATGACACCCTTGCTAGAAGAAATAGGAGGATTGGCCGGTATACCATAGGAAACACCAGGATTGTTAATGCCTGAGAACCGCAAGGGCAGGGGTTTTCTCAAAATTATGGGTCTGAAGAAGAATCTAGAACTGACATGTCTGAAGGAATCTTATGTCCCCTTCGACTACTTGTATGAGAGGTACGATCACAACAAGTCCTACCGTACCTATCCTGACAAATTTTCCATCACATCATTAGGGAATATTCACCGAAGGGTCTTTGTATTTATGTTTTGTTTCCTGGGGTTGATAGTGTTTCCAATGAAGAAAGCAAGGATCCATGCCAGGCTGGCTATGGTAACTAAAACTCTGATGGAGGGAATTGGTGTGCAACCATTCAGCATAGTGCCCATGATCATTGCAGAGATATACCGAGCCTTGGAAAAGTGTCAACAAGGAGATGGAGACTTCGAGGGCTACAATTTGCTACTCCAGCTCTGGCACGTAGAACACCTCCAAAGGGGTGAATACCGGCAAGAGATTCAGCGAAGGGACTGGGATGATCATATAGCTTTCCATCATCCAAGGCGGATGAATTACATGCCCAACATGTTCGCCCAGCCAGAAGATGCCAAGGGATGGTTAGAGCTATTTGAAAACCTAACTGAGGATCAAATACAATGGATGTTCGAGTGGTTCCCTACCGAGGAGTTTATCGCCCGATCTAGGGACGCGCCGTTTCTGATATTAATCAGTCTAAGAGGAACCTACCCTTATGTCCCTCTTCAAGTTATGAGACAGGCTGGTAGGAAGCAGGTTATACCAAGGGTCGACAAGATGAGTCACTTCCGGGCCGACTTCCAAGTTGATGACAGTTCTTATTAGTGCCAAGCCCAGCATATGTGGCATTGCAAGATCATCATGGGAAGAGATACTATCGAACCAGACAGATACCACACTGGTTGCGCTCCCTACTATTCAGGCTAGTTAGAATCTAATCACGACGGTCTGGGTCTGCCAGGACTTAATGGGGGCCATATGATCATAGACGAGAGGGCCTAGGCACAGGTCAAATACAACCAACTGTGCAAGAGGATTCGGGAATGTGAAAGCGATCACCGTGAGATATAAGAAGCCCACCAAAGGCTGATTGAAGAGTGGAAAGACATGGTTGTCAGTGCCAACAAGCGACTGGGATACTTGGAGTGGGGTTTAGTAGAGCTGGAAGGGAAATTTCTCAAAAGAATCAAGGATTGCCTGAATGCTGAAGGAAACGAGGGCGGACACCTAGCCAGAGCTTACCTATTGCTGGGACTCCGCGAGTTAGTGAAGCTGTTCGATGGAGCCAAAGATGTCGAGTCTGGGGAAGGTCCTTCTGGGACCAAGTAGATAGGAGTTTTTCCTTTTTTTCACTTTACAAAATGTAATAAGGCCAATGGCCAGTAGTGATTTTTCATTTCCTGTTTATTTAGTGTCAATTTGGGATTCGTCTACTTTTTATCAGTAAAATAAGGCATTTAGCATCCTAAGTTCTCCAAATCAATTTGTCTCTAGGCCTACCTCAGGCACAAAAACGTCCCCAAATTAGGACACGATTTAAATTCTCACACTATGTGTTTAAATACCGCAATACTTTTTATGATCCTCACTAACTTGGTTACATTTTGTTTTATTCTTTGTTTTTGTTTTTATTATTATTCCCCTCCCCAAAGGTTAGTTCGTGCACTCTGGTATCATCATCCTATTCAACAAGATCCAGGGGCCCTCCACCCACTCCTCCTCTTAGTCCTATCAGAAACAAGAACAAAGGAAAGATGGAAGATTCGAACAACACCAGAAAGGAAAACTCAACTGAATGGGTAGAGGTCACTCATGGTACTCAGGTTTCCAAAGAAAGTGCATCCCAACTCAAACAGAAACTGTTGAAGTTCCAGGAGGAACTTGATCAAGTTCGGAATCTGGCGAATTTGTCATTTTCCCTCACCACTCCATATGTCAACTTCCCAAATGCTCAATACCCCACACCTCTACAAAATATCCCAAAGCCACTAAATCATCCCGCTCATCACCGCCACTACAACACCTGCCACACTTCCAACAATACTCCACTACCCATCCCGGAATCCCAAAACTCCACAAATGACCACTTTCACACCCATCATAACACCCCCATCTATGTGGAAACTATGCCACACTCCACCCAACCTATCTCAAGCGCACCCGAGTCTGATAATAAAGACTTGCTCATCAGGAATATGGCTGAAGAACTCAAGAAATTGACTAGCCGAATTCAGGGCGTCGAAGGAAGCAAGGGGATTGAAGGGTTGAACTACGAAGATCTTTGCATACAACCTGATGTCGAACTGCCCGAAGGGTACAAACCTCCTAAGTTCTAGATGTTTGATGGTACAAAGGATCCAAGAGTTTATTTGAGAACATAATGTGTCAAGCTGGTCAGGGTAGGAAAGGACGAGAGGATCCACATGAAACTTTTCATGAGGAGTCTGAAAGGAGATGCTCTGTCTTGGTACATTAGCCAAGACCCGAAGAAATGGTCGAACTAGGTGAGTATGGAATCCGACTTTATGGACAGATTTAGGTTCAACACAGAAAATGCACCAGATTTGTTCTACATCCAGAATTTAAAGAAGAAGCCCACAGAAACATTCCGCGAGTATGCTACTCGCTGGAGATCTGAAGCTGCTGAGGTCAGGCCTGCTTTAAAAGAGGAGCAAATGAACAAGCAAATAAATTTTCTGACATCATCAAGCTGGGAGAAAGGATCAAAGAAGGCATCAAAAGTGGTATGGTTACAAACTTTGAAGCCTTACATGCCACCAATAAGGCTTTACAGTCTGGTGGTACGTCCAAGAAAAGGGACGTAGGCACCGTAATGGTGGCACAGAGAACCAAATCCCCTATCAAATACCAAACCTATCCAATGCCTCCACTCACATATCAGCCTACTCTGAACTACTAGGCACTCTCACCCTCTTACCAAACTCCACCACCCACTTATCAATCACCTCTACCTCCAACATATTAACCTACCTCACCAAGATATTTCCAACCTGCACATGTTTACTAAGCCTACAATGCTCAACCATCCCACTATCAATCGCCTCCCACACATCAAAACTTTCCTAGACATCGACCAAATTTTGACCGAAAACCTCCCAAATAGTATACCGCCATTGCTGAACCCATTGACCAGCCATACGAAAGGCTCAAAGCTACTGGTTATGTCACCTCTATCCTTGCCATAACCCCTGAGAACCCTTCTCAATGGCTCAACCCAAACAAATCCTGTGTGTACCATTCCGACATGAAAGGACATACCATCGACGAATGTCGCTCCGTGAAATACAAGATCCAGGCCCTAATTGATAACAAGATTATTATGGCAAAGGAGCCTGCTCCGTATGTCCGCAATAACCCTCTGCCAGACCACAAGGGTGGAGGTGTTCACATGATTGAAATAGAGGATGATTGGGACCCCAAGGGATCGATCAGTTTGATCACAGAAGGCAACGATCCAAAGAAGCCAATAGTCACCCTTAATCCGATTGTAGTCTAGATTCAGCCTTCTGGGGGAGCCGATGTAAATATGTCCATGCCACTTGAGTTTGAAGCACCATCCTCTGCAAAGATGCCAACGCCGATTGAGGTCGAATTTATGTCACCAGCAAATGCATCTACACCTTTCGAAATTGCAGTTTTACCGCCTAAGGTGCATGCTCCGTTCGGAGTAAAGATAGCCATGCCAATTCCAGTGGAATTGTCTTCCATAACAGCATTCCATAAAAAAGCTATACCATGGGACTATACAGCCGAGGTAAGGAGGAAAGGCAAGGTTAGGTTCGAAGAAACTGTTGCCGCATAGGGTATGACGAGAACGGGTAGGGTCTATACACAAGAACATCTAGCCAAGTCAAGCAAGCAGGCCTCTGGTCGGCCAACCATCCCTGAAACCGGTCCCGATGATCTCTAGAGAAAGATACAATCCAAGGAATACTCGGTCATTATTGATCAGCTGAACAAAACACCGGCATAAATTTCTATCCTATATTTGCTACAAAATTCCGATGCACACAAGAATGCCTTGTTAAGGGTGCTGAGCGAGGCATAAGTATCAAGCAACATCACCGGAGGAGAGATGGCAAACATGGTGGGGAAGGTATTTGAAAGTCATAGGATCACTTTCCATGATGATGAGCTGCCACCCGAAGGGTTAAGTCATAACAAGGCATTGCACATCACCGTGCAATACAAAGATTATTTTATCACCAGAATCCTGATTTATGGAGGGTCCAACCTCAACATTTGTCCGTTGGTAACACTCAGGACATTGGGAAATGGGCTGCATGAAATCAAGGACGGGTCCATCAATGTTAAAGCACTGTTCCCAAAGATCCACCATTGGGGAAATCAGCCTCTGTTTGCAAATAGGGCCTACTTGGTTCGATGTTGATTTTCAGGTGATAGACGTACTGGCATCTTACAATCTGCTGTTGGGACGACCATGGATTCATGCTTCTGGGGCTGTGGCATCGACACTGCATCAGGTAGTAAAATTCGAATGGAACCATCAAGAGGTAATCATTCACGGTGACGGAAGCAATCCTATATACAGTTGCCAGACCATTCCGTCAATCGAAAGAAGAAGGAAGCTAGGAGGGAAAACTTACCATCACATCGAAAGGGTGAATGTTGTTGACAAAGATAAATGGTGGGATAACAAGATCGAGAGTATATTGAACTGGAGTGGTTACGAACCTGGCAAGGGACTTGGCAGAAACCTCCAAGGAATCGCTAAGCCTATCAAACTAAAGAAACATGGCACCACCTTCGGTCTGGGATAAAAGTACAATTGGGATGAATTCAACAATTGGTCGCCACCATGGCACCATCCTTACTATCCGCTGGAGCAGCCAATACCACATTTGGAGAAGACTTTCTAGCCAGACGATGTTATTTATGGGTCAGAAGAAGAGGAAGCACTGGCAGCAGTGAGGAATTTGTTCTTAGAAGACGATAATATAGATTGTTGTGTTGTTCTCATGGAGGAGGGGGAAGAAGGCCCTTCCATATAGGCAGTAACCAGAGGAGCATGCATCAACAACTGGACCATCAGAACCACTAGATCCCGGAAAGCCTCGGGGTAGCAAGGCTGAACAAACATCATGCACTATCTTTTATTTTTACTAGTTGACTTTCCTTTCACATTTAAAAATTTAGCAATAAGATCTTCAATGTTCAAAATAGTTATGGAATTTATCAAAGTATTTCGACTTTCCCTATAAGTCTTACTACTTATCTTGATGAACCAATGATTGTGACGTACAACGAGACAACGCAACAAACGGATACAGATTCAGAGGAAGATGACATACCGAAAGAGATTATTAAAGAAGTCGAGAATTTTGAGAACAGACCTAAGTCCAACATGGACGAGATTGAGATTGTTAACCTGGGAGATGTAGAGAACGTCAAAGAAACACGAATCAGCATTCATTTGTCACCGTCAGAAAAGAAAGAGTACACAAAATTTCTAAGGGAATATGAGGACATATTCGCCTAGTCATATGATGACATGACTGGTCTGAGTACATCCATTGTGGATTACAAACTACCAACCGGTCCAGCATGGCCACCGGTAAAGCAAAAGCTCAGAAAGTTTAAGCCTAACATGAGTCTAAAAATCAAGGAGGAAGTTGCTAAGCAAGTCAAATCCAAGGTTCTCAGGGTAGTAGAATACCCAACATGGTTAGGCAACATTGTGCCAGTACCAAAGAAGGACGGGAAGGTCAGAGTCTGTGTTGACTACCGAGATCTCAACTGGGCCAATCCGTAAGACGACTTCCCCTTGTTAAACATACACATCCTGATCGACAATTGCGCCAAGCATGAGTTGCAGTCATTTGTAGATTGTTTTGTGCGGTATCATCAGATCTGGATGGATGAAGAAGATGTTGAGGAAACGGCTTTCATTATGCCGTGAGGGATATACTGTTACAAGATGATGTCGTTCGGATTAAAGAATGCTGGGGCCACTTACATGAGGGCCATGACCACCATTTTCCACGATATGATACACAAGGAGATCGAAGTATATGTAGACGATGTTATCATCAAGTCCAAGAAAGCCACTGATCACATGGAAGATTTGATGAAGTTCTTCAATAGGCTGCGAAGATACAACCTAAAACTGAATCCCGCAAAGTGTGCATTTGGGGTTCCTGCCGAAAAACTACTTAGATTTATTGTGAGTCGCCGAGGAATAGAACTGGATCCATCAAAAGTCAAAGCTATTCAAGAATTGCCACCGCCAAAGAACAAGAAGGACGTAATGAGTTTCTTGGGGAGACTCAACTACATCAGTCGATTCATAGCACAATCTACTATCATTTGTGAGCCACTCTTCAAGATGTTGAAGAAGGACACCACTACCAAATGGACTGAGGAATGCCAAAAGGCCTTCAACAGAATTAAGAAGTACCTGTCAATACCACCAGTTCTAGTCCCACCCGAGCCAGGTAGACCTCTATTACACTACCTTGCGGTACTGGACGGAGCTTTCAGTTGCATCCTAGGGCAATATGATGAGACGGGGAGGAAGGAGCAGACCATCTATTACCTCATCAAGAAGTTCACCCCGTACGAGGCCTGGTATTCTCTGTTAGAACGCACTTGTTGCGCTCTGACTTGGGTAGCTCAGAAGTTGAGGCATTACTTCTGTGCCTATACTACATATCTCATATCAAGGATGAATCCTTTGAAGTACATCTTTCAGAAGCCCA
Source organism: Nicotiana sylvestris (assembly GCF_000393655.2). NCBI lineage: Eukaryota > Viridiplantae > Streptophyta > Magnoliopsida > Solanales > Solanaceae > Nicotiana > Nicotiana sylvestris. The sequence continues at coordinate 52,993,614 of NC_091063.1, forward strand.
TGCCCACTAGAAAGCTAGCCAAGTGGCAAATCCTGTTGAGTGAATTTAACATTGCCTACGTAACTCAGAAAGCGATCAAAGGACAGGCACTAGCAGATCACCTTATTGAAAATCCCGTGGACTGGGAGAACAAACCCCTAAAAACGTACTTTCCTGACAAAGAGGTATCATTCATAGGAGAAGATATTGCAGAATCCTATGACGGTTGGAGAATGTTTTTCGATGGAGCAGTAAATTTCAAAGAAGTCGGCATAGGAGCAGTCCTAGTATCAGAAACCGGTTAGCATTATCTGGTGTCTGCCAAACTCAGGTTTTCTTGCACCAACAACATGGCCGAGTACGAAGCCTGCATTTTAGGGCTCAAGATGGCCATTGACAAGAGCATTCAAGAATTGCTAGTAATTGGGGATTTAGACTTACTTATACATCAGGTCCGAGAAGAATGGGTGACCAAGAACTCCATAATACTCCCTTATCTGCATCATATATAGGAGTTGAGAAAGAGGTTCACAAAGACAGAATTCCAGCATGTCCCCAGAGTCCAAAATGAATTTGTCGATGCACTGGCTGCCCTACCATCCATGATACAACACCCAGACAAGAACTTTATTGATCCCATTATAGTAAATATCCATGATCAGCCAGCTTATTGTGCTCATGTTGAGGAAGGAGCAGACAGAAACCCTTGGTTTCATGATATCAAGGAATATTTGATGAAAGGAGAATACCCAGAACTTGCAAAACCTACTCAGAAATGCACACTTTAGAGGTGGTCCAACGATTTCTTTCACAGCGGAGGTATCCTGTATAGGAGGACTCCTGATTTGGGATTACTAAGGTGTGTCGACACGAAAGAAGCCTCTAAACTGCTAGAAGAAATCCATGCTGGGACCTGCGGTCCACATATGAACGGTTTTGTCTTAGCTAAGAAGATACTCTGGGCTGGTTATTTCTGGATGACTATGGAAACGGACTGCATCCAGTATGTTCGAAAATGCCACCGCTGCTAGATACATGCAGACATGATCAATGTACCCCCAAATGGGCTTACTACAACAAGCTCACCATGGTCGTTCACCGCTTGGGGAATGGACGTTATTGGAATAATCGAACCTGCCGCGTCCAACGGGCACAAATTCATCCTAATAGCAATCGACTATTTCACTAAATGGGTTGAAGCATCGTACTACAGAGCAGTAACTAAGAAAGTCGTGATAGACTTTGTCCGCGACCGCATTGATTGCCGATTCGGGATTCCGGAGTCAACCATCACTGATAATGGCTCCAATCTCAACAGTGACTTGATGAAAGCTATGTGTGAAACCTTCAAGATCAAACACAAGAATTCTACAGCCTACAGGCCTCAGATGAATGGAGCCGTAGAAGCCGCCAATAAGAATATCAAGAAGATATTGAGGAAAATGATAGAGAAGCATAAGTAGTGGCACGAGAAGCTATCATTTGCTTTATTGTGATATCACACCACAGTCCGCACATCAACCAGGGCAACCCCTTATATGCTAATTTACGGTACAGAGGTTGTCATTCCCGTTTAGGTAGAAATTCCCTCTCTAAGGATCATATAGGAAGCAGAGCTCGACGATCTAGAGTGGGTAAAGAGTCGTTACAAGTAGCTAGCTCTTATCGATGGGAAAAGAATGAATGCAGTTTGCCACGGTTAGCTTTATCAGAACGGAATGTCCCGAGCCTTCAACAAAAGAGTCAAGCCAAGACAGTTCACACCGGGGCAGCTGGTGTTAAAACAAATTCCTCATCAAGATGAAGCCAAAGGGAAATTCTCTCCCAATTGGCAGGGTTCGTACATGGTTCACTGGGTTCTAACAGGAGGAGCCCTCATACTTGCGGAAATGGACGGAGAAGTCTGGCCAAAACCGATCAACTCAGATGCAGTCAAGCGATACTATGTGCAATCTTATGCTTTCCTCATATGATGTAATTTGAACTACGCCCGACCTGATTCCCATTTAAGAGGGGATACATAGACAACCCTATTGGTTCGGTCACAAGTCAATAAAATTTTCATTTCCACTAGTAATTAGAAGCTGGGACAGAATTGAGGAGGACCCTCAAATTCCGAAGTGATTTCAATCAGTCATCGCAAGCAATCGTCAGAAGCATCAATCCAGTAAACCAGGGCAGAATTTTGAGGAGGACCCTCAAAATTCCGTAGCAAGAAAAGTTGTAGTGCCTTGAATCATGTCACAGTCGTCGGTTCATCTAAAGAAAACTATTCTCGATTATGTACTTATGTTATATTTTTACTAAATCATGCATGTTTGTTATCAAAATTTCTCTGTTTAGCAATGCTACCCCAATTATACTTACAGTATCACTGAATCAGAGCTGAGCAAATCGAGCAGAGCTAGCGGGGATACAAACTAACCTTTCCTCTTTACAAAACTCACAATTTTTCTTTGGATGCAGCCACTTGAGTTGCAAAATCAATGAACATATTATACACTCATATTGTTCAGCAATACAACTCTCAAAAATGTTCACGTTTACCATCATTTTCTATCCACGCATGCCGGTGATATTCCTTATATCGCAACGTCCCCGGCAGTCACAATGTCGCAACCTGCTATCAGCTAAGAAACTCTGTTACCATCTGCCCTTTTATTTTTATGTCTGCATTGCATAAGGCTACTATTCTGCCTTTCGAGACTAAGCATTGTCTCCATCTACATTCTCTGCATTGCATAAGGCTACTATTCTGCCTTTCGAGACTAAGCATCATCTCCATCTGCATTTTCTGCATTGCATAAGGCTACTATTCTGCCTTCCGAGACTAAGCACTGTCTTCATCTACATTTTTGCATTGCATAAGGCTACTATTCTGCCTTCCGAGACTAAGCAGTGTCTCCATCTGCATTTTTTGCATTGCATAAGGCTACTATTCTGCCTTTCGAGACTAAGTACTGTCTCCATCTGCATTTTTGCATTGCATAAGGCTACTATTATGCCTTCCAAGACTAAGCACTGTCTCCATCTGCATTTTCTGCATTGCATAAGGCTATCATTCTGCCTTCCGAGACTGCACTGTCTCCATCTGCATTTTCTGCATTGCATAAGGCTACTATTCTGCCTTCCGAGACTAATCACTATCACCATCTGCATTTTCTACATTGCATAAGGCTACCATTCTGCCTTCCGAGATTAAGCTCTACCTCCATTTGCATGGATAAAATATCACCGCTTTATTTACACTTGCATGGCTGAAAGATCACCACTGTTACACCTGCATGGCAGAAATATCGCCACTTTATTTTACACTTGCATGGCTGAAAGATAGCCACCTTTACACTTGCATGGCTGAAATATTGCCGCTGTATTTTACACTTGCATGGCTGAAAGATCGCCGCTTTATTTTACACCTGCATTGCTGAAAGATCGCTGTGTTATTTTGCACGTGCATGGCTGAAAGATCGCCTCTTATTGCATTTCATGGGCTGAAATATCGCCAAACACTACATTTCATGGGCTGGAATATCGCCAAACACTGCATTTCATAGGTTGAAAGATCGCCAAATTATCTAAGGGCGTCATTGTTCAAAGTCACCATTTACATAGCCCGAGAACACCATGTCATGGCCTGAAGATCCCTTTTATCTTTTGCATATCATTATTCAAATGCATCATAGTTCGGAGGCAGTATTCTCATAGCCCGAGAGCATCATTTCATGGCCTACGAATCCTTTATCATATGCTTCATTTAATAGATGTCATGGTCTGAGGACGTCATCCTAACCGTCCAAAGACAACATTCATGGTCCGATGGAATCTTGCATCACGTTTAAATTTATGCACAATATATGCTTGTATTGCTCATTTGCAGGAAAACCGGCGAGCAACGGCCATCTCAGCAGGAGCAATTCGGATCCCGACCTGAATATTGCGCCCGTTCTTGAAAAGGTCTCCATTGGTATACTCCGCCGACGGATCCTGAACTACATATGGCATGATTCCTATAAGACTAGGGATATGTAGGCAGCTCAGGAGCCAGAGCACCGCCAAGCTCTTCAAACCATTTTGTTCGGTCAAAATTGGCCATCATATCTTTACCCGACAACTCTTTCATCCTTTCCGGGTAAAGAGGGGCAGCTGTTGATACCCAATTTTTCCCTGTATTTTTTAAAAATATGGAAAATACCTTTAAAATAGCCTATATATGTGTATATAAGTATATCTTAAGGTTACATTATTTTTCCTTAATTTTCAAAGATTTTTAAATCAATTTACTGCCCTATTTTATCAAGAAAAAACCCAATAATTATCCCCAAAATTATCATTTTTGGTGATTGATTTATTGGAGTCTCATGTTTATATTAAACTATAGCTAATATATTTTTCACATATTTTTACGAATTTATTTGGTATTTTTTTAAGGATACAATTGTATAATTGCAATATTAGCCATTTTTAGGTTTAAATCCATCTCGTATTTATAAAATGGGATTTTATATTTTTAAATTGATAATTATATATTATAAATCATTTTAGTGCTTTTAATTTGTTTTTAAAAATTTGTTTATTATTTTTTATAAATTAAAGGGAAAAATGGGCTATTTAACTTATAGCCACATCTGGCCTTTTAATCTGGCCTAAATAAATCCAATACACAGCCCAATTCCTAATCAGATTACCCGACCCAGGCCCCAATTACCCCTACCCGACCCAAAACCATATTAAATCCTGGTCGTTGATCTAAATCAACGGCCCTCATCCGTTCTTACCATTTTAATTCTTAATGACCCCCAATACCCCTCTCATTTCCTTACTCGTCTCTATCTCTCTATTTCTGGTTCTCTCTAGAACCTTCCCCCTTCCCCTCCTCTCCGATGAGTTCCCTTCATCTTCTCCGGCTACTTTCTGACCTGAATCCATGCTGGTCTAACCACCTACCAGCCTTCTATGGCTCTTCATGTTTGGTTACTGAAGTTTCATGACTTGAACACGAAGAAGTTGGTTCCAGACCTTATTTGATTCGAGTTCCATGACTATCTCCAGCAAGCCATTTCTGTTAGAGCCTGGCCTCGACTCCTCCTATCTAGATCAATGACGATCCAAGTCTTTCTCACCGTTTGGGTTCCTCTGAAAACCCTAGCTTTTGAGGTTTTTCTGATCTCTTTAGATATGAGATCTATGCTTTCCCTAAGCTTTTAAACGATTTTCTTATATTTTTTCAAAAGTTATGCTTTCAAAACCGTTATTTTCCGATCTAGGGTTTTTAGATATTTATCTGATTTTCTTTTTCTCTTGTGAGTTTCTTCTACTGTGTTCTCGTTAAGCTTCTGCTACCATGTTCTTATCAGTTTCATCTACCATGTTTTTTTACTTCCTTTACGGTGTTCTGATTAGTTTCTTCTACTATGTTTTCTTTGAGCTCTTCTACTGTGTTTCGCATGTTACTCTTCTACTATGTTTCTCATAAGTTTATGTTACTGAAGGAACATGTTAAAGGGCTCAGTTCCTTTCTGAAACCTATGAACCTTTTTCGACTTGATTACTTGTCCTCTCATTTCTGCACTCGATTGATGGTAGAAACCCTAGAATTTGGGGTTTCTTCCTAGTTTGGAAACCATTGGCTATGTGATTTGCTTGAAACTGGTATTATTTCAAAAACACTAACTCCTGTAGACCTATTTCGAGTCTCTGAACTGAGTTTCGAAATCTTTGTCTTTCATATGATTCTGACTTTTGCTAAACTCTTCTAAGGTCTTTTACATTGGACCTTTTTTTTTTGCTATTTGATACTATCTGTCATCTACACTACTAACCTATGTGATTATAATGATCCTGTAGTCTACTATCTACTTATTTTTGCAATTGCATGACACTTTCACTTTGTCCTAAATTCAGCCTCGCATGTCTGATACTTGTGTACTCTTTATATGTGCGGAACTTCCCTTCTAAAGGGCTTTCAAATTTTGATTAGTTTTAGATTTCCTTCTGTATAGGCTTCATTGATTTCTTTCCTTGTTTACTGATTTCCCTTTGACTCGATTTAAGTTAAAAAATTTCCTTAGCTTTTCTGACCTGGTTCATTTATGGACCAATACTTACATAATCTCTGACCCCTTGATTTACTGCATACTGGGGATCCTTACCTTATTTATTTTAACCGTGTATTTCAAAATCCTTCCCTTAATTAAAACCCCTATGTATTTACCTCTAATTGCCTACTTTGCACAAGATGTTTATTTGATTCCTTTCCCTAAATAGTTTTTACCGTTTAAGTCTAAATTCCTTGATTAAAGGAAGTCTTGTATTGATTGATTTTAACTGATATTCAATTCCTTAATTGTTTTCTTACCTTGTTTCTGCCTATTCTTCACACTATAAATACCTGCTCTTCATTGACACAAACACCATCACTCATAGTCTTTCTGAACTTACACTTACACTCGAAAGAAAATATTCTTTCTTGTTGCTTGTACTGCGGTCTGTTTACAAAACCTACTGCTTGCTTTTCTTTACTTGCTTCTTTGAAAACTGGTATGTCTTGATTTAAGCTTTTAGCATCACAACAATGTATTTATTTACTGCTTTTGTATCCCTTCTTGCTTACTATTTCTGTGTGTTTTAACAGTACTGATCTCTTTCTGCCTATTCTAGTATGAATCCCAAACCCCTGCCCCCCTATGTGTTTAAGCTATGGTTTGTGGCTTGGCAATACTAAAAGTTATTGTCCATGAATCAAGGGATCCTAGCCTCTAAATAGTGTGTTCTGACAGGTTTGAGAGTATGCTAGCATCCTCCATTTCTGAGCATGCTTGAAGCCTGTCCTGGCCTAAGCAATAGGCTCTTCATAATTTCCCTACCCCCTTGAACTCCCTATGTGTGTTTATTAGTAATTGTTTCCCTCTCATTTCCCCTTTAGTAGTCTATTCTGCACTTGCACACTTTCTTAGTCTTTAAGTTTTGCCCCCTCTTGTGAGTCTTGCCTTGGGACCCTTTGAGTTTCCTCTGAACTTGGACACTTGAGGGCTGGCCCTTCCACACTGCACTTGTCCTAATCTGATAATACATTTGGGTGTGACCATTGCCTGAAGTCCCATTGAGGCTCTTAGGGAACTTTGACACAATCAAATAGGAGAAAGGCTTTGGATCATGATCTCTTGGAGTTGGTTTACCTCATATTTCAGACATGAAGTCTGAATCAAGCTCTCCTTTGGTTTTACTTATATATTTTCTGATGTATTTTTTTACTTTATTCCGGGCTGTAATAATTTGTAATAAACTCTTGGGGATGGTTAGTGAAAAGGGCAGGTAACTACGTATGCAAGGGGTAGATACAATGCCTATAGGTCATTTTGAATTCTGCATTCTCATGTAGATACTATGCCTACAGTTCATTCTAAATTCTACGTTCTCACATAGATACCATGTCTATAGGTGTTTTTGAATTCTGCACATTCAAATGCATATAGAAAGCATGCCTATAGGGGATTCTGAATGTCCATTTTCAAATAGAAATCATGATTATAGGATTACTACATTCGTATAGATATTATGCTCCTAGGTTTTAAACAAATGCTGTATCTAGATATCATCGGTTTTTCTGCCAGTTAGATACCATGTTTATAGGTTAAAACCAGTCTTATGCATTTAGATATCATGTCTATAAGACTTCTGCATTTTTTTATCATGTCTACAAAAGGCTTAAAATCAACTATGTGTAGAAAGCATGTCTATAGGAATCCCTAATCGAATCTGAATCGCTTCATTCACGTATAGAGCTAAAACCAGTAATAATAAGTACCATTAGTTACAGAACTTATAACCTTCATTAAACTGGCCTTTTCTTTTTGACTACCGTATTCAGTTTATTTTTTAGACCTTGTTATTTCATTGCTTTCTGAATTCAGTAGATGTCATGCCTATAGGATCCTTGTCCAACATTTATGCAAGCCTTAGGGTAAAGTTATAAACTGAATCTGTTCTATTAACTAAAACCAGCAGGCAGGCCTGATTCGGGATTCTTATCTTAATTATGTAATACATCAGCCTGCCTCAACCTTTAAGTCCTCTCATGTTATTATTTAATAAGGTCCTAAAGAGTATGTGTAAGTCATGCTAATTACGTGTTTCTTTGTTTAATGGAGGTGTATTTGAGCCCTTTTTGCTTGTTATGTGCCTTCCCCTAATTTGCTATACATGTTTTGTGTGTCGCCTTAGAATTTTGCCTTTGAAACTACAAATAAGCCTAATACCCCTCTCCTTTAAGATTAGTAGTCTTAAATGCCTCCGGGACTGATAGGATTGGGATGGGTAATAGCATGCAATAAGTAAAACGAGACCATTCTGCGCTATACCTTAACGGGGTAGGAAGGGTAGATATGAATATGATGACCACGCGATAATGTCACGTGTAGCCCCTCATTGAGAAGTGATTACCGGGCATTGTGTGGGATGATCCATATTATCAATAAACCTAGGACCCCCTTTCCCTTTGTTTCTTTGTTTCATCTAAAGATTTCAGACTATGTCTTTAAGGAAAATCAGCTTTCTTTTAGTTCTTTCCAACTTTGTTTATTTGTCAACCATTATGTGAAAATCCCCTCTTATTTGAAGTTTCATTCGATTACATGTTATTTGCACCTAAAGTCACAACAATAGTCTAGTGGAGAACCACACTAGTGGATCTTGAGGGGTGCCTAACACCTTCCCTTGGGATAATTTCAAGCCCTTACCCAATATCTGGTTACACAAATCAAAACCCTCTTGGTGTCCTAATGCACCTTAATCATTAGGTGAAAACTCTTCAATTCAAACCCAAATCCCCAAAAGGGAATGAGTTGCCCTCCCAAATATCATGAGCCCAATTCCACGAGGAAAAGGGGGCGCGACACATGGAAAGATCTCGAAGAGATCTAGTCCAGACTTTGCTCAACTTCTATCCATGGCTGTTCAAGTCAGATCCATGGCTTTTCCAGCTAGATCGGTAACATTTCCAAGTTTTTCTCACTTTCTCTGGGTTCTTTGAAACCCTTGTTTTAAGAGATTTCCAATTTTCTTTCAGATCTATCTTAGATCTGTGCATGTTATGAATCTCTTGGTGTTTTTCTCAAAAAGTTTTTTGATTTCTTTGAAAGTGACTCTTCGACTTCAACGATTAGGGTTTTCTTAACCTCTTTTTTAAAAAAAAGACTTCTTCTCTGATTTTTAATGTTGTCTTATGATTTTACTATGTTTAAAAGGTTTGTTTGTGTTCTTCTTCTACCTAGTTCATTGTGTTGAAAACCCTAAGTATCTTTGGTTTATCCAAGGTTCTGGAATTGTCTTTGTTTGTTTGTTTCGATTGAGTTCTTTGTGTTTAGATCCTTTTCTTTGTTGACTGATTCTGTGTTCTTACCATTTTTTTAACTTGACTCTGTCAAAACCCTAATGTCTTAAAGGTTTTCCTCACTTGTTACTAAGAGCTTTTAAAAAGATCTCCTTTACTTGTTACTATGTGTTAGATTGGTTTCTTCATTTTTGGTTCTATGTCACAACTAGACTTGTTGATTACCATGCTTCGAGTAGTCCTTAGCCTACTCATGTCACCTTTGTATGATTGTGTTCATCTAGTTTGCTTCTTTTGTCAATATATTTGACCCTGCATGTCTGATACGCATGTTCATTCTTTTCTATTTATATGTTGAAGTATAGAATCATGACTCCCTCTTGATTGATCCCGATTTCCTTAATTTATGGTTTGATTGCAAGATTTTCTTATAAAGCCCTAAAATTTTACTCGGATATTTAAGTTGATTGATTCCATTTTCTTATTTGTTCTGGTGCTTCATTCTTGTTGAATCCTTTCCTTAATTAGTGTATTCTATACCTAGACTCAGTTGTATACTCTATATTCTTACTATCCCTTATATAGTCAGAAATCAATCTTCCTCAAATTGATTTTCTTTCCTTAATTATCTTTGTTGGTGTCCGTTAATTAGTAATTCCTTGATTAAATGGAAGTACTTGTATGAATGGGATTCTGATTGTGATTATTTCAATATTTGTGTTAAACCTTTACTTGTTACGTTATTTTCTACTCGTTTCAGAACACACACTTACACACTAAAACACTTACAAGGCTAGATTGTGGAACTCTGGTTGCTTTACGTTTTTCTACACTTTGCTTCTTCAACAGGTATGTTCTTAATTTAAATTCTGAGACTCACCTCTATGTGTTCCCTTGTTTGTCCACCTCTGTCTCTTTCTGCACTAGCTTAATGGCTCATGTTGTTAAATTGTACTTCTTGTTTACTGCTTTACTCAGCATGTTTAAAATTCTGCCCTCCTCTATTCAAATGTAATTAGCATGTTTACTTGTTCCTGTTTATGTCTCTCAACTAGCATGTCTCCTAATGTACTTGATTAACACTAATTCATGACTAATTATGTGTTTCTGATTTGGGTCCTCTATGTTCCCAACCCCTACTCCCCTACCTATAATTGCTGAAGTTGTACTACTCTCTGAACTAGTTCTGTGTGTGTTGCTATTGCTCATATCCCCTTTCCCTTTCAAAAAACTATTTTCATTATGCAACTCTCCTGCTGTTTTACAAAGTCGTTTCAAACATGCATTCTTTCAAAACTGTTTTCTAAAACAAACTCCTTTTTTCAAATATGTGTTCCTACACTTCCACTATACTCTTAGATCATTAGGTTCTGCTCCTTTTGTGTGAGCCTTGCTTTGGGACCTTTGAGCTCCCTCTGAACCTGGACACATAAGAGCTGGCCCTTCCACACTGCACTTACTCTTGGTTATGCAATCTGGGTGTGAGCACTGCCTGGGATCCCTTGAGGTCCTTAGGGAACTCTGACACACCCAGACATGAGAAAGGATTTGGAACAATATTGGCATTTGAGGTGGTTTATTACATAACTCAGGCAGGAAGTCAGAATCAGGCTTCCTATGGTTGTAACTTCTTATTTTTTGCATTTCTTATGTAATTCAATCACATGGTCTGTAATAATTTGTAAACAAGTATGGGGTTGGCTAGTGAAAAGGGATGGGGAAATATGCATGCTATAGTTGTTAAAGGGTAGAAAGCATGTTATTAGGTTTATATTCCTAATTGTGCAATAGAAATCATGTTTAGGATTCATACCTGCATTAGAAAATCATGTTCTTAGGATCTATGCTTTCTTGCTTCAACACTTCATTCATTAGTCCATGCTTTATGTCTATCACTTAGAAATCCTGCATCTAGGGAAATAACAACACTGGTATAAAAAAGTTATTTCAAAATTCTGCAACTCTTCTGTACATTTAGAAATCATGCCTTAGGGATTCTGTTTTCAACAACCCGGCAATTTGCATTTGCATATTAGATACCATGCTCTAGGGTTCTATTTGCATTTCATTTCAAACGCCTAGTTAATTACTAATTCATGAAGAGGTAGTAAGTAATAATTTTTCATTGTGATATTTTCTGAATAAAATTGGCAACAGTCTCTACAACATATTTTAGGTAATCAAAATAATCTCCAAACTGTCTTAATGACTTGGAACAACTGCTACGTCTCGCTTTGCACCTAGGCAAGCCTTAGGTAATAACTTAAATAAAACTAGAATTGCCTTTCAACTGTTACAACCAACAGGCAAGCCTGATTCGGACTTCTTATCTGAGTCATGTAATAAATCTGATTCTGCTGCAACAACTTAAATGCCCTGCTTTAGGATTTTAAATTCAGACTTTAACTGTGTATAAGTCATGTTGTCTGTGTGCATTATTTGTGGAGGTATAACTGAGCCCTCTGCTTGTTTTCTTTGTTTTCCCCCTTAAATGTAGTCTTACTTGTTTTGTATATCGCCCTAGTATTTTGCCTTTAAACCTGAGGGTCTACCTAGAACCTCCTTATAGGATAGAAGTCCTAAATTCCTCCGGGACTGATAGGAAGGGATGGGTAATAGCATGCAATAAGAGTCGAGACCAATCTACGCTTTAATTACCTCCACGGGGTGGGAAAGGGTAGATATGGATATGATGACCGGTGCATTAATACCACGTGTAGCCCCTCTTTTGAGGAGTGTCATACCGGGTATTGCATTGACGTGATCCATATTATAAACAAACCTAGGACCCCCTCCCTTTTTACATTCTCAAGTATGTTTGAATTATAATTCTTTTCAAAATCTTGCCCTTTTTATTAAGCTGCTTTTCTACATATGTGTATTTAGCTTAATTCCCTACTATTTGAGTCATTACCCTATCTCTGGTTATCAAACATAGTTGTAGATAAACCTTATAGGTGTCTTAATGCACCTTAAATCATTAGGTGATGACTCTTCAAAATTGCACGCCCCTTCCCAAAAGGAAAAGAATCATCCCAACCAGAATGTCATAAACTCAATTTCCCGATATGAGGGGAAAAAAGGAGGCGTGACCTCGGGGCTCCAAACCAAACATGCATGCAAGTCCAAAAACATCATACGGACTTTCTCGTGTGATCAAATCATCAAAATAACACCAATATCTATGAATTTAGCATCAAAATCAAAGAAAAGTCTCATGAACTCTTAAGTTCCATTTTTATCAACCGATGGTCCGATTCATGTCATTTCAAGTTTGTTTCCTACCAAATTTTACAGGCTCAACTTAAACCACATATAAGACCTGTACCGGGCTACGGAACTAAAATACGGGCCCGATACCATCAAATTCAATTACATCCAAATTTCCAAAAACTCTAAAATTTTCAATTAAACAATTTTCTTCAAAAATTCATTTCTCGGGCTTGGGATCTCGGAATTCAATTCCGGGCATACATCAAAGTTTTATATTATCCTACAGACCTTTTGGGACCATCAAATCATGGGTCTGGGTTCGTTTACCTAAAATGTTGATCGAAGTCAACCTAAATTCATTTTAAAACCAAAATTCATCTGTGATGACCCAAAAGGTCATGTCATCACTTGATTTACGAGTAAATTCTATGTTTTGAGGCCTTAGAAGCCTCCATTTTCCTCACCTCAACTTGTGTGTGCAGTCCGAGCATTCCGGAACACTTTTATGTGGAAATGTGATAAAAATGTTAATTTGGCCTTTAAAATTTAATTTAAGTTGACTTCGGTCAACATTTTGGGTAAATGGACTCAGACCTGTGATTTGACAGTCCTGGAGGGTCCGTAGGAAAATATGGGATTTGGACGTATGCCGGGAATCGAATTCCGAGGTCCCAAGCCCGAGAAATAAATTTTTGAAAGAAATTGTTTTATTGAAAATATAAGAGTTTATGGAAATTTCATTATATTTGAAATTTATGGTATCGGGCACATATTTTGGTTCTGGAGCCCGATATAGGTTCAATATGATGTTTGTGTTGTGCATGTAAAATTTGGTAAGAAACGGAGGTCGTTTGATGTGATTCGGACCCGTATTTAAGAAATTTGAAACTTAGAAAGTTTTGAGATTTTTCTTAGATTTCTATACTAAATGCAATGTTTAAGATGTTATTTTGGTGATTTGATCGCACGAGTAAGTCCGTAGGATGCTTTTAAGGTTGTGTGCATGTTTGGTTTGGAGCCCCAAGGGCTCGGGTGAGTTTCAGATAGGCGTCGGAGTATTATTGGACTTAGAAATCTGGTGTTTTTGTTGTTTGCTAGTGTCCAGGTTTTTGTGTTATGCGATCGCACAGGTAGGTTCGAAATCGCATAGTGTAGTCTCAGGGGGCCCTATTTTGTGTGTTGTGTTAACGCAACATTAAGTATGCAATCGCGAAGCTTCGTCTGGGCAAGCTGTGCGAACGCACTCCCTTCTGTGCGAACGCGTTTCATTAATACAGGCCTGGGGGAGGGGAGGGCCAGAACACTATGCGATCGCAACCCCCCCTGCGAACGCACTGCCCAGTTTCCTTTACCCTATGCGAACGCATGATTTTGAGTGTGAACGCATAGGTCTGTTGCCCAGCTAATATAAATACTCTTTCAAAAACGGGCAGACCTTCTTCTTTACCATATTTTTGAGGTTTACAGCCCTAAGAACAATTTTCTTCAACAATTATCATCCCCAAGTCATAGGTAATCAATTCTAAACTTTGTTTTTTCAATTCCTTACTGTTTTTCATCACTTTTAAAGCAAAAACTAAGAATTCTTATAGTAAAAATTGGGGATTTGGGTAGAGTTAGCGCTTTTTGAATAATTGAAATTTAGACCTCGTTTTGGGGTTGAATTCCGAAACTAATTACATATTCGGGCTCGTGGGTGAATGGGTGATCGCGTTTCAGTCCGAACCTCGTGTTTTGACTAAGTGGGCCTGGGGTCCATTTTTTGACTTTTTGGGGAAAATGATAGAAAACCTATAATTAAGCATTGGGTACAAATTCTTTAGCATTTATTAATGTTGTTAAATTAATTTGGACTAGATACAAGTAATTTGGAGGCAAATTCTAAAGGAAAAGCAGTGTTTGAGGCTTGAGTTGGCCGTGGAAGTTTGAGGTAAATGTTTGTTCTAACCTTAGCTTGAGAGATTAGGAGTTGTGTCTTATTTGCTACGTGTTAACTGTGGAGTACGATGTATATGTATGGTGACGAGTATCTATACGTCGGTGTCAAGCATGCCCGTGAGTCTTGTATTGTAATTTTTATGACTCCGTTATGGTTTATCCGTGCTCCATATAAGGATGATATTATTGTTCCATTGCTGGGATGTTGTTGTGATATTATTGTTCCCTTGTCGAGATGTTGTGGTTATATTATTGTTCCCTTGTCGGGATGTTGTTGCCATATTATTGTTCCCTTGCCGGGATGCTATTGTTATATTATTGTTCCCTTGCCGGGATGTTATTGTTATATTATTGTTCCCTTGCTGGGATTCTGGTGTTAATAAATGAAAAGGGAGCGGGTTGCACGCCTGCAACAGTACTATATGAAATAGGAGTGGGTTGCACGCCTGCAACGGTACTATATGAAATGGGAGCACGTTGCACGCCTGCAACGGTACTATATGAAATAGGAGTGGGTTGCATGCCTGCAATAGTATTATATGAAATGGGATCGGGTTGCACGCCTGCAACGGTATTACATGTGTACTTGTTTCTTATTTCCTTATCTTTTGCTGGTAATTGATTTATGGTGTTCCTTACATTTCTCTACTATTATTATGTCGTTATCTGTTACTCCCCGCAACATGTTTCCCCCGCCCAACTTTAGCAGTAATTTATCTGCTTTATTTCTGATGTATATGATTTAACTATACAGGTTTATTTTGTAGTCTTGTCCTAGCCTCGTCACTACTTCGCCGAGATTAGGCTAGGCACTTACCAGCACATGGGGTCGATTGTGCTGATACTACACTCTGCACTGTGTGTAGATACTGATACCGGAGCATTTCGACCGCAGTGATGGTATTGTCTTCAGTCCATTTAGGCGACCCAAGGTAGTCCTGTAGATGTCTGCGGGCCTTGGTATCTCCTCATATCACTTCTCTTTTTGTTTTTACTTATTCAGAGACATATTTGTGTATTTTCATTCAGACCTTATTTATAATATTCTTAATAGTCCGTGACTTGTGACACCAAATTTTGGGTAGTATTGTATCTCAGATTATGTAGCAAATTTGGTTAATGATTAAGTTTTCGTCTTCCGCATTTCTGGTTATTTAGTTTATTCTGCTATTTAAATCACTTATTACTTTGAATTATTGAACATGCTTAATAAAAAGGGTAATGAATTTATAATACTCGGCTTGCCTAGCTTTCACGAGTAGGCGCCATCACGACTCCCGAGGGTGGGATATACGGGTCGTGACAAGTTGGTATCAGAGCTCTAGGTTACATAGGTCTCACAATTCACGGACAAGCTTAGTAGAGTCTGAGGGATCAGTACGGAGACGTCTGTATTTTTTCCCCAAAGGCTACAAAGTTAGGAAAAACTTCACATCTATTCTTTCATGTCGTGCGGTTTGGTTTCTCAATGCTAATTGAATTTCTACTTTGTTCTTCCGCGAATGGCAAGGTCACGTACCAATTCTTCAGCTGAGCGGCAGCTCAAACCGGTGATGGATAAACTTCATCTTCAGATGCCTTGTGGAGGCTGGACAGGTTTACCAAACTCTTCACTACCACTTTCAACAGTGCATCTTCTGAGGATCCCTAGGATTATCTAGACAGCTGTCATGAGGTTTCCAGGAATATGGGGATAGTGGAGACCAATGGGGTAGACTTTTCTACTTTTCAATTATCTGGATCCGCCAAGACTTGGTGGAGAGATTATTGTGTGGCTAGACCAGTTGGGTCACTAGCTTTGACTTGTGATCATTTTTCTCAACTATTTCTGGAGAAGTTTGTTCCTATCACTCAGAGAGAGATCTATCGAATGCAGTTTGAGCATCTCCACCAGGGTTCTATGACTATTACTCAGTGCGAGACCAAGTTTATTGATTTGTCCTATCATGCTCTTCTTATACTTCCCACTGAGAGAGAGAAAGTGTGAGGAGGTTCATTGAGGGACTCGTTCAGCCTATTCGACTTCAGATGCCTAAGGAGACAGGGAGTGAGATTTCCTTTCAGGATGTGGCCAATGTGGCAGGGAGTGTTGAGATGGTTCTATCACAGGGAGGTGGTCAGGGGTCTAACAAGAGGCCTCATCATTCAGGCAAATTCAGTGGTGCCTCATCTGGAAGCAGAGATTATTTTGGTAGAGGCCATCCTCCTAAGCCTTTTCAGTCAGCACATCAGACTTTCACGGTGCCCCAGATTGTGATCAGCAGTCCTACAATGCATCACCAGCTCCTATTAGTGCCCTCCGCTTTAGAGTTTTCAGGGTCGTCAGCCCCAGCAGTCGAGGGCTTGTTTTACTTGTGGTGACACGAGACATATTGCTAGATTTTGCCCTCGAGCACCGAGCAGTTCTCAGCACCAAGGTTCCCGTGTCATTGTTCAGGCACTGAGTGTTCCACCGCCAGCCCATCCAGCTAGAGGTAGAGGTAGGGGTGCTAGAGGTAGAGGTATTAGAGGTGGAGCTCAGGCCACTAGAGGTGGAGGCCAACCAGCAGGAGGCCGTCCCAGAGATGTAGTTTAGAGTGTTGGGGCCAAGCATTGATGTTATGCTCTTCCAGCTAGGCCTGAGGCTGAGGCTTCTGATGTAGTTATCACAGGTATTGTTCTTGTTTGTAGTAGGGATGCTTCAGTGCTATTTGATCCAGGGCCTACATACTCCTATGTGTAATCTTATTTTACACTGTATTTGATCATGCCTAGTGATTCTTTGATTGCTCCTATATATGTCTCTACACTGGTGGGTGATTCTACTGTGGTAGATCGTGTCCATCGTTCTTGTATAGTTGTGATTGGGGCTCTTGAGACCCGAGTAGACTTATTACTTCTGGACATGGTTGATTTTGATGTCATATTGGGGATGGACTAGTTATCACCTTACCACGCAATCTTGGAATGTCATGCCAAGACTGTGACCTTAGCTTTGCCGGGGTTGCCTCGTTTAGAGTGGAGAGGGACTTCTGGTCATTCTACCCGTAGTGTTATCTCATATATGAAGGCTCGACATATGGTCGAGAAGGGGTGTTAGGCCTATTTGGCATATGTTCGTGATTCTAGTGCTGAGGTTCCTTCTATGGATTATGTGCCTCTTGTTCGTGAGTTTCCTGAGGTATTTCCTTCAGACCTACCGGTTATACCACCCAACAGAGATATTGACTTCTGCATTGATTTGGCTCCGAGTAGTCAGCCCATTTCTATCCTGCCGTATCGTATGGCCCCGCCTGAGTTGAATGAACTGAAGGAGCAGTTGCAAGACTTGCTTGAGAAAGGCTTCATTAGACTTAGTGTCTCACCTTGGGGTACACCGGTGTTGTTTGTTTAAAAGAATGATGGATCAATGCATGTGTGTAGATTACCGGCAGTTGGACAAGGTTACAATCAAGAATAAGTATACATTGCCAAGGATTGATGATTTGTTTGATCATCTTCAGGGTGCCAAGGTATTTTTGAAGATTGACTTGAGATCTGGCTACCATCAGTTAAGGATTAGGGCATCCGATGTCCCTAATATAGCTTTCCGCACTTGGTACGGGCATTATGAGTTCTTGGTGATGTCATTCGGGTTTACAGATGCCCCAGCAGCTTTTATGGATTTGATGAACCGAGTGTTCAGGCCTTACTTGGATTCATTTGTGATAGTCTTTATTGATGATATTTTTATTTATTCCCGCAACTGGGAGGTGCATGAGCAACATTTGAGAGTTGTTCTTCAGACTTTGAGAGATAGTCAGTTGTATGCTAAGTTTTCGAAGTACAAGTTTTGGTTAGGGTCAGTTGCTTTCTTAGGTCATGTTGTTTTAGCAGAGGGTATTCAGGTAGATCCAAAGAAGATAGAGGCAGTCAAGGACTGGCCTAGAGCTGCATCAGCTACAGAGATCCAGAGTTTCTTGGGTTTAGCAAGTTATTATCGTCGGTTTGTGGAGGAGTTTTCATCTATTGCAGCCCTGATGATCAGGTTGACCCTGAAGGGTGCCCAGTTCAGGTGGTCGGACGAGTGTGAGGCGAGCTTTCAGAGGCTCAAAATAGCTTTGACTATGGAGCCGGTGTTGGTTTTGCCCACAGGTTTAGGGCCATATACAATTTATTATTATGCATCTTATATTGGAGTTGGTGCGGTATTGATGCGGGATGGAAAGGTCATTGTTTATGCTTCGCGTCAGTTGAAGATTCACGAGAAGAACTATCTGGTCCATGATTTGGAGTTAGCAGCCATTGTTCACGCATTGAAGATTTGGAGGCATTATCTGTATGGTATGGCATGGCATGTGAAGTGTTCACAGATCACAAGAGTCTTCAGTATTTGTTCAAGTAGAAGGACCTAAATTTGAGGCAAAGAAGGTGGTTGGAGCTACTGAAAGACTATGATATCACCATCTTATATCATCCAGGGAAGGCCAATATGGTGGTCAATGCTTTGAGTAGGAAGTCAGCCAGTATGGGCAATCTTGCGTATATTCTGGTCGGTGAGAGACCGCTTTCTTTAAATGTTCAGGCTTTGGCCAATCAGTTTGTGTGAGGTTGGATGTTTCTAAGCCCAGTCGTGTATTAGCTTTCACAGTCGCTCGTTCTTCTTTATTGGAGCGTATCCAAGAAAAGTAGTATGATGATCCTTATTTATGTGTCCTTAGAGACATGGTGTAGCACGGTAGTTCCAAGCAGGTTACATTAGGAAATGATGGAGTTTTGAGACTACAGGGTCGAGTTTGTGTGCCTAATGTGGATGGACTCCGAGAGTTGATTTTAGAGGAGGACCATAGTTCCTGGTACTCTATTCATCTAGCGTCGCTAAGATGTATAAGGATTTGTGGCAGCATTATTGGTGGATAAGAATGAAGAAGGATATGGTTGCGTATGTGGCTCGCTGTTTGAATTGTCAGTAGGTAAAGTACGAGCATCAGAGACCTGGTGGTTTGTTTCAAAGGATTGAACTTCCCGAGTGGAAGTGGGAGCATATCACTTTGGACTTTATTGTTGGACTCCCACGGACTCAGAGGAAACTCGATGCAGTGTGGGTTAATATTGATAAGCTGACCAAGTCAACACATATCATTCATGTGGCAGTCTCCTATTCTTTTGAGAGGTTAGCTGAGATCTATATCCGGGAGATTGTTCGTCTTCATGGTGTGCCTGTGTCTATCATTTCTGATCGAGGTACGCAATTTACCTTGCATTTTTGGATAGCGGTTTAGCGTGAGTTAGGCACACGGTTCGAATTGAGCATAGCATTTCATCCTCAAACGAATGGGTAGTCTAGCGTACTATTCAGATTTTGAAGGATATGCTCTGAGCTTGTGTCATTGACTTTGGAGGCTCAATCGAGTATCCAGATGGCTCCTTATGAAGATTTTTATGGTAGGCGGTGTCGATCGCCGGCTGGATGGTTTGAGCTGGGAGAGGCTCGATTTCTAGGTACAGATCTAGTACAGGATGCCTTGGACAAGGTCAGGATCATTCAGGATAGGCTTCGTACAGCTTAGTCCAGGTAAAAGAGTTACGCCGAACGTAAGGTTCGTGATGTGGCATTAATGGTCGGCGAGCGGGTATTGCCTAGGGTGTCACCTATGAAAGGCGTGATGAGATTTGGGAAGAGGGGAAAGCTTATCACTAGGTTCATTAGCCTATTTGAGATTCTTGATCGAGTGGGAGAGGTGGCTTACAGACTTGCATTGCCGCCGAGTTTATCAGTTGTGCATCCAGTGTTTCATGTGTCCATGCTTTGGAAGTATCACGGCATCCATCCCACTTATTAGATTTTAGCACTGTCCGGTTGGACAAGGACTTATCATATGAGGTGGAGCCGGTAGCTATTTTAGACCGACAAGTTCGTTAATTGAGATCGAGAGTTTCCCTTCTATTCGTATTCAGTGGAGAGGTCAACCTATTGAGGCATCGACCTGGGAGTCCGAGTCCGATATGCGGAGCCGTTATTCCCATCTTTTCTCTGACTCAGGTACTTCTTTCTTATGTCCATTCGAGGACGAACGGTTGTTTTAGAGGTGGAGGATTTATGAGTAAATTTTGTGTTCCGAGGCCTTAGAAGCCTCCTTTTTCCTCACTTCGATTTGCGTGCACGGTTCGGGCATATATCCGGAACGCTTTTATGTGGAAATGTGATGAAAATGTTAATTTGACCTTTAAAATTTAATTTAAGTTGACTTCGGTCAACATTTTGGGTAAGCGGATCTGGACTTGTGATTTGACGGTCCCGGAGGGTCCGTAGGAAAATATGGGACATGGGCGTATGCCCGGAATTAAATTCCGAGGTCCCAAGCCCGAGAAATGAATTTTTGAAAGAAATTATTTTACTGAAAATATAAGAGTTTTTGGAAATTTGATTATATTTGAAATTTATGGTATAGGACCCGTATTTTGGTTCTAGAGTTTAATATAGTGTTTGAGTTTTATCTGTAAAATTTGGTAAGAAACAGAGGTCGTTTGATGTGATTCGAACCCGTATTTGTGAAATTTGAAACTTTGAAAGTTTTTAGATTTTTCTTAGATTTCTATGCTAAATTCGTTGTTTAAGATGTTATTTTGGTGATTTGATCGCACGAGTAAGTCTGTATGATGCTTTTGAGGTTGTGTGCATGTTTGGTTTGGAGCCCTAGGGCTCGGGTGAGTTTTGGATAGGCATCGGAGTGTTTTTGGACTTAGAAATCTGGTGTTTTTGTTGTTTGCTGGTGTCCAGGTTTTTGTGCAATGCGATCGTATAGGTAGGTTTGCGATCGCATAGTGTAGTCTCAAGGGGCCCTATTTTGTGTGTTGTGCGAACGCAGTGTTAAGTATGTGATCGCTAAGCTTCGTCTGGGCAAGCTGTGCGAATGCACTCCCTTCTGTGCCAACGCGTATCATTAAAACAGGCCTGGGGGAGGGGAGGGCCAGTACTCTATGCGATCGCACCCCCTCCCCCCCACGCGAACGCACTGCCCAGTTTCCTTTACCCTATGCGAACGCATGATTTTGAGTGTGAACGCATAGGTCTGTTGCCCAGCTAATATAAATACTCTTTCAAAACCGGGCAGACCTTCTTCTTTACCATATTTTTGAGGTTTACAACCCTAAGAACAATTTTCTTCAACAATTATCATCCCCAAGTCATAGGTAATCAATTCTAAACTTTGTTCTTTCAATTCCTTACTGTTTTTTATCACTTTTTAAGCAAAAACTAAGAATTTTTATTGTAAAATTTGGGGATTTGGGTAGAGTTAGGGCTTTTTGAATAATTGAAATTTAGACCTTATTTTGGGGTCGGATTCCAAAACTAATTACATATTCGGGCTCGTGGGTGAATGGGTGATCGGGTTTCGGTCCGAACCTCGTGTTTTGACCAAGCGGGCCCGAGGTCGATTTTTTGACTTTTTGGGGAAAATGATAGAAACCCTATAATTAAGCATTGGGTACGAATTCTTTTGCATTTATTGATGTTGTTAAATTAATTTGGACTAGATGCAAGTAATTTGGAAGCGAATTCTAAAGGAAAAGCGGTGTTTGAGGCTTGAGTTAGCCGTGGAAGTTTGATGTAAGTGTTTGGTCTAATCTTAGCTTGAGGTATTAGGAGTTGTATCTTATTTGCTACGTGTTAACTATAGAGTACGACGTATAGGCATGGTGATGAGTATCTATACGTCAGTGTCAAGCATGCCCGTGAGTCTTGTATTGTAATTTTTATGACTCCGTTATGGTTTATTCGTGCTTCATTTGAGGATTATATTATTGTTCCCTTTCCAGGATGTTGTTGTGATATTATTGTTCCTATTATATATTGTTCTGTTGCCGGGATGTTGTTGTAATATTATTGTTCCCTTGCCAGGATGTTGTTGTTATATTATTGTTCCCTTGCTGGGATTCTTTTATGATTGGTGTTGATGAATGAAAAGGGAGCGGGTTGCACGCCTACAATGGTACTATAGAAATGGGAGCGGGTTGCACGCCTGCAATGGTACTATATGAAATGGGAGTGGGTTGTACGCCTGCAACGGTACTATATGAAATCGGAGTGGGTTGCACGCCTACAACGGTATTATATGAAATGGGATCGGGTTGCACGCCTGCAACGGTATTACATGTATACTTGTTTCTTATTTCCTTATCTTTTGCTGGTAATTGATTTATGGCGTTCCTTACATTTCTCAATTGTTATTCTATCGTTATATGTTACTCCCGCAGCATGTTTCCCCCCGCCCAACTTTAGCTGTAATTTATCTGCTTTTATTTCCAATGTATATGATTTAACTGCACAGGTTCATTTGATAGTCTGGTCCTAGCCTCGTCACTACTTCGCCGAGGTTACGCTAGGAACTTACCAGCACATTGGGGTCGGTTGTGTTGATACTACACTCTGCACTGTGTGCAGATACTGATACCCGAGCATTTGGACCGCAGTGAGGTTGCTATCTTCAGTCTATTCAGGTGACCCGAGGTAGTCCCGCAGACGTCCGCGGGCCTTGGCGTCTCCTCCTATCACTTCTCTTTCTGTTTTTATTTATTCAGAGACAGATTTGTGTATTTTCATTCAGACCTTATTTGTAGTATTCTTAGATAGTCCGTGACTTATGACACCAAATTCTGGGTAGTACTGTATCTCAGATTATGTAGCAAATGTTCGGTTAATGATTAAATTTTCGTCTTCCGCATTTCTGATTATTTAGTTTATTCCGTTGTTTAAATCACTTATTACTTTGAATTATTGAACATGCTTATAAAAAGGGTAATGAATTTATAATACTCGGCTTGCCTAGCTTTCACGAGTAGGTGTTGAAACCCAATTTTTCTCCAAAATATTTTAAAATTGCATATATATACCTTCAAAATCATGCATTAATAGCAATTGGTATTTTTCCACAATTTTTCTATTTTTTTATTAATTTATCCAGAATTTTGGTTTCCAATAACTAATTACAAAATGACATTACAAATGATTTCAGAAGCATCTTTTGATTTAACTTATTATTTATGGTCTTATTTGAATCAAATTATTGCATGATTGGCATCTTTTGGCTATAATTGCAATAACTTTGTAATTATAGCCCAATCATATGATTCCGTACTATTTTTGACCGAAAATTAATCATTTGTATTTTTAAATACCAAGTAATCTTTTTAACTATTTTCTATGCGTGAAATTCATAATTTTTTGATAAATTTATAAATTGTTTTATTTAATTTAATTGGGTATTCAACAAATAGCCCATTTTATTTCACTTTTAACCCAATTAAACCAGCCCCATAACCCCAATTAAATCACCCCAATACCCCAGGCCCAAACCTAAATTCTACCCGATCCAAGTCCGCATAGATCCTGGCCGTTGATCATTTTTGATCAACGGTCTAGGTTAATTCCTTCCTAATTTAACCTAATAGACTATTCCCCCCCCCCAACCCTCATTTCCTCTCTTTCACTCCACGTTACACTCTCTCATTCTCTCTCAAGCTCTCTGCTAAACCTAAGCTTCTACTCGTCGGTCGTTGGCTCGCCGGTATCAATGGTGGTTCCACTACCACCCCTAGCCTCCATGGCTCTCTCACATGCCGGATCCTTGCTACCTTGAGTCCCTCAAAGGAACTAGAAGGCATTTCACTCACCTCTCATGGTTTCTATGTTGTTCTTAGGCCGTCCATGGCCGTCCGAGTAAGATTCTATCTTCTCCGGCTAGAATCTGTAGTTTCTAGGCCGGTTCTCTTTCTTTCTGGGTTGTATCTATGAAACCCTAACTACAAGCTCCTGATTTCTTAGATCTGTAACAGATCTGAGTATATTTTGAGTGGCATTTACTGTTTTCTTGATAATCTTTCCGATTTTTCAAAAAACGTCTATTCATCTTCAAAACTAGGGTTTCTTAACCCCTTTTCAAAATGACTTCTCCTCTGATTTTCAGTATTATTCTATGATTTCTACTATGTTTAAACGGTTTATTTTAGTTTTACTTTTATCCGACTCATTATGTGGAAAAACCTAATTTCTTAGTTTTAATCATGGATTTCTGAGTTTGTTTTTGATAATATGTTCAACTAATTTGTATGTTTCTCATGAACACTCTGTGATTCTAAGATCTTTACCCTATGTTTTCTTGTTAGGTTTTTTTTTACTTCAACTATTCCTGCCTATTATGTGTTTGTTCCCAGAAAATTTGTGGCTATTTCCTCTCATCAGTACCATCATTTATTTTGAACCATGGATTTATGTGATTCTTTTACCCTATTCTTATTTGTGTTATGTTTGCTTCGTTCAGTTATGATACTTTCCTTTGGACAGTGTTACCTTCTAATGGAATCCCTGATTCCCTGTGATTGGTATACTTTATTCCCTGCTGATTTCAATCTAAATATTTTCTTGCCTTATTTTGTGGTTAATTATGCTGTCAAATTGATTCTTAGACATTCTCCTTAATTAGAATTTGTCGAACCTAGCCTCTATTACCTGCTCTAAACTATGTTTATTTCCTTATGTGTCATTTTTAGTCTCACATTGATTCTTTCCTTATTTGTTATTTGTCTGCACCGTTTGAAGTTAACTCCCTTAATTAAGGGAGTACTTATACTGATTTTATAGTAATTGATACCTACTTCCATAATTACTACTTGACTTTGATTCTTACCTTATTATTCTACCTAGTTTCAAACTATATATATGCTCTCTCATTAACACACACAGACACGAATACTTTGGTTCCAAAAAAAGCTCTCTCTCTCACACTCAAACTTTCTGCTCTCTCTCTTTTTGTGTTACTTACTATTATTCTGAGCCAGCCGGCTGCAAGCTAAGGCTGACTATTGTGCTCTCCTTCCCCTTTACTTTTTTGTTTATTATTTTCTTTACTAGTATGTCCTGATTTCAATTTAAGTCTCAAAAACAATATGTTTCTTTTCTCCTTCAGTTCATCATGTTCCTGATTTGTTTCTACCTCTGTTTCTGTTGTTCAACATATAACTAATCTCTTTATGTTAGTTATATACTACCCCTTAGGATCAGCATGTTTATCTTCTGTAGTCAATGTGACTCGACCCCCTTTTATGTCTAACTGGTTTTAGTATGAATCTCTCTTTGGCAAAACAATTGGTATCTTAAAGTTATTTGGTACTATGTTAATTCTAAAGTTCATGCTACAATACCATGAACCCCTTAAGAGCTTCTGATATTGTATCTATATGGACCTCTGCCTGTTATGTGTTTACCATCATGTGCTCTATGTGTCCCCAATCCCTATCACCCATGTGTGTAGGTTTGTTCCTTCTATTTTTGTTCTATGTTCTTTAAGTATTGCTGAGTTGGTTTTGGCTCCATGTGTGATATGTTGTTGTCTAAGCATGTAATTCTCTCTTTTCAAAGTTGCCTTTACTGCATGACTTCCTCTTTTACTCCACAAAACTGTTTCAAACAAGTCTCTTTTAACACCGTTTTCTTACTAAAACCCTTTCAAAACTATGTCAAACACTCTCACTCTACTCTTAGACATTTAAGTTCTGCCCCTTTAATGTGTGACTTCTTAGGGATTCTTATGAGATCCTTCTGAACTCTAATACATTAGAGTTGGCCCTTCCACATTGCACTTACTCAACTATGGCTATAAAATCTGGGTGTGAGCACTGTTCGGGATCCCTTGAGGTCCTTAGGGAACTCTGACATACCTGGATTATATGAAAGGCTATGAGGTAATCTAGCATTGGAACTTTTGGAAATCTGTGTCTACTGGTAGTCTCCCTATAGAGTAACTTCTTATTCTTTTTATCTACTTATGTAATTCATTCGATAATGGCCTGTAATAATTTTTAAATGAAATTTGGGGGTTGGGTAGTGAAAATGGGAGGGTAGCTATACATGTTATCAATATCAATGGGTAGAAAACATGCTTATTCTCCTGTATCAACATTAGAACTCATGTTTAGGACCAATACATGCAAAAACAAATCATATATTAGAAACCATGCTCCTAGGTTCCATGTCTACTGCTTTTAGCATCTCATTTTGACATCTCTATTATCACTTAGAAATCATGTTTCTAGGATAAACGACATTAAAGATAAACTGCCACCTATGCATTTTGAAATCATGCAATCCTGTCGTGCATTTAGAAATTCTGCTTTAGGAACCCTGCATATAAATCATTCTACATTTATCTGTGCATCTTAGATATCATGCTTTAGGATCTTATTCGTACTTGCTCAGTCACACCTAGTGTAAACTACTGATTATGAAAGATGTAAAAAACAGCTTCACATTTGATTATCCTGTTTAAAATAAACTGGAAATAATCTCTACATTTTGTAACACTTAGAACAGTATGCTTTAGTTAAAATAATTCCTTCATTGTTCTAATAGTTCTGGTAACAATTGTGCATTATCTTACGCCTAGGCAAGCCGTAGGTAATCCAATTTCTTGTAAAACTGGAAACTGCCCCTTTGTCTGTACTGCTTAATGATTAACATGCTTAAAATCAGTAGGCAAACTGATTAGGGCCCCTGCTTCAGAGTTATAAAATGAACCTGCATATCTACTATGTTCTGATACCACCTAGACATCATGTCTTAGGATATTGTTGCCCTTATCTGTGTTTGAGTCGTGCTGTTTACATGCCTTATATGTGGAGGTAAATTGAGCCTCTTATTTGCTCCTTCCTGTTCTTATTTGCTAAGAGTCCTATGTGTTATTGCTTGTCGCCTTAGTATTTTTACTTTAAACCTTAGGGGTCGGTCTAGAACTACCTACAGGTAGAGATCCTAAATCTCCTCCAGGACCATTAAGAAGGGACGGGTAACAGCACGCAATAGAGATCGCTAACCAACACTCGCATTAATAACCACTAAGGGGGGTGGGAAGGGTAGATATGAGATATGATGACTACGCGCTAATATCACGTGTAGCCCCTCATTGAGAAGTGTTTACCAGAAATTATGTGGGGTGACCCTATAGGCTAACTAACCTAGGACTCCTCCCTTCCCAAAAGTCCTTTTGTTTAAAACTTTGTTTTATATGTATACAACTTGTCCAAAATTTTTGCCTTGTTATTTGAGTTATACAACGTCCAACGTGCTTTAACTTGCAAAATATTTGATTCAACTATTTAGTTGTTAATGGACTAATTCGTAAGTATAAGTTCGGCCGGGACCCACAGTTGTGGACCGAGAGGGGTGCCTAACACCTTACCCTCAAGGTTATTTCGAGTCCTTACCCTAATCTCTGGTAATGCAAACTAGTCTAAGAGTTAATCGCTCTAGGTGTCCTAACGCACCATAATGCGTTAGGTGGTGACTCTTCAAATACCTAATTCCTAAAAGGGAAATGAGTTATTACCCCCATGAATGTTGAAACTCGAACCTTTCTCTGTGGAGGAAAAAAGGGGGCGCGACAGCATGGTGACTCTACTGGGGATACCTTTAGGCTCTTACCATAAAGAACTTATCTTTTTACAATTTGGTCCAAGCATGCTTTATCCCGTACCCTTCTCCCTTATTTTAATTTAATTGTCCATTTTTAAGCATTTATGGTTCTTTATCCCTGAAACTGACTTGTCTCTTTGTTTTCTTTTTCCCTATAACTGTCTTTCAATTATTTAAATGTTGTATTTATTTTTCTTGCGTGCAAATACTTGACTATGTGTTATTAATTTTGGCATAAATCATGCTCCGCATCATATTCCACTCGTGCGTATCAAATCCTATAGCAATGTTTTAATGAGTGGTTGCGCTCTTCCTATTTACTACCCTTAAATTTGAAAAGGCTTATTTGCGGTAAAACCTAGTCGGATCGGTTATGTTGTCCACATAATGATCCTTTAAGATAAGCCTTATCCAGAGTCCATCGGGTTTTCCATAATCCCAACGGACACAACCACGTTTTGTGCATTAATTTGGAGAACTAAATGTCGATATGTCAATCATAAATATATAAATAGTCGAGTCTGGTGGGGGTAAGGTCTAACCCTTTTGTTTTGTAGAAAATGAGGCACGAGGTCCCCAGATTCGGTATGGTTAACAACATCCCACCATTGCTGCTAGATTGGTGGGAGAACCTTTCCTCAAGTAATAAGAAACATGTGAGAAAGTACCTGGGTAACCTACCTTCCTTGCTAGATATTGAGCCAAACAACAAACTGATCGAGGCTGCCACTTTATTCTGGGATAGTGAAAGGGTTGTGTTTCGTTTCGGCGACATAGAAATGACACCACTTCTAGAGGAAATTGGAGGGCTTGCAGGATTGACTTGGGATAGTCCCGAGCTATTGGTACCAGAAAACTGTATGGGCAGGGTATTTTTGAAGATGATGGGGCTGAAGAAGAATGTCGACCTGATGTGCTTGAACAAATCTTACATACCTTTCGAATACCTGTACGAGAGGTATGGCCATAGCAAGTCTTTCCGTATTTACCATGATGAGATCTCCTTCACTTCTCTAGGTCACATCCACCGCAGAGTATTTGTATTCATTGTGTGCTTCCTAGGCCTAATAGTGCTCCCAACGAAAAAGGGAAGAATCCACACTAGGTTGACCATGGTCTCTAAGACTTTGATGGAAGTCCTTCTGGGACCAAATAGGCTAGATTTACTTAATTTCCTAAAAATGTAATAAGGCCAAGTGCTAGTAGTAACTTATTTTATTATTATCGTATCATTTTGGGATTCGTCTATTTTTATATTATGAAATGAATCATTTATTGGCATTAAAAGTTCTCCAAGTTTATTTGTCGCTAGGCCCACCTCGGGCACAATGAGGTTCCTAAAGTAGGACACGAATTTACATTTCCGTAATATGTGTTTAAATACTGCAAATATTTTAGGGTCCTCACTGACTTGTTACCTTTTTATTTTTCTTTGATTTGATTATTCCCATCCCCTTAGGTTAGTTCGCTCATACTGGCCTCATCAGCGTATCACAACAGATCTAGAGGCCCTCCACATCCTCCTCCTCCAAGCAACACAAAGGGTAGAGGAAAAGCAAAGATGGATGACTTAAGTGGAATCCGAAAGGAAAATGTTGAGAACGCAGAGACTTCAAATGGTCGTAGTACTCCGGCCCCAAATGATCTAGTCTTAAGACTGGAACAAAAGATACTGGAACTATAGGGAGAACTTGAGCAGGTCCGCAACTTGACAAACTTATCACTCACCCTGAATGTCCCCGACATCAACCAACAAAACACAAAGAACCCAGCATCTCCCCAAAATACACTAAACCAATTTCCAGTAAACCCTCCTGCACCACATCAATATGCAACCCCACCTCCAAATATCAATCTGTTGCCAATACCAACTCTATCGCAACATCATCATCAACCAATTCAGTACCCACCAACCACCACTTACCACACTCCCCAAAACAAACCACAACCCATTCCCGATCCACAAAACTCCACCAATGACCATCACTACACCCAAGTTCCTGGCTCTCATCAAAGCAACCCTATATATGTGAAAACTATACCTCATTCTACCCAACCAGTCTCCTGTACACTGGAATCTTCCGAGAAGGACTTGCTCATTAAAAACATGACTGAAGAACTCAAGAAGTTAACAAGACGAGTTCAAGATGTTGAGGGCGACAGAGGAATAGAAGGTTTGAACTATGAAGATCTGTGCATACATCCGGATATCGAACTACCAGAGGGGTACAAACCTCCCAAGTTCGAAATGTTCGATGATACAGGTGATCCCAGGGTTCATCTAAGGACCTATTGTGACAAGCTTGTTAGGGTCGCAAAACATGAAAAGATCTGGATGAAGCTCCTTATGAGGAGCCTTACTGGGGACGTTTTGTTATGCCCCGCAGTATTACGTCGGTGTTATGCTCTATAGTAATATATCGCGGTGAAGCTACGCTTTGCGATATTAAGTTACGACGATGTTGCACCCTAAAGCATTGTACGTTGAATTTGTCATAAGGTAATTGACATCAGTCCGAGTAAAAGATTATTTGGAGATCATAAGGATTACGCTATTTCACAAGTGATGAGTAAATTTATGAAGATGAGAGGGGAAGTGTCACACCTCCTTTTTGCGCACCCGCCCCGAAGGGTTAAATGCGCGAGGGAGTTTTTCCAATTTAAGTGACAATATTCGAAATGGGATTATTTATTTAATTCAGAGTCGCCACTTGGGAAAGGTTTGGCTTTTGGTGTCCCAAGTCACCGGTTTATCTTGAATCCCAAATCGAGGAAAATATTCGACTTTCCAAATGAAGTCTGCGAACCAGAAATTCTAAGTAAGGAATTCTGTTGACCCGAGGGAAGGTGTTAGGCACCCTCGAATCCCGTGGTTCTAGCACGGTCGCTTAAATTGTTATAATGGCTAAATATCTGATTTAAATACATGTTGTGACTTATGTGCTTTTATTAAGTTTAAACCGCTTTTATTATTATCATTTATTTTTATAGAATTGCAACGTCGTGAAAATGCATCTCGAACCACGTCACAATCAATGCACCCGTAGTTGTTAACACATTTCGACTCCGTTGAGATTTGAATTTGGGTCACATAAATGCGCACCCGAATTTAAGAATGTAATTTAATTAAGTCGCGCCTAAAGAGTCTAACGCGTTATTATCTTTGGGGAAGGGTCATGAAATTCGCTAAATGACCCATCCCGGATTCTAAGTATTTAACATGTACATTTATGAGGGCCCCGCGGTTTGTGCATTTTTTATTTAGCGAGTCTCATCTCATTTATTTTAAAGGTATCCTAAAGTGACTACATTTCCATTAATTTTTGTTTCTAAAAATAAGAGAGAGCGAAAGGAAGATCTTATTTAGTTACATGCTACAAGCACATCATTTTACATACTAGATTAAGACGAATGTTAACAGAAAAGAATATTACTTAAAATTTGAAATTATAAGTGAATACAAAATCGACAAAATAATATATTCAAAGAAGATTAATTATTCTATAACTAGGTTAGCTTCACATAATTATGTGGATAGACCAATAATTGTTTTTGACTAGTCAAAATAAACATCAACCTTGAGTCTTAGTGCTTATTCGAAAGTTTATTAGATCTAAATTTAAACCATCTTACTAGATTCACGCCTATTAGATTAAAGCTCTTAACCCCGCACCATTGAATCGTATTCCCAAATATGTAAAAACCTGCCGATTCTATAGAATTAATAGCCGCTTTATTTACATGGTGAGCCGATGCTAACATTAATTATTAAACTACACTATTGAACCTATATTGAAACAGGGAATTCAAACAAGAGAGTTGACATTAATGGTTAATCCATTGGCATTAACTAACGTAATATGAAATTTGCTTGAAATATGCATTGAAATCAAACTGAATCGGGCCATGGTAAAACAGTTCAAAGATCCAACGGGATACATACAATGCCTGCTAATATTCTGTGTTATGTTATCATCACCAACCAAACTAAATTGCTAAAAATACATGGACATATGTCTAATTGATCTAGCACTGTACTATTTAACAGTCCCAAAATAGAGTTCGAGTACGTTCCAATTCGTGCAAAGCAAATACAATTGGGATGAACCTAAACAACCACAAACTACTTTATCATTCATCCTATTACTACATCTTGAGCACAGACATTGGGAAAGCATGTGAACATTTCATTTCTTTGTTTATTTCAATTCAACTTCCAATTCAAGCTTACATCCACCCATAGTTTCAGAAGTGTGTACCTGGATGCTGAAATGCAAAAGAAGAAGCAGAAGGTAGAGAAATCAGCAGCAGTAGCAGAAGATAGCAGCAACGACAACAAATACAGCAGCAATGACAACCTCAGGCAGAATAAACCAAGCAGTAACCCAATGATACAGTACCCAATGTTGAATTTTCAAATACTCAAAGGAAAGATCCTAAGTCTGACAGAACCAGTAGCAGATTAATGCTAATTTCCAAACAAAAAGGATGAGGAAAAAGCAGTGTTTTCAGTTTCAATCAAACAAACAGATATTTCTTTTCTATCTCCCTCCCTGATTTCTGAACCTTCTCTTTTTGATTTTCAGAACTATTTTTGCTTCCTTATTTCAGAACTATCTTTTTCTGATTTTTAGAACTCTCCCCCTCTCTGAACTCTCCACTGTCTTTTCCAGTTTTTTCTAGCTTCTGTCCTATCTCTGTCTTGTCTCACTTAACTAATGGAAACTCTTCTCTATTTATATCCTAACATCAGACCATCTACCAGCCTGTTAAACAATTCAAACTCCCCATCCCTCCTCATGTTTTCCACTCACAGCCATAAAGAAAACCCTTCCCCATCAGATTCCCCTGACAGCCCTATCTTTAAAATATTCAAAGTAATTTCCATTTTATTAAACTAAAACAAGGGTATGGGCAGCCTGAATATGCCCTGACAGCACATGCTGTCAAGTTAATTTTAATCTCTTAAAGGCTTTAATGCACATGCTGTCCACAAGTGCACATGCCATCAATTCAGACTTAAACCTGAACTGCAGCTACAACCCAATCCTTAAATGTTTTCTGATTTAGCTAACAGACTAATACACAGTGACAATAAACAACTAAGCTGATCCACAATGCTTCAGTAAATCAAATTAAATAGCATGAGTCGAATTACTATCATTCCAACTGAAACTAATCGACGACATATATCGAATCGACTACGCGAATCACAACACATACAATCGAAGCCAATGATCAGAATCTAACAGTATTAACATGTGATTCAAATTGTACTGACCAAACAAAGTTTCCCTGGAAACTAATTAATCGACCAAATTCAATTTCAGTCGATTGTATAGTTTACACACATACACACAATCAGTAAATGAAGAAAGACTCGACCAAATACAGAGGTCCGGGCAAGGGGGACAGAACAGTCGACACAAAACAAATCATCTACCATTTAGGCACATGAATAAACATTAACAAACAAACAAACAAAAATGAATTGAAAAGAAGAAGGAAAGCAGAAATACCCTTAAGGTAAAAAAACAGAAGACCCTGTCTCGGATTTGAATCGACCTTTCTTGGGTTTGAACGGACTTTAATCGAAGTGTTCTCAACTGAGAACACTTCGATTAAGGTCCATTAGACCCTAATCTTCTGGTTCAAACAGACAAAAATCGGACTCGGGACTTCTAGGGTTTCTAAGGGCAGATTTGGGATTCAGGTTGTCCTGGTTGGATTCGGACCAAACCAAACCTGGTTTGGTCATGAGGGAGGTCAGGGGAGTGCCTGGCATGGATTTGGGGTGGTTTGGTGTAGGTCGAGGTCCGGCTCGAATCTTCAAATGAAGATTCGAGATGGTGGGAGAGGATTCGAGACCCACGGTTAGTGGATCTGTGTTCAGGGGTTCGAGGCGGTCCTAGGGTGTTAAGATGGTGGTCACTGGCGTCCTTGCCGCCGGGTTTATGGTGAGGGGAAAGGGGGTCGGCACTAGGGTTCCGTGGGGTTTGGGTCTGGTGAAGACGGCCAAAGGGCGAGAAAGGGGTTTTGGCTTAGGGCGCGGGGTAAAGGGGGAGGGTTTATATACGGGACGGGGGATTAGATCTCTGGCCATTGGATCATTGGTGATCAACGGACATGATCTCTTGCCTTAAAGAGACGACACCGTTTGGATTAATGACAGGCCCGAACTGGACTGTTGGATCTGTTTGACCAACGGTTCAGATGGGGGGTGCCCAAAAACGGCGTCGTTTCCTTTGTGTCTGGGGCCGGACTGGGTTAGTGAGTTTGGGCCTGATTTTTGGTCCAATTCACTGGCCCAATTCCATTTTAACTTATTTTCTTTTCCTTATTTTAATTTTGATAAAAATAAAATTCCTATTAAATTGCAAAAATCAAAAAAATAAAATCACACAAATATTAATTAATACTCAAACAACAATTATCACTCACATTGGACATCCAATTAAAATAAAATCACTTAATGACGAAAAAATAGAATAAAAGATGCATATTTTGTGATTTTCCCTTTTAAAAACCAAATTATGATTTTGATCAATTCCTAATAGTAGAACAAAATCTCATCTTTATGTGCGACATATATTTTTTTTGTATTTTCAATTGATAGAACTAAACAAATTACAGATAAAAACTAACAAAAATGACCGGAAATTTACAAAAATTATACACGAAGACAATTTATTGTTATTTTGATTTCTCTTGGAGTAATTGTCGTGTAAACAAAAATCACGTGCTCACGGGAAGCAAGCCAAATAAAATGAATTTTTCATCCAACTTTGGCATATTGGGATAAAATATGGGTCGAGCGTTAATAACCGATATTTACTGACTAGTACCATACAAGGTTCCACATGACTATGATAGTAGGGTGTATAAATTGTATCCAAAAATTAAGTAGAATTTTAAGTAATTTGAGTCAATTCTTAATTATACGGGTAATTGGTTAATTACCAGGTAGCGGGATATTACCTAATTAATTAATTAATTAATACATTGTTGGATAAGAACCAACCACCCCATAACGTGGCAGAAATGTTGATATCTATTTGATAACAAAGGGAAACACGTAGTACTTAAGAAACCATTTGTCGCCTAATCCATGCACCTATCCACAAAAAGGTTACTTGTTCCCCCAAAAAAAAAGACTGAAGTTCTTTTTAAGAAGACTACACCATAGAGAGAGAGAGAGCGCATACAAGTGATTGAAGGTGGAGATTCCATGGAAAAATGACTTGTATTGCAATAATAAAATCCATTCGTGAATTATTAGAGTGTCAAACATTTACATGAGTATATAAGTGTTGAAACATCTTCAATTGCATGTCTAAATGAAGTACTCTGTGTTATCAGATGTAGCTTCCAAAGAAACTCCGATACAAAGAGAAATAAGGGGCATAGTTCAAGGAAACAAGCGACTCAGTGGGTTAAGAAATAAATAGTTATACAGCATGACATGAAATCTGTATTATTTTATAAGAATAGATGAAAGGAAAGAAAAGTGTCGTTTTTATGTGATTGTTTCACGATTTGTTTACACGATCACTTAGCATATCAATATCAAGAAGGGTTAAGTTGTGGTATAATTTGGGAAATCAAGGAAGTTGGCAGATAGGTTAGGGCCATCTACTGTTTATTGTGCAAACAGTGTCACGATTTGTCTCACTTGGTATTTTCTTCGATATCTTTCTCAAAAGAATCAGTTCAGATATGTTAAGGCTAAACTCTTCTTTCATTTGGCATGATCTTGTCAATACATTTATATCCCGAAATTTACATATATTTTGATAGTCTCGCAAATTACGTATATTTTCTTAGTGTTGTAAGTCATAATATTCTCCTTATCGGGATTTCATATTCAATTGAGTATTTCCTTCTTCAAGTCAAGAGAGTAGAGAAGTTACATATATACAGTATTAAAAGTATTTTCATTACCATCGAGCTATAATCGATGGGCAGGCCCTTATTGGGCAACCTATGATCAGATGGTAAGTTATATGACAATCCTACTGTGGCCGAGTGCTTATAAGCGAGCCCAGTTGGTCGAGATACAGAGCCTAGTATGGCCGAGCGCTTATGAGCAAGGATACTACGGCATAGCAGATATATATATATATATATATGTATAACGAGTCTTATAGGGCCGGACAACTATTTTACTTACTATATTGAGAGAGTTGAGTCAGTATCAGTTAAGCTTATCTTCAGATTATCTTTGACTTCTAGCTACTTATAGTTATTATATTATCAGTTCCGTTTCAGCTTTCAGTATACTGCCTTACATACTCAGTACATTATTTTGTACTGACGTCCCTTTTCTGGGGGCATTGCATTTCATGCATGCAGGTTCAGACAGACAGACGGGTAGACCTCCTCATCAAGTGTTTTCCGAGTTCAGCTTGATCGGTAAGCTCCATGCCTTTCGGAGTTGCCGGGTCTAGAGCTTTATGTATATCTTGTGTATATATGTATATATGTTATGAATAGGTCATGGAGTTGTCCCGATCACAGTATGTCCATCAGTAGAGGCTTGTAGACATATCCTGTCAGTTAGTGTAGTATGTTGGGCTTCCAGGCCTTGTATGTATATTTGGTTGGTTTGTCAGCTGTAATAAATATGACGGCCTTATCGGCCTAGTTTTATATTGACATTTAGTCAGCATTTGCAGTTGTCTTATAATATGGCCCATGGACAAAGTATGACATCATATGTTCAGAGCCCCTTAGTTGCAAGTTGGTACGCAAGGATAGGTGAGGCACAAGGTATCGGTTTCACCCCCCAAGTTTGGGGCGTGACAAATATTACGCCCCGCAGTATTACGTCGATGTTATGCTCTACAGTAATATATCACGGTGAAGCTACGCTTCGCGGTATTAAGTTACGACGATGTTGCACCCTAAAGTATTGTACGTTGAATTTGTCATAAGGTAATTGACATTAGTCTGAGTAAAAGATTATTTGGAGATCATACGGATTATACTATTTCACAAGTGATGAGTAAATTTAATGTTACGCCCCGCAGTATTAGGTCGATGTTATGCTCTACAGTATATCGCGGTAAAGCTACGCTTCGTGGTATTAAGTTATGACGATGTTACACCATAAAGTATTGTACGTTAAATTTATCATAAGGTAATTGACATCAGTCCGAGTAAAAGATTATTTGGAGATCATAAGGATTATGCTATTTCACAAGTGATGAGTAAATTTGTGAAGATGAGAGGAGAATCAAGCCAAATAAAATGAATTTTTCATCCAACTTTGGCATATTGGGATAAAATATGGGTCGAGCGTTAATAACCGATATTTACGGACTAGTACCATACAAGGTACCACATGACTATGATAGTAGTGTGAATAAATTGTATCAAAAAATAAGTAGAATTTTAAGTAATTTGAGTCAATTCTTAATTATACGGGTAATTGGTTAATTACCAGGTAGCGGGATATTATCTAATTAATTAATACATTGTTGGATAAGAACCAACCACCCCATAACGTGGCAGAAATGTTGATATCTGTTTGATAACAAAGGGAAACACGTAGTACTTAAGAAACCATTTGTCGCCTAATCTGCACACCTATCCACAAAAAAGGTTACTTGTTCCCCAAAAAAAAAGACCGAAGTTCTTTTTACAAAGACTACACCATAGAGAGAGAGCACGCGTACAAGTGATTGAAGGTGGAGATTCCATGGAAAAATGACTTGTATTGCAATAATAAAATCCATTCGTGAATTATTAGAGTGTCAAACAATTACATGAGTATTTAAGTGTTGAAAAATCTTCAATTGCATGTCTAAATGAAGTACTCTGTGTTATCAGATGTAGCTTCCAAAGTAACTCCGATACAAAGAGAAATAAGGGGCATAGTTCAAGGAAACAAGTGACTTAATGGGTTAAGAAAGAAATAGTAATATAGCATGACATAAAATCTGTATTATTTTATAAGAATAGATGAAAGGAAAGAAAAATGTCATTTTTATGTGATTGTTTAACGATTTGTTTACACGATCACTTAGCATATCAATATCAAGAAAGGTTAAGTTGTGGTATAATTTGGGAAATCAAGGAAGTTGGCAGATAGGTTAGGGCCGTCTACTGTTTATTGTGCAAACAGTGTCACAATTTGTCTCACTTGGTATTTTCTTCGATATCTTTCTCAAAAGAATCAGTTCAGATATGTTAAGGCTAAACTCTTCTTTCATTTGGCATGATCTTGTCAATACATTTATATCCCGAAATTTACATATATTTTGCTAGTCTTGCAAATTACGTATATTTTCTTAGTGTTGTAAGTCATAATATTCTCCTTATCGGGATTTCATATTCAGTTGAGTATTTCCTTCTTCCAGTCAAGAGAACAGAGAAGTTACATATGTACAGTATTAAAAGTATTTTCATTACCATCGAGCTATAATCGATGGGCAGGCCCCTATTGGGCAACCTCTGATCAGATGGCGAGTTATATGACGATCCTACTGTGACCAAACTCTTATAAGCGAGCCCAGTTGGTCGAGATACAGAGCCTAGTATGGCCGAGCGCTTATGAGCGAGCCTACTACGGCAGAGCAGATATATATATGTATACCGAGCCTTATAGGGCCAGACAACTATTTTACTTACTATATTGAGAGAGTTGAGTCAGTATCAGCAGGTAAGCTTATCTTTAGATTATCTTTGTCTTCCAGCTACTTGCAGTTATTATATTATCAGTTCAGTTTCAGCTTTCAGTATACTGCCTTACATACTCAGTACATTATTTCGTACTGACGTCCCTTTTCGGGGGGCGTTGCATTTCATGCGTGCAGGTTCAGACAGACAGACGGGTGGACTTCCTCATCAAGTGTTTTCCGAGTTCAGCTTGATCGGTAAGCTCCATGCCTTTCAGAGTTGCCGGGTCTAGAGCTTTATGTATATCTTGTGTATATATGTATATATGTTATGAATAGGTCAGGGAGTTATCCCGATCACAGTATGTCCATCAGTAGAGGCTTGTAGACATATCCTATTAGTTAGTGTAGTATGTTGGGCTTCCAGGCCTTGTATGTATATTTGGTTGATTTGTCAGCTGTAATAATTATGACGGCATTGTCGGTCCAGTTTTATATTAACATTTAGTTAGCATTCGTAGTCGTCTTATAATGTGGCTCATGGCCAAAGTATGACATCATATGTTCAGAGCCCCTTAGTTGCAAGTTGGTATTCAAGGATAGGTGAGGCACTGGGTGTCGGTTTCACCCCCCAAGTTTGGGGCGTGACACGCTTTGTCTTGGTATATCAGCCAGAATCCCAAGAAATGGTCCAATTGGGTACGCATGGCATCGGATTTCGTGGACCGGTTCAGGTTCAACCTAGAGAATGCACTAGATTTCTTCTACATTTATAATCTTAAGAAGAAACCTACTGAGAGTTTCTGTGAATACGCTACTCGTTGGAGTCGAAAGCAGCCAAGGACACACATCTCCTAATGTAACCTGCTTGGCACCTCCATGCTACACCAAGTCCCTAAGGACACACAAATGAGGATCATAATACTACCGATCTCGGATACGCTCCAATAAAGAAGAACGAGCGATTGTGCAAGCTAATACATGGCTAGGCTCAAAAACATCCAACCTCATAAACTGATTGGCCAAAGCCTGAACATCGAAAGCAAACGGTCTCTTACCGACCGGAATATATGCAAGACTTCCCATACTGGCTGATTTCTTACTCAAAGCATCGGCCACCACATTGGCCTTTCTTGGATGATATAAGATGGTGATATCATAGTCTTTCAACAGCTCCAACCACCTTCTCTACCTTAAATTTAACTCCTTCTGATTGAACAAGTACTGCAGACTCTTGTGATCCGTGAACACCTCACATGACACGCCATATAGATAATGCCTCCAAATCTTCAACACGTGAACAATGGCTGCTAACTCCAAATCATGGACTTGATAGTTCTTCTCATGAATCTTCAACTACCGCGAAGCATAGGCAATGACCTTTCCATCATACATCAACACCGCATCAAGTCCAATACGAGATGCATCACAATAAACTGTATATGGCCCTGAACCTGTAGGCAAAACCAACACTAGCGCCGTAGTCAAAGCTGTCTTGAGCTTCCGAAAGCTCACCTCACACTCATCTGACCAACTGAATTGGGCACCCTTCTGGGTCAACCTGGTCATCGGGGCTGCGATAGATGAAAACCCCTCCACAAACCGACGATAATAGCCTGCCAAACCCAAGAAACTCCGGATCTCTGTAGTTGATGCTGGTCTAGGCCAGTTCTTGACTGCCTCTATCTTTTTTGGATCTACCTGAATACCCTCTGCTGATACAATATGATCCAAGAATGCAACTGAACTCAACCAGAACTCACACTTCGAAAACTTTACATACAACTGACTATCTCTCAAAGTCTGGAGGACCACTCTCAGATGTTGCTCATGCTCATCTCGGCTACGGGAATAGATCAAAATATCATCAATGAAGACTATCACGAATGAATCCAAGTAAGGCCTGAACACTCAGTTCATCAAATCCATAAAAGCTTCTGGGCATTCATCAACCCGAATGACATCACCAAGAACTCATAATG
This sequence comes from Nicotiana sylvestris, assembly GCF_000393655.2. Classification (NCBI taxonomy): domain Eukaryota; kingdom Viridiplantae; phylum Streptophyta; class Magnoliopsida; order Solanales; family Solanaceae; genus Nicotiana; species Nicotiana sylvestris. The sequence goes on from NC_091063.1 coordinate 53,034,099, forward strand.
TCTGTACCGAGTGTGGAAAGCTGTCTTAAAGACATAGGATACCCTAACCCTCAACTAATGGTAGCTAGATCTCAAGTCAATCTTCGAAAATACCTTGGCACCCTAAAGCTGATCAAAAAAATCATCAATCCTAGGCAATGGATACTTATTCTTGATTGTAACCTTGTTCAACTGCCGTGAATCTATACACATCCTCATCGATCTGTCCTTCTTCTTAACAAACAACACCGGCGAGACACTAGATCTAACGAAGTCTTTTTTGAGCAAGTCTTGCCACTGCTTCTTCAACTCAGGCGGGGCCACACGATACAACAGAATAGAAATGGGTTGAGTGCCCGGAGCCAAATCAATGCAGAAGTCAATATTCCTATCGGGTTGCATACCCGATAGGTCTGAAGGAATTACCTCAGGAAATTCATGAACAACAGGCACAAAATCAATAGAAGGAACCTCGGCACTAGAATCATGAACATATTCTGATCTTGACGACATGAATGACCACCCCGGAAACTCTGGAGCAACGGTGCACTGATAGGAGCTAGTGGTGCACTGTAGGACTGCAGATCAGAATACTGAATATGAGAACCATGGCCACCTGAAGCACCGTGAGAAACCTGAAGTGTTGACTGAAAAGGCCTAGAAGGATGGCCTTTACCATATGAATCCCTGCCTCCAGACGAGGTGCCACTACATTTGCCTGAATGATGAGGCCTCTTGTCAGACCCCTGACCACCTCCCTGCGATAGAACCATCTCAACTCTCCTGGCCACATTGGCCACCTCCTAAAAAGAAATCTCACTCCCCATCTCCTTCGCCATCTGAAGTCGAATAGGCTGGATGAGTCCCTCAATGAACTTCCTCACTCTCTCCCTCTCCGTGGGAAGTATAAGAAGAGCATGACGGGCCAAATCAATAAACATGGTCTCGTACTGAGTAACAGTCATAGAACCCTGCTGGAGATGCTCAAACTGCCTCCGATAGATCTCTCTCTAAGTGACGGGAAGAAACTTCTCCAAAAACAGCTAAGAAAACTGATCCCAAGTCAAAGCTGGTGACCCAACTGGTCTGGCCAAACAAAAATCCATCCACCAAGTCTTGGCGGATTCAGATAAGCGAAAAGTAGCAAAGTCGACCCTATTGGTCTCCACTATCCCCATGTTCCTGAGAACCTCATGGCAGCTGTCCAAATAATCCTGGGGATCCTCAGAAGATGCACCGCTAAAAGTGGTAGTGAAAAGCTTGGTGAATCTGTCCAATCTCTACAAGGTATCGGCAGACATAGCTGCTCCATCACCAGTCTGAGCTACCACACCCGGCTGAACTACTCTAACTGGCTGAGCCGCTGGAGTCTAAAACTGGGGAGCCATCTGCTCCGGAGTGTGAGTAGTAGGAGTCTGGGCTCCTCCTCCAGCCTGAGAGACAGTTGGTGCTACATGAAGCAAGTCTGCCCGGGTGACACTCTCCATAAGGCCCACTAGATGGACCTGAGCATCCTGGAGTATTAAGGTAGCAATGAACCCCTCTAGGACCTAAGCTGGGCCCACTGAAACTGCCTGGAATGGAACCTCATCATCAAACTCAACCTGAGGCTCCGTCGCTGGTGCTGATGCTCTGGGCTGAGCCCTTCCCCTACCTCAGCCTCTAACACGACCTCGGCCTCACCCTCTGCCCCTTAAGGGAGTTGTTGCTAGGGGCTCGAGCTATAAATTAGTGGATGTGGAAGCGTGTGTTCTCGCCATCTGCAAAAGAATAGAGTAGAAATTAGATTATCATTAAGAAACCAATCCGCACGACAGGAAAGAATAGATGTGAAGTTTTTCCTAACTCTGTAGCCTTTGGGGATAAATACAGACATTTCTGTACCGATCCCTCAGACTCTACTAAGCTTGTCCGTGAATTGTGAGGCCTATGTAACCTACAGATCTAATACCAACTTGACACGGCCTGGATTTACCACCCTCGGGAGTCGTGATGGCGCCTATTAGTGAAAGCTAGGCAAGCTAACCATTTGAACAATTTGCCCCTTTTCTTTTTCCTTTTTTAATCCTTAATCAATTAGGAACCAACAGTTTATAACAACGGAATTTAAACAAGCGGAAGAAACAAATAAAACCATTTAAATATTTCCAATACAATTTCTTACACAAATACTACCCAGAACTGGTGTCACAAATTCACAGACGGTCTAGGAATACTACAAACAAGGTTCAAAAAATAAATACAACATTGTTTCTAAAATAAGTAGATGAAACAGGATGAAAGGATAGAGGGATTCGCCAGGGCCTGCAGATGCCTGTAGGACTACCTTGGATCTTCGAGTGGACTGAAGGTAGCAACCCCAAGCTAAGGTCCAAAAGTTGATGCACCGAGATTTGCACACAGTGCAGAGTGTAGTATCAGCACAACCGACCCCATGTGCTGGTAAGTGTCTAGCCTAACCTCGGCGAAGTAGTGACGGGGCTAGGACCAGACTACCAAATAAACCTGTGTAGTTAAATCATATACAGCGGAAAATAAAAGCAGGAGTGTACAGTTAAGAATGGGAGGGGGAAACATGTTGCGGGGAAACATCAAATGATAATAGAAGGACAGCAGGTAAATACAAGGAACACCATAACTCAACTATCAACAAGAATCAGAAATCAAACAAGTGCACGGCATCACCCTTCGTGCTTTTACTCTCGTCCTCACCATAAGAATCAATATAATCTGCATAGAATCACCCTTTGTGCTTTTACTCTCATTCTCTCCATAAAATCAATATAATCGGCAAGGAATTGTACATCGTGCGGCACGACATCACCCTTCGTGCTGCTACACTCTTCCTCTTATAATCATACATGGCATCACCCTTCGTGCTTTAACACTCTCTCACCAAAATAATGCACGACATCACCCTTCGTGCTTTAACACGCTTCCTCACCCAAACATTAATCACAAAAAATAAGGGCAAGGAAATAAATGAAATCACAATAAAATCTCGGCAAGGGAACAATAGTACAACAATCAAATCCCGGCAAAGGAACAATATCAAAAGCATCAACATCCCGGCAAGGGAGCTAGCATTAAAAGAAACAGCGTCCCGGCAAGGGAGTTAGCATTAAAAGCAACAACGCCCCAGCAAGGGAGACAATATCATAATCCTCGTCTCTTTTTCACATTTACTTCACAACTTAAGCCAATGCTCTATAGGGTTCAATTACCAATTTTACTTCCACAATTCGTTTTATAACTTAAGCCAACACTCTTCAATACTCAAATACCAATATTACTTCCACAAGCTTTGCTCAACAATACAAATCGTCACATAAGGCACGAACAAGAGAAACGGAGTCACAATAATCATAAGGTAAGACTCATGGGCATGCTTGACACCAATGTATAGATACTCGTCACCATGCCTATACGTCGTACTCAACAAATAACACATAGCAAAGAGGACACAACTCCTAATCCCTCAAGCTAAGGTTAGACCAAACATTTACCTAGATGCCACGAACACAATTCAAGTATCAACTATCGCTTTACCTCTTGATTCTACCACCAATTCGCTCGTATCTAGCCACAAATTACTTAACTATATCAATAAATGCTAAATGAATCAATTCCAATGCATGAAAATAGGTTTTCAAGAGTTTTTCCCAAATAGTCAAAAATCGCCCCCGGGTCCGCTTGGTCCAAACCCGTAATTCGGACCAAAACCCGATTACCCATTCACCCCTGAGCCCGGATATATAATTGGTTTTGGATCTAACCTCACTTTGAGGTCTAAATCCCCAAATTTCAATATTCTTAGGCTTTACCCAAAATCCCCAATTCCCCTATGAAAACGCTAGATTCTAGGATGAAATCTTGTTAAAAGAAGTTAAGGAGTGAAAGAAATAGGTTAAAAATCACTTACTAGTGTTTTGGAGAAGAAAGAGTGCTTTGAAAAATCCTCTCTTATATTTTAGGATTTTGAAAAGTGATAAATAATTGAAAAGTCCGTTTAAATATACCCGTCTCAGACCCTCTCCATGGACCGTATAAAAAGTACTGCGGCCGCGGAGCTCCACCGCGGACCGCAAGAAATCGAGTACGGCCGCAAGTCCCCTCCGCGGTCGCAAGAAACCACCAGGGACCGCACATGCTGGTTCAGAGACCTGCAACTTCTCTAAACCTGCAACAACTATGTTCTAAGTCTAAATCCACTCCATGGCCTATCCAAAACTCACCCGAGCCCTCGGGCCTCCAAACCAAACATGCACTCAAGTCCAAAAACATCATACGGACTTGCTCGTGCAATGAAATCATCAAAATAACATGTAAAACTATGAATTAAACCTCAAAACTCATCATTTTCATCAAGAACACTTAAAATTCATAACTCTTCCACCGGAGGTCCAAATCACGTCAAATAAACTCCATTTTGACCAAATTTCACAGTTATCATTTAAATATTTTAACAAGTTTGTACCGGACTCCGGAACCAAAATACGGGCCCGATACCAATGCTTTCAAACATTAATTCTTTTCTTTATTTCATAAATAATTCAACAAAAAAATTTATTTCAAGAATTGATTTCTAAGGCTTGGGACCTCGGAATTATTTTCGAGCGTACGCCCAAGTCTCATATTTTACTACGGACCTCCCGGGATCATTGGAACATAGATTCGGGTCTGTTTGCTCAAAATGTTGAACAAAGTCAACCATAATCAAATTTTAATTCTAGAAATTTCAATTTCTCATTTTTTCACATAAAAGCTTTACGGATATACGTCTGGACCATGTACGCAAATTGAGGTGAGGTAAAAAGGAGGTTTTAAGGCCTATGAACACAGGATTTGTTTCTAAAACAAGTGATGACCTTTCGGGTCATCACATCCTCTACCTCTAAACCAGTTGTTCGTCCTCGAACAGACATAAGAAGGAAGTACCTGAGTCGGGGAAAAGATGGGGATAACGGCTCCGCATATCGGACTCGGACACCCAGGTCAATGCCTCAGTAGGCTGACCTCTCCACTAAACACGAACAAAAGGGAAACTCTTCGATCTCAACTGACGAACTTGCAGGTCTAAAATAGCTACCAGCTCATCCTCATAGGACAAGTCCTTATCAAACTGGACAGTGCGGAAATCTAACACGTGGGATGGATCACCATGATATTTTCAAAGCATGGACACATGAAATACTGGATGCACGGCTAATAAGCTCGGCGGCAACGCAAGCCTGTAAGCCACTACTACCACTCGATCAAGAATCTCAAACGGGCCAATGAATCTAGGGCTAAGCTTGCCCCTCTTCCCAAATCTCATCACGCCCTTCATAGGCGACACCCGAAGCAACACCTGCTCATCGACCATGAATGACAAATCACGAACCTTACGATCGGCATAACTCTTTTGCCTGGACTGAGTTGTACAAAGCCTTTGCTGAATGATCCTAACCTTGTCCAAGGCATCCTGTACTAGATCCGTACCCAACAACCGAGACTCTCCTGGCTCAAACCATCCAACCAGCAACCGATACCGCCTACCATATAAAGCTTCAAAAGGAGCCATCTAAAAACTCGACTGGTAGCTGTTGTTGTAGGCAAACTCTACTAAAGGCAAAAACTGATCCCACAAGCCTCCAAAGTCAATGACACAAGCTCGGAGCATATCCTCCAAAATCTGAATAGTTTGCTCAGACTGCCCGTCCGTCTGAGGATGAAATGTTGTGCTCAACTCAACCTGTGTGACCAACTCTCGCTGAAATGCTCTCCAGAAATGTGAGGTAAATTACGTACCTCGGTCTGAAATGATAGACACGGGCACACCATGAAGACGAACAATCTCCTGGATATCGATCTCAACTAACCTCTCGGAAGAATAGGAGACTGCCACAGGAATGAAATGTGCTGACTTGGTCAGCCTATCAACAATAACCCACACTGCATTAAACTTCCTCTGAGTCTGTGAGAGTCCAACAACGAAGTCCATAGTGATATGCTCCCACTTCCACTCAGGAAGCTCAATCTTCTGGAATAAACCATCGGGCCTCTGATGCTCATACTTAACCTGTTGACAATTCAAACACCGAGCCACATATGCAACAATGTCCTTTTTCATTCTCCTCCACCAATAATGCTGCCACAAATCTTGATACATCTTAACGGCGCCCGGATGAATAGAGTATCGAGAACTATGGGCCTCCTCTAAAATCAACTCCCAGAGCCCATCCACATTAGGTATACAAACTCGACCCTCCAGTCTCAAAACTCCATCATCTCCTAATGTAACCTGCTTGGCACCTCCGTGCTGTACCGTGTCCCTAAGGACACACAAATGAGGATCATCATACTGTCAATATCGGATACACTCCAATAAAGAAGAACGAGCGACTGTAAAAACTAATGCAAGACTGGGCTCAGATACGCTCCAAAGCAAGCGGTCTCTCACCGACCGGAATATACGCAAGACTGCCCATACTAGCTAATTTCTTAATCAAAGCATCGGCCACCACATTGGCCTTTCATGGATTATATAAAATGGTGATATCATAGTCTTTCAATAGCTCCAACCACCTTCTCTGCCTCACATTTAACTCTTTCTGCTTGAACAAGTACAGTAGACTCTTGTGATCCGTGAACACCTCACATGACACGCCATACAGATAATGCCTCCAAATCTTCAACGCGTGAATAATGGCCGCTAACTCCAAATCATGGAATGGATAGTTATTCTCATGAATCTTCAACTGCAGCAAAGCGTAGGCAATGACCTTGCCATCCTGCATCAACACCGCAACAAGTCCAATACGAGATGCATCATAATAAACTGTATATGGCCCTGAACTTGCGGGTAAAACCAATACTAGCGCTGTAGTCAAAGCTGTCTTGAGCTTCCGAAAGCTCTCCTCACACTCGTCCGGCCAACTAAACTTGGCACCCTTCTGGGTCAACCTGGTCATCGGGGCTGCAATATATGAAAACCCCTCCACAAAGCGACGATAATAGCCTGCCAAACCAAAGAAACTCCAGATCTCTGTAGTTGATGTTGGTCTAGGCCAGTTCTTGACTGCCTCTATCTTCTTCAGATCTACCTGATTATCCTCTGCTGATACAACATGACCCAAGAATGCAACTTAACTCAACCAAAACTCACACTTCAAAAACTTCGCATACAACTGATAATCTCTCAAAGTCTGGAGGACCACTCTCAGATGCTGCTCATGCTCCTCCTGGCAGCGAGAATAGATCAAAATATCATCAATGAAGACTATTACGAATGAATCCAAGTAAGGCATGAACACTCGGTTTATCAATTCCATAAAAGCTGATGGGGCATTCGTCAACCCGAATGACATCACCAAGAACTCATAATGCCCGTACCGAGTGCGGAAAGCTGTCTTAAGGACATCAGATGCCCTAATCCTCAACTGATGGTAGCCAGATCTCAACTCAATTTTCAAAAATACGTTGGCACCCTGAAGCTGATCAAACAAATCATCAATCCTCGGTAATGGATACTTATTCTTGATTGTAACCTTGTTCAACTACCGGTAATCTATACACATCCTTATCGATCCGTCCTTCTTCTTAACAAACAACACCAGCGTACCCCAAGGCGAGATACTAGGTTAATGAAGCCTTTTTTGAGTAAGTCTTGCAACTGCTCCTTCAATTCCTTCAACTCAGGCGGGGCCATATGATAAGGCGGAATAGAAATGGGCTGTGTGCCCGGAGCCAAATCAATGCAGAAGTCAATATCCCTGTCGGGTGGCATACCCGGCAGGTCTGAAGGAAATGCCTCGGGAAACTCACGAACAATAGGCACAGAATCAATAGAAGGAACCTCGGCTAGAATCACGAACATATGCCAAATAGGCCAAACACCCCTTCTCGACCATACGCCGAGCCTTCATATATGAGATAACACTGCGGGTAGAATGACCAGGAGTCCCTCTCCACTCTAAACAAGGTAAGCCTGGCAAGGCTAAGGTCACAGTCTTGGCATGACAGTCCAAGATAGCGTAGTAAGGTGATAACTAGTCCATCCTCAATATGACATCAAAATCAACCATGTCCTGAAGTAACAAATCTACACGAGTCTCAAGACCTCCTATCACAACTATACATGAACGATGGACACGATCTACCATAATAGAATGACCAACCGGTGTAGACACATATATAGTAGCACTCAAAGAATCACTAGGCATGACCAGATATGGTGCAAAATAAGATGACACATAGGAGTACATAAATCTTGAATCAAATAGAACTGAAGCATCTCTACTACAAACCAGAACAGTACCTGTGATAACTGCATCGGAAGCCTCAGGCCTGGCTGGAAGTGCATAACATCGAGGTTGGGCCCCACCACCCTGGCCTACAACTCTGGGATGGCCTAGTGGTGGCTGGCCTTCACCTTTAGCGGTCTGACCTCTACCTCTAATACCTCTACCTCCACCTCTAGCACCTCTACCTCCACCTCTAGCTGGTTGAGTGGGTTGTGGAACACTCGGTGCCTGAACCATGGCACGGGAACCCTGATGCTGAGAGTTGCCCAATGCTCGAGGGCAAAATCTGGCAATGTGACCCATATAACCACAAGTATAACAACCCCTCGGCTATTGTGACTGCTGACCCTGACGACTTGAATGACCACCCCGAAACCTCTAGAGCGGCGGTGCACTAATAGGAGTTGGTGGTGTACTGTAAAACTGCTGATCAGAATACTGCATATGAGAATCACGACCCCCTAAAGCACCGTGAGAAACCTGAAGTGCTGACTGAAAAGGCCTAGGAGGATGGCTCTACCATACGAATCCCTGCATCCAGACGAGGTGCCACTGAATCTGCCTGAATGACGAGGCCTCTTGTCAGACCCCTGACCATCTCCCTGCAATAGAACCATCTCAACTCTCCTGGACACATTGGCCACCTCCTGAAAAGAAATCTCACTCACTGTCTCCTTAGCCATCTGAAGCCGAATAGGCTGGATAAGTCCCTCAATGAACCTCCTCACTCTCTCCCTCTCCGTGGGAAGTATAAAAAGAGCATGACGGGCCAAATCAATAAACCTGGTCTCGTACTAGGTAACAGTCATAAAACCCTACTGGAGACGCTCAAACTGCCTCCGATAGATCTCTCTCTAAGTGACGGGAAGAAACTTCTCCAAAAATAGCTGAGAAAACTGATCCCAAGTCAAAGTTGGTGACCCAATTGATCTGGCCAAACAATAATCCTTCAACCAAGTCTTGGAGGATCCAAATAAGCGAAAAGTAGCAAAGTCGACCCTATTGGTCTCCACTATCCCTATGTTCCTAAGAACCTCATGGAAATTGTCCAAATAATCCTAGGGATCCTCAGAAGATGCACAGCTAAAAGTGGTAGTGAAGAGCTTGGTGAACTTGTCCAATCTGCACAAGGCATCGGCAGACATAGCTGCTACATCACCAGTCTGAGATACCACACCCGGCTAAATTGTTCCAACTGGCTGAGCTGTTGGAGTCTGAAACTGGGGAGCCATCTGCTCTAGAGTGCGAGTAGTAGGAGTCTGGGGTCCTCCTCCAGCCTGAGATATGGCTAGTGCTACAAGAAGCAAGCCTGCCCGGGTGACACTTTCCATAAGGCCCACTAGACGGACCAGAGCATCCTGGAGTACTGGGGTAGCAATGAACCCCTCTGAGGCCTAAGTTGGGCCCACCGAAACTGCTTGGGATGGAACCTCATCATCAAACTCAACCTCAGGCTCCGCCGCTGGTACTACTGCTCTAGACTGAGCCCTGCCCCTACCTCAACCTCTAGCACGGCCTCGGTCTCGCCATCTGCCCCTTGTGGAAGCTGCTATTGGGGGCTTGTGCTGCTGATCAGTGGATAAGGAAGCACGTGTTCTCGCCATCTGCGAAAGAATAGAGTAGAAATTCAATTAGCATTGAGAAACCAATTCACACGACAGGAAAGAATAGATGTGAAGTTTTTCCTAACTCTATAGCCTCTAGGGATATATACAGACATCTCTGTACCGATCTCTCAGACTCTACTAAGCTTGTCCGTGAATTGTAAGACCTATGTAACCTAGAGCTCTGATACCAACTTGTCACAACCCGGATTTTCACCCTCGTGAGTCGTGATGGTGCCTACTAGTGAAAGTTATGCAAGCCAACCATTTGAACAATTTACCCCTTTTCTTTTAACATTTTTAATCCTTAATCAATTAGGAACCAACAGTTTATAACAGCGGAATTTAAACAAGCTGAAGAAACAAATAAAACCATTTAAATATTTCCAATACAATTTCTTACACAAATACTACCCAGAACTGGAGTCACAAATTCACAGAGGGTCTAGGAATACTACAAACAAGGTTCGAAAAATAAATACAACTCTGTTTCTAAAATAAGTCAATGAAACAGGATGAAAGGATAGATGGAGACGCCAGGGCCTGCGGACGCCTGCAGGACTACCTTGGATCTCCGAGTGGACTGAATGCAGCAACCCCAAGCTAAGGTCCAAAAGCTACTGCACCGGGATCTGCACACAGTGCAGAGTATATTATCAGCATAACCGACCCCATGTGTTAGTAAGTGCCTAGTCTAACCTCAGCGAAGTAGTGACGAGGCTAGGACCAAACTACCAAATAAACCTGTGCAGTTAAATCATATACAATAGAGAATAAAAGCAGAATTATACAGTTAAAAATGGGAGGGGGAACATGCTGCGGGGAAACATCAAATGATAATAGATGGACAACGGGTAAATACAAGGAACACCATAACTCAACTATCAACAAGAATCAGAAATCATACAAGTGCATGGCATCACCCTTCGTGCTTTTATTCTCATCCTCACCATAAGAATCAATATAATCTGCACGGCATCACCCTTCGTGCTTTTACTCTCGTCCTCACCATAAAATCAATATAATCAGCACAGAATTGTACATCGTGCGGCACGGCATCAACCTTTGTGTTGTTACACTCTTCATCGCAGAATCATACATGGCATCGACCTTCGTGCTTTAACACTCTTTCTCACCCAAACAACAGTCACAAGAAATAAGGGCAAGAAATAAATGAAATCACAATAAAATCCCGGCAAGGGAACAATAGTACAACAATCAAATCCCGGCAAGGGAGCAATATCAAAAGCATCAACATCCCGGCAAGGGAGTTAGCATTATAAGCAACAATGTCCCGGCAAGGAAGTTAGCATTAAAAGCAATAACATCCCAACAAGGGAAACAATATCATAATCCTCTTCTCTTTTTCACATTTACTTCACAACTCACTTCACAACTTGATCCAATGCTCTATAAGATTCAATTACCAATTTTACTTCCACAATTCGTTTTACAACTTAAGCCAACACTCTTCAATACTCAAATACCAATATTACTTCCACAAGCTTTGCTCAACAATAGAAATCGTCACATAAGGCATGAACAAGACAAATGGAGTCACAATAATCATAATGTAAGACTCACGGGCATGCTTGACACCGACGTATAGATACTCGTCACCATGCCTATACGTCGTACTCAACAAATAACACATAGAAAATAGGACACAACTCCAAATCCCTCAAGCTAAGTTTAGACCAAACACTTACCTCGATGCCACGAACACAATTCAAGTCTCAACTATCGCTTTACCTCTTGATTCCACCACCAATTCGCTCGTATCTAGCCACAAGTTACTTAACTATATCAATAAATGCTAAATGAATCAATTCCAATGCATGAAAATATGTTTTCTAAAGTTTTTCCCAAAAAGTCAAAAATTGCCCCCGGGCCCGCTTGGTACAAACTCGTAATTCAGACCAAACCCAATTATCCATTCACCCCGGAGCTCGGATATATAATTGGTTTTGGAATCCGACCTCAATTTGAGGTCTAAATCCACAAATTTTAATATTCTTAGGTTTTACCCAAAATCCCCATGAAACCCCTAGATTCTAGGATGAAATCTTGTTAAAAGAAGTTAAGAAGTGAAAGAAATAGGTTAAAATCACTTACTAGTATTTTGGAGAAGAAAGAGTGCCTTGAAAAATCGTCTCTTATGTTTTAGGGTTTTGAAAAGTGAGAAAAAACTGAAAAGTCCATTTAAATATATCCCTCTCAGACCCTCTCCGCGGACCGCAAGAAATCGAGTGCGGCTGCAAAGTCCCCTCCGCGGTCGCAAGAAACCACCGCGGACCGCACAGGCTGGTTCAGAGACCTGCAATAGCTATGTTCTAAGTCTAAATCCACTCTGTGGCCTATCCAAAACACACCCGAGCCCGCGGGGCTCCAAACCAAACATGCACGTAAGTCCAAAAATATCATACGGACTTGCTCGTGCGATCAAATCATCAAAATAACATGTAAAATTATGAATTAAACCTCAAAACTCATCATTTTTATCAAGAACACTTAAAGTTCATAACTCTTCAACCGGAGGTCCAAATCACGTCAAATAAACTCCATTTTTTACCAAATTTAACAGTTATCATTTAAATACTTTAACAAGTTTGTACCGGGTTGCAGAACCACAATACGGGTCCGATACCAGTGGTTTCAAACATTAATTCTTTTCTTTATTTCATAAATAATTCAACAAAATAATTTATTTCAAAAATTAATTTCTAAGGCTTGGGACCTCAGAATTCATTTTCGGGCATATGCCCAAGTCTCATATTTTACTAAGGACCTCCTAGGATCATCAGAACACAGATCCGGGTCCGTTTGCTCAAAATATTGACCAAAGTCAACTATAATCAAATTTTAATTCAATAAAATTTCTATTTCTCATATTTTCACATAAAAGCTTTACGGATATACGTCTGGACCAAGCATGCAAATTGAGGTGAGGTAAAAAGGAGGTTTTAAGGCCTCGGAACACAGGATTTATTTTTAAAACAAGTGATGATCTTTCGGGTCATCACATCCTCTACCTCTAAAACATGTGTTCGTCCTCGAACGGACATAAGAAGGAAGTACCTGAGTCGAGGAAAAGATGGGAATAACGGCTCCGCATATCGGACTCGGACTCCCAGGTCGATGCCTCAGCAGGCTGACCTCTCCACTGAACACGAACAGAAGGGAAACTCTTCGATCTCAACTGACGAACCTGCAGGTCTAGAATAGCTACCGGCTCCTCCTCATAGGACAAGTCCTTGTCCAACTGGAGAGTGCTGAAATCTAACACGTGGGATGGATCACCGTGATATTTCCAAAGCATGGACACATGAAATACTGGATGCACGGCTGATAAGCTCGGCGGTAATGCAAGCTTGTAACCCACCTCTCCCACTTGATCAAGAATCTCAAACGGGCAAATGAATCTAGGGTTAAGCTTGCCCTTCTTCCCAAATCTCATCACACCCTTCATAGGCAACACCTGAAGCAATACTCGCTTACCGACCATGAATGACAAATCACGAACCTTACGGTCGACATAACTCTTTTGCCTGGACTGAGCTGTACGAAACCTTTCCTGAATGATCCTGACCTTGTCCAAGGCATCCTGTACTAGATCTGTACCCAACAACCGAGCCTCTCCCGGCTCAAACCATCCAACTAGTGACCGACACCGCTTACCATATAAAGCCTCATAAGGAGCTATCTGGATACTCGACTGGTAGCTGTTGTTGTAGGCAAACTCTGCTAAAGGCAAAAACTAATCCCATGAGCCTCCAAAGTCAATGACACAAGCTTGGAGCATATCCTCCAAAATCTGAATAGTTTGCTCAGACTGCCCGTCCGTCTGAGGATGAAATGTTGTGCTCAACTCAATCTGTGTGACCAACTCCCGCTGAAATGCTCTCCAGAAATGTGAGGTAAATTGCGTACCTCGGTCCGAAATGATAGACACGGGGACACCATGAAGACGAACAATCTCCCGGATATAGATCTCAACTAACCTCTCCGCGGTCGCAAGAAACCATCCCGGACCGCACAGGATGGATCAGAGGCCTGCAACTTCTTTGAACCTGCAACAGCTATATTCTAAGTCTAAATCCACTTTGTGGCCTATCCAAAACTCACACGAGCCCTCGGGGCTCCAAACCAAACATGCACGCAAGTCCAAAAACATCATACAGACTTGCTCGTGCGATCAAATCATCAAAATAACATGTAAAACTATGAATTAAACCTCCAAAATTCATCATTTTCATCAGAACACTTAAAGTTCATAATTCTTCAACCGGAGATCCAAATCACGAAAAATAAACTCCATTTTTTTTCCAAATTATACAGTTATCATTTAAATACTTTAACAAGTTTGTATCGGGCTCTAGAACTAAAATACGGGCCCAATACCAATGGTTTCAAACATTAATTCTTTTCTTTGTTTCATAAATAATTTAGCAAAATAATTTATTTCAAAAATTGATTTCTAAGGCTTGGGACCTCGGAATTCATTTCTGGGCATACGCCCAACTTTCATATTTTACTACGGACCTCCCGGGATCGTCGGAACACATATCCGGGTCCGTTTGCTCAAAATGTTGACCAAAGTCAACCATAATCAAATTTTAATTCTAGAAATTTTTATTTCTCATATTTTTCACATAAAAGCTTTACGAATATACTCCGGACCACGCACGCAAATCGAGGTGAGATAAAAAGAAGGTTTTAAGGTCTCGGAACACAGGATTTGTTTCTAAAACAAGTGATGATCTTTCGGGTCATCACATTACCAACACACCTACGAGTCCACAACGGCACCACAATGCCTCAAATATGTAACAGAGCATACACAATGTTCGAGTGATGTACAAAGGCATACACAATGGCCAAACATCATGGCGCACAGTCGTATCAAACTATCAAACAACTTATAAAATAATATTTTTTTCATAAAATAATATATTTTCGGCTAGTCTAAGACCACCGACTCTGCGAAACGCGCGCTTATCCCAACACATGGACCGGGCAGAGAAAATACATTTTTTAAAAACAGGTTTTAGAAAAGCAAGTATCAAAGCTTAAAGTCTCGCCTACCTCGCTAACAAGAAGTTTCTCAATCTTGCAACGTCTAGAACACCAATCAAATGACATTCAATGGCCTCAATCTATACAAAATATTGATAAACGATGTCATTTAGTGGGTCACAACTCAATCTTGTCTTTTCATAATGTCAGACTTAAAGCTAAATCTCAATGTTTACACCTCAAGTTATAAATTTTTAAAGTGAAATTATATTCTAATACATCAATCTAAATATGATACTTAGCTTTAATTCTATAATTTAGTAAGGAATATCATTGATAATAATCAGACTAAAAGTCAAAACCTGTCTATATTAGATGTGAAAAATTAGCTTAAAAGAAATTGCGATAGATTCCCAATTACTGCCGCATAGATACGTGAGAATTCTCTGCTAGAACTTCAATTTTAGGAGCCTGTCATTACCAAATCATTGAAACCTATCATTATAAATGAGATCACTTCATCTCAATTCCTTTGAATACATTGTTGTGGTAAGAATTACAGATAAGCATACCTTTTAACTTGGCTTTCTCCACGAAGATTCTCACACAGTGATTGGTAATTGCAATCAAATAGTAGTCTAGCTTCTACGTATTCACGCCGACGTCACAACTTTTCCCCAATATTGTCCATTGATACTATTCTTTCTCAAAGAACCGGGCTATAAAAATATATTCCAATCCCCAAGTCCTAAACTTAGCGTAAAAATAGCACGGTATAGCTATTTTTTGGACTGGTCATTCAAAAATAGCCAGCATTTATCAAGTCAATGAAAAATAGCCACTATTTTGCTGCAATAGAGACCGGTCCAGCATAATATACTGGAGTTCGGTGCACCTGTGTATGAACTCCAGCATATTATGCTGGACCGGTATACTTTGCTTGCTCCAGTATAATATACTGATGACTGGAGCACCGGTACTCTAAACTCCAGTATATTATGCTAGACCGGTATACTTGCTGGAACTCCAGTATATTATGCTGGAGTTCTAGTGTACTTATGCTGGAACTCCATCATATTCTGCTGGAGTTCCAACATAGTTATCTTGGAACTCCAGTATAATATGCTGGAGTTCAAGTATGATTATGCTAGAACTCCAGCATAATATACTGGCGTATTTTTCGGGTTTTGAACAGTATTTCCGTTCAGATTTATTTTTACATATAAAGTGGCTAAATTTCGATTACTTTTGAAACTGGGCTATTTTTGAACGACCAGTCAGAAATCTGGCTATTTTTGAATTTCTTAGGGATTAGCACGTGTACTTATAAATTAGGCCCATTAATTAATTATTTGGTACATTATCTTATATATTATAATAAATTTTCTTTCATTAATTTATTATTTGACACAATAGGTATAAATAAAAATTAATTCTCCAATTTCACAATTAATAATATTAAAAGTATTCCGGGCTATTACAGTGCATAACATGAAGATCAATTTCAATTGTTATCAGACGTTTCAGCTAATTATTGGATCTTCCTTTTTGATTTCTTTTTGGGTTAAAAATGATTTTATGATTGTGTGCCACTTTTGTATCTCATACTTGGTTTTGCAATTGTGGATATGGAAAGAAGAAAGACGAGAAAGGGAAGCATGGCAGGAGCGGATCAATGTAGGGAATTGGGAGAATTTTATTTGTGCAGCGATATTTTACTCAAAAGTAATATAGAAAAGAGTGGCCCCCCAAAGGCACAAATTGACAGTGCGTGCCACAGTTGAGCTGCCAAATTCCCACTCAGGGGACTCAGGATCAAAACTCAAGCATTCATTCAACTCAAGCTGAGTTCTCTTCTTAATTACTTTTTTTTTTATTCTTGCATTTCATTTCTCTTTGTACAACCTCATTTTTACTATTTATTTAGAGTTATATATTTGCTTTCCTTTTCTCATTCGAGATCTTCAAATTTTACCTTTATCTGATTTTGATCATTTCCTTTTTTTTATCTTCAATAAAATATTCTATCTACTCTTTTTTTATTTTAATTATTTGTTCTCTTCTAAAATCTATATCTTTTTTTAAAAAAAAGTTTTGTGTATGTATTCTTGTTACTTTTCATTTATTTTTTAGAGCTAAATATTATTTTGAAATACTGAATGAAGGTTATTGAGCCGAAAGTCAATCGGAAACAACCTCGCGAGGTAGGGGTAAGGTTATGTACATATTAACCCTCATTACATCTCACTAATGGGATTATACTGGATTTGTTATTTTTGTTGTTGTATTCATCCAATGTTATATTTTCCTCGATATACAATTTTTTTAAGGTGATGGTATCAATAAATATAATATGAATTTAGCTATATGTAGATTAAATAGGTGTATTTGCTAACTTAAATTTTATTATTATTATATATTTTTATTCATAGTCAATAGAATTTGAATTGAGAGAAATAGATTGAATTGGATAAAACTTATTCTGTTTGGTCATGTATTTATTTATGTACCAAAAATCTGGTAAACTAGACTAAATTATTGCAAAATAGATCAGATTGAACCGAACTAAACCAAAATGGTTTTAATCGATAAAACGTATACCCTAATTCAATCTCCTTTACTAATAGTAGGTTTGCATTAAAAATAGTGGCACATGTAAGCATCAAATCCCGAATCCACCTCTGAAGTGAAGGAAAGGAAAGTGTTAAGATAATATGATAAGAGATTGATGGTAAAACTAATGGTAATGGTGGATGGTGGTGCTTGGCAGGGTGGTTATCTAGTGAGTGTGAACGGAGTGGTGGTGATGGCATGCAGTAATGTATGCATAATTTATGTATAATTATGTATAATAAGTATATGATCCATGTGAAATGGCTAGTAAAAGTAATTAGTAAATTGAGACTTTTAGCTTCCTATACCACATATGAAACTTTATTGCCCTCTTTAATCAAGTTTTAACTTAATCACATGGGCATATACAATTTACTAATTATATACAAATTAGTATTAATGAGTATCTCTTTATATTAGGAATTGATTAGGGAATCAGTTATTTCTCATCCCTGCTTTCTCTCTCTCTCTCTCTCTCTCTTCGTCTCTCTTTCTCTCTCTCCTCTTATGTTCTTTTTCCAATTTTTCTTCCTTCATTTTTTATGCTTTTTATCCGTTTCTTTTTTCTAGGGAATTCATCGATGAATTTCAATTGTTTTAATATAGAGTTTTAATTAAGCAATTTCCTTTCATGTGTTTACAATTGGTGTTCGAATTGAAATTGACAATCAATAAATTTTGTAGCTGTTCTGATTCTCCACCATTGACAGCCATTAAAAATATTCAAAGCTTTGAATTCGAATCTGAGTTTTCAAAAGCTATTATTTGTTTGGATTGGGTATTGTTGCAAATAATTAGGAATATTTTTTTGGAGTTTGTATCTTAATTTTGAGGGTGTTTGTTGAAGAGTAGACTTGATTTTGGCTGAATTGCAGATTGAAACTTAAAGAAGAAGAAGAAGAAGAAGAAGAAGAAGAAGAAGAAGAAGAAGAAGAAGAAGAAGAAGAAGAAGAAGAAGAAGAAGAAGAAGAAGAAGAAGAAGAAGAACACATGACATACAATATACTTACGAAATTGTATTAAAGTTGTATGTAAATTGTATTTACATTGTATTATGTTGTAATTATTTATATATATTTTCATTTGAATGTTGTATGAAAGTTGAAAATAATTGTATAATATATGAATCGTTGTATATAATTTGTATTTAAGTAATATATACTATCTTTTTACATAAAGTTATTGATATGTATCAAAATTATTTTAAGGGAGAATGTTTTGATTGGAATTTCAAAGAGGAAGAAGACAATACCACTTACTAAATATATACAAATCATATACAAAATACATACAAAAGACATATTTTATAAATTTTTTATGAAAATTGTATTTAAGTTGTATGACATTGTAGTTATATTTAACTGGATAAAAAAAATGTATAAAAGTTGTAGATGGGTTATAAATAAGTTTTATACAATATAATTTGTTATATAAAATACTTTTTTAGTTTATATGTTGTTGTAGATGCATCAAATTTGTAGGACTTTTATTTTTAATTTTATATGTTGTTGTACCATACAAATTTATATGCAGCTGCTGTCACATAAAATGTCGTTTATCGTGTGAAGTTTTTTTTTATTTCATATTAATAAGTGGTAGAATAAAATAAAAATAATATTATCGCACGATGATATTTTTGAATAACTAAATAATGTGTAATTAATGAATTAAAAAATTAACCAAAAACCAAGAAAGAATTATATGCAATAAAATTAATTAGCTTTGTCATTGTTTTGAATTTTACATGCATTATTCAAACATAATACAATTAATTCCATTCGTAGGAAAAATAATATAATTGAGAAAGCAAGAATGAAATACAAGGACATAGTGCTAATGATGTATAGCACAAGAACAAGCTTCCCGTTGGGAGAAAACAAATAAAAAACAGAAAAGAAAAGAACAAAATAATGAGAAGGAAAAAGAAATGAAAATACTTATTAAAAAAGGAAAATCTATAATGGAGAAAACAATGAGAATCAAAAAGTTTTGAACGTTGTTTGAGTATATCTCGGGTTAAGAGCAATTCAATTCCCCAGAATTGAGGCAGAAAAATAAGGAAAGAGGGGAGGAGAAAAAAGAAGAAGGGAAAATGGTGTAATTGAATCCCCAAATTTAAGGTACTAAATATGGATTGTATATAATTTATAGGTAATCTTTGTTTAGGGTGGGTAATATACAATATTAAGATAATTTTAGTAAATAAATTTAAAATATTGTATAGAAACGAAAAAATTGCGAGTAAATTTGGCAATGCTATTTGTTTAAAGTTTCGAACAAAAAACAAAGCCTTAGTGCGGTTTATGATACATGCTTTTGTCTTTGCACTTAGATTGGATTCTTACGTTTTCGTCTTGCTGAATTGTTTCTGGACATGCTGGGCTTAATCTGGGCTTTCGTTGGTGAGCTTTGATTGGGGTTTCCCTAAAATTGGAGGGAGAAATTCAAAAATAACCAGATTTACAAGTAAAAATAGCATGGTATAGTCAGTTTTTGGACTGGTCATTCAAAAATAGCCAGCGTTTACGAAGTCAATGAAAAATGGCCACTATTTTGCTGCAACAGAGACCGGTCCAGCATAATATACTGGAGTTCGGTGCACCTGTGTATGAACTCCAGCATATTATGCTGGACCGGTATACTTTGCTGGCTCCAGTATAATATACTGGAGACTGGAGCACCAGTGATCCAAACTCCAGTATATTATACTGGACAATTATACTTGCTGGAACTCCAGTATATTATACTGGAGTTCTAGTGTACTTATGCTGGAACTCCAGTATATTATACGGGAGTTCCAGGATAAGTATGCTGGAACTCCAGCATAATATGATGGAGTTCCAGCATAAGTACACTAGAACTCCAGTATAATATACTGGCGTATTTCCGGGTTTTAAACAGTGTTTTCGCTCAGATTTATCTTTACATGAAAAATGGCTAAATTTCGATTACTTTTGAAACTGCTTATTTTTGAATGACCAGTTGTAAATCTGGCTATTTTTTAATTTCTCCCTATTTACAAGTAGTTATTTAAAAATAACTATAGTTTCAAAAGTCATTGAAATTTAGTCAATTTTTATGTAAAGATAAATCTGAACGAAAATACTTTTCAAACTCTAGTATATTATACTGGAGCCAACAAAGTATACCGATCCAGCATAATATGCTGGAAGTTCATACACAGGTGTATCGAACTCCAGTATATTATGCTGGATCGGTCTCTATTGCAGCAAAATAGTGGCTATTTTTTAATGACTTGGCAAACGCTGGCTATTTTTGAATGACAAGTCCGAAAACTAGCTAGCCCGTGCTATTTTGACAAAATTGGACTATATGCAATATGTATATTGCACTTGATATATGCAATCCGGAAAAATAAATTTCTGGGTCAAATTGTTTTGTGGGTCTTTACATTAGTTTATGACCCTGTTTTTTTTTTAATTATTTTTTTTATTATATATGTGATATTTATTTTTACACATAAGAGATATATCTTTTACGCATAAGAGATCTAAAAATGACACTTTTCTTAATTTCAAGTTGCAACCATGAAAGCCCATATATATATATATATATCCTTTTTTGTATATTTGGCTAAGATGTAATTATTTTGGCTGACCGACCAAATGTGTAACTTGTCCAAGAAAAATAAAGACATTGAAATAATTCACCTCTATGAAATATTATCTGGTTTGAGTAACTAATTGCTTCAGCCAATTAATGTGATCTGAATTAGCAATTTTTAGGTGGTCAAGTGATGGAATTCTTCTTGCAATCCCTTATATATATTTCTCACAATTAGATAGAATGAACTTCTGATCTCTTTCTATTGTCAACTCAGGTGACTTAGTCATGAAAAGAGACATGAGATTGATTTGGGGTTCTCTTTTCAGATTATGTAGACAGAATCCAATATTCTTTATGATACTCAAGTTACGTAGAGGTTAATTATTTCTCACTAAGGTCCAGGTCAACTCTGTCAAGTTATGGCCTAAACAGTAGACTTTTGTCGGCTCTACATTTATCCTTCGGATTCAACAACAATAACATACTATAATCTCACAAGTGAAAACTGTGGAGGATAGTGTATACAACTTTACCCCTACCTTAAGCAGATAGAGAGACTGCTTTCAATAGACCCTCGGTATTTATCCCCGGAATTACTTATGTTTAATTGGTCTAAATAAATAACGTAACTAGCTAGAAATCGTATTGGCTGTAGACCCAATCAAGTCGCTTGTAGAATGTGAACGGACTTTATAACTGAAGGGGAGAGGGAAGTGAGGTTTAGCCAGTAGAAATATAGAAGTTTCATACAATTAGACCCTTTGAGAGAGGCTTGCAAGACTTTCAAGAGTTAACGACAGGAAAAAATTAAAACGATTTAGTGATCATAAATTGTTTGATAATGTAGCAGTACAAGAACATCAATTTTGATCTTCCAGCCCGATTTCTTCTATTTATTGATCAATGATTGGATCATAACATGTTGCCCCCTAAGTTTACCTGAGACAAGATCTTTTGGATATAACTATTTCCAGAAATGGTACTTCTGGTTGTCTGTAAAACATGGGTGTCAAAATATATAGTACTATAACTCACATCATTTACATTCACACAGCTAATGCAATCTTCACTTCAAATCTTGTCTGTAGTATATGTGTTGAACTCCAACCCATCCCAAATATTTCTCTCTATAGCTATTCAATTCCAACTTGAGAAAATAAATGGCACTACAACATTATTAAGCATTTTAAAATGCAAAAGCGTTAGCTGCATGCTCTTTTCAACTCTTTGTAATTTTGAACCATCCAACACTTGCGATACAACATACAAGACCAAATATTGGGGCCAATGGCTGCAGACTGCAGTCAGCTATTGAAAAGTAAGTATAAGCATTCGGCACTGACTGAATCAAAAATTTCACTAAGAGTCATTCAAGATTTAATATACAAGTATAAGAATAACTATATATGACATGTATATATATTTAGTATAATTTTGAGCGAAAAAGTGCTCAATGGACTACACTTCGCTAGCTGTGACAACTGACATCAAAGATTGCTTGTGCTGGCATTATTCATGTATTTTTATTATGAGTCAACTTAACTTATCAATTTATGTATGCTCTCCAATATTTTTCCCTTTTCAAGAGTTGGAGTTTAAAATTACTATACAGTCAAACTTATCTATAAAATCTCGTTTGTTCCAGATATTTTTGGATGTTATAGCGAATTGTTATTATAGAAAACATATATTATAACAGAACATGAAAATTGGTTCCAAAAAAACTTGACTTTTATAGTGAAGTGCTGTTATATAAGGATATGTTATAGAGAGGTCTGACAACCAATTTCTAACTAACAAGAATAGCTTCAAAAAGAACTTAGCTTTCCCTTCTTCCCCATCTCAAAATATGAGCCTCCAACTTATAGTCTAAAACAATCAGTACTTGAATGTACTTATTGAAATATGAACAAGCTCTCATTTAAGAAATTTAATTTGCACCATGTGAATGTCATTTTCACTGCAAACTGTAGCAACAACTGTAACCTTTTAAATCCCTCTTTAAATGACTATACAAATTTCTATAGACAATTATGCTTTTATTTCTGCCCCATAGACAAACAGAACACAAGACACTAGTCCTTTTCTTTCACTCTTGTCTTAACTTACCCTTATTTTCTTCTTTGAACATCAATACAGATAAGAGGCTCTTCTTATATAACTGCAACAACTATATAACTCTTTATTCAATAGGAATTGATTTTGTTCTAACTGTAACCCTTGAGGGACATTTTCATATATATATATATATTTGCTGCCAATCATGGGTTGTCTGTTAACAATTCAATGAATCCAATTTGGTAGGGCAGCAGACAAATAAAACAGAAGCTAAAGCCAACTGTAATTAATAATCTCTAGTCTTTAAAGTCATTTCTCTTTCTTCAAAGAGTCTAAATATGAGCATCTTTTTTAGTTGAGGTTGTTATTAAGGTCGTTGGTTCTATGTATTCTCCCTTTTTCCTTCTACTCATTGTCTGCGCAATAATAATTGTATATTTTATATTAGTGTGGGATCTAAACCAATCATTAGGTGTTTATAAGGGCTGATTAAAATAATACCAAAGTTGAAAATTAAGTTCTTGCATGTGGCAATGTGGAGAAGCATAAAGGGGTCTGAAAAAGCTATCATTTTTTTAAATAATATTCTTTCATATTTGGACTTTAATAGAAATTCTACATGTGTTTAATCTTTTCATAACTGTAATTTGATCATATACTGCATCAGCAGAAAAGAGAGACCAAAACAAAGTTTCTTTTGCTTTAAGCTATTCCTTATAATCTTGTTAATTAGCGTTTGACATTTCCAAGGTTTCAAATTACGAGCCACCTTCATATAAAAGTTAAGCCATGCACGAAAGTCCCTTGTTTTTGTTATTTGATTAATAATTTTGTGATGGTACGATTGGGGGAATTCTACGAGGGAAGTCATTTTACATGGAATATACTTTTTCTGAAAAACATTTTCTCATGTTTGGATAGGAGTGGAAAATACTTTGTGAGAAACCTAAATTTTATCAACTATTAAAAATAATATTAGCAAATCAAAAATGCCTAAACAATTTTAGAGTACAAATTATTACTAATAATAATGTCTAACTAATTTGTTGGAATAAATAATATGAAATTAAAAAGATTAAAATAGTTGGGAATGAAACGACTTCTGTTCGTAAGTCAGCCTAGGGTGGTAAACAGAATCCTTGAAAATTATTTTCTATAACCAAATACTGCTCCCTTATAAAAATAATTGGGCAGAGATCAGTTCTAGTGGGCCATTTTTGTATATACCCACTTTTGAGGACACCATTGAAGTTACTATACCCGTATTGCAATTTTTTTTGTTGCAAAGTGTACCAGTTCAGATCAGAAGTAATTCAATATTCTCTTAAATGCAACTTCAGAAATTAAATCTGAAGTTCTTCTACCTTTCAAATGCAATTTTAAAAATTCGAATATTAAATAGTTCAATCTCTTCAATACAACTGAGCCGAGAGTCTCCCGGAATCATCCTCTCTATCCCTCCGGGGTAGGGGTAAAGTCTGCGTACACTCCACCCTCTCCAGACCCCACTGATGGGATTTTACTAGGTTGTTGTTGTTGTCGAACCTCTTCAATACAACTTCAAAAATCAATTCTGAAGTTCTTCTATCTTTCAAATGCAACTTCAAAAATTCGCTTAAGTAGTTCAATCTCTTTAATGCAACCTTAGATTTTGAATCTTAAATTACGAAACATAAACTATTTCCCCGGCAATGGCGCCAAAATTTGATCTCGCCCAACTATGCCTGATAAAAAGGACACGCGGATGTTGCAAATATAATCTGAGTATTTATCCCAGAGTCGAACCCACAATGATTTTAACCTATCAATTACTTTTGTTAGACTTACTAAATTCTACGGAATCAACTTCCCAAACGTTGTAAATAACAATTGAGGATAATTCTACTAACTAATAATGAAAGTGAATTAGCAACTGAAAACTAACTATGATTAAGTTGTAAACAATTCAGAGAAGGTTCTAAAGTTATGATTTCCCTTATTGATGGAATCCCTTCCGATTATGTTTCACATAGATTCACCAAATAGTCTCTATCAATCATGAGCACTCTTATTACCGTAAATCTCTCCCGAGTAATCACGACAATTTACTAGACGCACTCTCCCGAGTTACGCTAGCTGGCTTTATTTATTACAGCTCACTTTAGATTACACTCAAGGCTTCTTTATCCCTAATCCCGCCTTTAAACCCTCAGTTATTGATCCCTCATATACTTTGGGAGTGATGTTGTTCAACAATTACCTAAATATGAACTCTGTAACACCCCGAAAAAAAATCAGCTTAGGTATGAATGAGTTAAAGGAGTAGTAAGGATATATTTTGAACATGTGAAGTCCCATCGGGATGATTATGGGTGAAAATAGTTGTTTCAAAATCAAGATGGAAAGTGAGGTGCATAAGATTTGACAAAATCGACTAAGTTTGCAGAAAGTTTATATTCCAGCAGGTTTTAGCGAAAATCTGTGAGGAATTTGGGAAAACTCAAAGCATAAAAGTTGTAGGCCTTTGAAATAGATTTCCAACAATATATTGCGGAGCCCAAACGGAGCTCTATGCGAAAGGTTATGCCCGTTTTACAGAGAGGTGTGCAACCACCACTGTCCTGCCGCGTTTTACCATGACCGCGGTGGCGAGGCAGTGTCTCAGCGATTTACCGCGGTCGGGACCGCGGTGGACGACTTGGGAGGTCATTTTTTTAGCCTTATTTTGTCCCCTACAGCCCCAAAACATAAAAACTTGTCCTAGAAAGGAAAACTCTAAAAAACCTAACTCCTTAAAGGTCCCTCCACCATCCAAGGTAAGTTCTAATGGTGATTCTATGTTTATTTCAATTTTCCAATATCTTATTAACATGGGCAAACCCTCCATATAATTAGATATTCGATTGGGACATCATTGTTGAGAGAAGAAACCCTAGAACTCGAATTCAAGGAGATTGAACGTCAAAAAGGTAATATCTTCACCCTCTAATTGATTCTATCATTGAATTAATGATTATAGACTCTAGTTCATGAGATATGAGTTGATGAGTTCGATAGAAAAGCATGAACGATGATAGGTTTGGGTTGTTGATTGGTTATTATTGGTTATGGGTGTTGATTACGTTATGAATGATAAAGAATAATGTTGATTATAACCATTTGAGACTTTAGAATTTATCTAGAAGAAAGAGAATGAGTTATTGGGTGTAGAGACACCATTAATAAGGGCTATGAAGCTTTATGCCACCAAGTGTTTGATAAAATGCCTAAGTGACCAAAACATGAGTATTATTGCTAATATGGAATCCCTTTGACTTGTATTTATATAGATTGAAGTTGAAAGGGTTGGTGAATGTTGTATTACGCTCAAGAATAGGAAGTTAACATATGTGAGGCTAACTCTCTATGTTTGGGAATGTTAATGATTCTCCCTACATTACGTTTCTTTTACGACGTATCAATTGCCTCAGAAATATAGTTAAGCCTAGTTCCTTGAATAGTTGTAGAACTTCTATGCTCTAGCTTTGTAACTCGTTTATGTCTTTCATTCTGAAAGTTCTGAGCTGAGTTTGTATTCAATATAGACTTGGGCTTGATGTCCCTAAGTCTTCGTATAGCTTACTCAGCATGTCATAAACAGTTAAAGTTTCAGTATTCATAACCAGTTCAAGAATACATGTCTCATTCTAGTCTTATTCAGTATTCCAGTATTATGTAACTCGGTATGATTCACTATTCCAGTATTATGTAACTTAGTATGATTCAATATTCCAGTATAATGTAATTCAGTGTGAACCAGTATTCCAATATCATATAACTCAGCGTGATTCAGTATTTCACTATTATGTATTGCAGTATGATTCTCAGTTCCTGATTTTAAATCCCTGAATGTTGAACACCTATATTTGGGCCTGAGGCCACAGCTAATGCTTTATGCATCTTTGGGCCTGAGACCGCAGTTTATGCTATATGCATATTTGGTCCTGAGGCCGTAGTTTATGCTTTATACATCTTTGGGCCTGAGGCCGCAGTTTATGCTTTATGCATTTTGGACCTGAAGTTGCATTTATGTATACGTATACTTGAGCCCGAGGCTGCAGTTTGTGCATATATATATATATATTGGGCCTGAGGCCGCTGTTTAATATTCAGATAAACAGGTTGTTCATCATTCAGAAGAGGGAGTATTCATATCCTTACTTCCTTTCAGTTCAATTATTAGTTACCGTTCAGTTATCAGCTATCATATCAGTTACCAGTTATCAGTTCAGTTATCAGTTATCATTTCAGTTTCAGTTTGAATAGTTATCATTTCAGTTATCAATTATAAATTCTGAATTATCAGCTTAGTTTCAGTTTCAGCATTTATAATTCTTTCTTTCAGTTGCTTTACATACCAGTACAATTCAAATATACTGACGTCCCTTTTGCCCGGGGCATGCATCTCACGATGCAGGTAATGATTTACAGGTTGATGATTCAGAGCGCTAGGATTCTCGTACCAGCTTTTTGGTGATCCCCAATTTTTTCGAGGCATTATCATTACTACAGTCTTCAGTATTCACATACAATCAGTGTTTTCAGTACTCAAATAGAGGCTTCATAGACTAGAGTAACAGTTAGACAAAGTCACAGGCTTTTCATATTAAGCTATCTTGGCTATAAATATGTTTCGAAATTGTATTAGTATTTCCGTACTTTGATTTATATCATCCATACTTTCAGTATATCAGCATGTGTTAGTTTATCTTCCTCATTCAGTATGTTATGATACCACATGTTGATTCATCTAGCTAGTTGGTTCGCTCGGTCACATGTAGCCAGGCACCGAGTGCCGTGTTACTCTAGGCCCATGTTCGGGATGTGACAAAGCTTGGTATCAGAGTACTAGGTTCAAGAGTTCTAGGGAGTCTATGAAGCCGTGTCTAGTGGAGTTTCCTTTATATGTGTGTGCCAACCACTCATATAAATGGTTAACTACCAAGACATCCAGGATTGTCTCATTTCTTTCTACTCTAGATCGTGCCATGAAGCTTAGAGTAATAGTTAACCTTCTCTTCTTATCGAATTCCAAACGTATTGGATGCCCAAGCGATGCCCATGAGAAATCTAAGGTCCTATAGAGGATAATTTCCATTGGGCTATAATTATGGAGTACATGTTGGTAAATATGAGACTTGAGAGGACGTTAAAATGTGGGATGCAATGGATAGTAGTACAAATTAAAGCATAACATTATCAGAAAGTACAAAAGTAGTTATCGTGTCTTATGGTTATCAGTTTACCTTAGTTACCAGTTATACAGTCTTTCAGTAATTTCTCAGTTAGCAAGTTTATGGTTATTCAGTACTCCAATATTCAGTTATATGTTTACCAAATATCCGATTTTCAGTGTATCAAAATTTCTGGTGCCTTGTGAGTATACAGAGATGCATATGGGTTCTCAAAGAAAATGTAAGTAACAGTGATTATAGAGAAGCCTTCGCATATTTTAGGTCTGGATTAAGACCGAAGATTCACCGGACGGTACATGAAGTGATTTATCTGATGATGGTATACTCTGAAGGACAAGTTGTGTATGGTGGTGTATTCATATGTGTTTTTCCCTCAGAGAACAATTTATTTTAATTCTTGGAAATGGAGCCACAAGTTGGATGATGATAGTATGGATGTCAGACCCCAACATTGGTCACTATAGTTTTGGACAGAAAAGAGCCTAAGGGTAAAATACCTAGGAGTCAGAAACGTTTGTTATTACCAAAGATGTGATTTCGTACAACTCATGCAAATGACTAGAAGATATAATGTATGCAATGAGAACTAAGAGCAGCCAATACTGAATTTCAGGGAATGATTTTAAGCTATTCATGTATATTCAAATCAGAACTAGAAGTACCACGTTAGTAAGCTACTATAAGAAGCAGCTATTAGTGTAAGATAAGAGATATGGCAATTCCCCCTTAGGTTATGTGACTAAATGATTACTCGGGATGTTTATAGTATGATATGATTTTGTATTATATAGAAAGTTTAGGGTTACATATTCTAATTTTGTTTAAGACAGATGAATTTCCCTAAGTGTAATCCATGTACATAGTTTGAAAAGAATGATAGTGTGCGGCAAAAGAATATGGTCAGATGATGAGGGAAGTTAGGAGTAACCTTATGCTTCACTTTAGTTATTCAAAGCAGGAGAAGAAAATATGATGCTAGCAGGTGGTTAGTAAAAGAATAGTAAGTAAGTTTTGAGTTGATACAGTGAATTAGCACTTTCAGCAGAGCTAGTAGGGATACAATTTGATTCACTTAACCAGGTTAACTCTAGTGAGTGGATGACAGTTTGAAATACCGAACGTGTGTCAGAACCCAAAGAGTTTAAGTTAAACTCGAAGTACAGTAGTAGTGGGAAAAAATATTAGCTAGCAGTGAAAGCACATACTATAGAAGAATAGCCTTTAGGAATTATCGTAATGTGGTTTCTCTAGGATTGACAGTGTGAGCAGAGTTAAATTATTAAGATTGTATATGATAGTTGCGAATACATTAGCTTTCTGTTAAGTGAATAATTTAGTTTTTTCCTAGTAAGAAAGATTTCTCAAAAGTAAGTTGGAAGATGAGTCGTCATTGACGTAAAGTGCAAAGAATTGCAGAAAATAAGGGAAGTTATTTGGATCCCAGAAAAAAGAGAAGGATCCACAAGTATAAGACCTGTGGTCTAAGGGGTGATGTGAAAATTTTCAGTAAGTCCAGTTGGAGATCTGAAACTCGAATAGTTAGCATGGGATATGAAAAGAAAATCAGTTCGGTAATGAGGGAAAATTATATAATTACCACATGGATTATGTCTAGCATGTGTAAGAAAAATAAAGTGAGTAGAATGATTACCGAGCTTAGTTATTGATGATAAAGTGATCAAAGAAAAGCTATAAAATCATGCCCAGTTATGTATCA
Organism: Nicotiana sylvestris; assembly: GCF_000393655.2. Lineage (NCBI taxonomy): Eukaryota > Viridiplantae > Streptophyta > Magnoliopsida > Solanales > Solanaceae > Nicotiana > Nicotiana sylvestris. Next base: position 53,064,151 of record NC_091063.1, read on the forward strand.
CAAAGGGTAGTGCCATCACATGAGACTTCGGAGTATAGACTTAGCTCACAACAATTCTATAAGTGTTTTCAGGAAGTTCTTAAGAAGATAATCAAGTGTGGGAAGTATAACTCATGATCGAGATAGATAAGACAACTCTGGTGAAAGAAGTTCACCGCTTAGCCTAGCTAGGAGTTCACTTTGCGTACTCCAAAGATAGTAGAGTTGTTGTCTAGAATATGACTTGTCCCCCCATAGTAGGCGAAGTGAAGGAGAAATAGTTGATGATCCCTACTTGTTGTAGCCGAAAAAGGGGATTCACAGGCATAAAATGATAGCTTCGGAATAAGGGGGGATGATAGTGCTTTGAGGTACCACGACAGATTGTGTGTTCCAGACATAGATGGACTTAAAGAGGGAAGATCATGCTAGAAGCACAGAATTTCAAGTATTCTATTTACTCAGGTACCACAATATGTATCATGGTCTTAAGAAGATTTATTGGTGGAACGACATGAAAAAGAACATTGTAGACTTTATGGACGAGTATCCGAATGATCAGTAAGTGAAAATTGAGCAGCTGAAAGCCCAGTGTTTTATCACATAATACATATATTTTGAGTGGAGATGGTAAATATGGGCCTTATAATAGGATTATCTTGCTCATTTTGAAAGCATAATTTTCATGGGCGAAGGTGTAGACTGCCAATTAGTTGGACCAAAGTTGGCGAAGCGGAGTTATTGGGACCAAATTTGGTCTATCGAACTATGGAGAAAGTTAAGTTGATTCAAGAGCGTTTGATTACAGCTCAGAGCCGCCAAAAGTCCTATTCGAGTGTGCGGCATAGAGACCTAGAGTTTCAAGTTGATGATTGGCTATTTCTAAAAGTTTTGCCTGTGAAAGGCGTTATGAGATTTGAAAAGAAGGGGAAGCATAGTCCCTACTATGTTAGGTCATATAGAATCTTGTGAATGATAAGTCAATTAGCTTATGAGTTGGAGTTACCACCAGAGGTAGCGGTGGTACAACCAATATTTCACGTGTCATGTTATAACATTCAAGTTTCCAGCACTCAAATACTCATGTTAGTTCAGTACTCAAATACTCATGCCAGTTTAGTACTCAGATACTCATGTCAGTTCAGTACTCAGATACTCATGTCAGTTCAATACTCAGATATTCAAGTCCGTTCAATACTCAACTACGCATGTCAGTCCAATACTTAGATATTCATGCCAGCTTAGTACTTTGATATTGATGTTAGTTCAATTCTCAAATATTCGTGCCAGTTCAATATTCAGATATCCATATTAGTTTAGTATTCACGTATTCATGGCAGATCAATATTCAGTCAATGCAGTTCAGTTCAGTATCTCAACAGTTCAGTAATCATGTATTCATTATGTTTAGTATACAAGTGTTGATAAAAGTTCATGGTTGCACCAGACCCGTTTAAGATCTGGAGTTAGCAGAAGTTACAGTCAGGACAATCATTCGAGGACGAATGATCCCAAAGGGGAGATAATGTAACACCCCGAAAAAAATTAGGCTTAGGTATGAATGCATTAAAGGAATAGTAAGGATATATTTTGAACATGTTAAGTCCTATCGGGATGATTATGGGTGAAAATAGTTATTTCAAAATCAAGATGGAAAGTGAGGTGCATAAGATTTGACAAAATCGACTAAGTTTGCAGAAGGTTCATATTCTAGCAGGAGTTTGTGCACATTAGTAAGGAATTTGGGAAAACGCAAAGCATAAAAGTTGTAGGCCTTTGAAATAGCTTTCCAACGATATATTTTGGAACCCAAACGAATCTCTGTGAAAAAATTTATGCCCATTTTATAGAGAGGTGTGCAACCACCGCGGTCCTGCCGCGGTGGGGAGGCAGTGTCTCAGCGATTTACCGCGGTCACGCCAACCGGGATGCGGTGGACGACTTGGGAGGTCATTGACTTAGCCTTATTTCGTCCCCTACAGCCCCAAAACATAAAAACTTGTTCTAGAAAGGAAAACTCTCAAAAACCTAACTCCTTAAAGGTCCCTCCACCACCCAAGGTAAGTTCTAATGGTGATTCTATGTTTATTTCAATTCCCCAACATCTTATTAACATGGGTAAATCCTCCATATCATTAGATATTCGATTGAGACATCATTGTTGAGAGAAGAAACCCTAGAACTCGAATTCAAGGAGATTGAACGTCAAAAAGGTAATATATTCACCCTCGAATTGATTCTATCATTGAATTAATGATTATAGACTCTAGTTCATGAGATATGAGTTGATGAGTTTGATAGAAAAGCATGAAAGGTGATAGGTTTGGGTTGTTGATTGGTTATTTTTGGTTATGGGTGTTGATTACGTTATGGGTAATAAAGAATGATATTGATTATAACCATTTGAGATTTTAGAATTTATCTAGAAGCAAGAGAATGAGTTATTGGGTGTAAAGATACCATTAATAAGGGCTATGAAGCTTTATGCTACCAAGTGTTTGATAAAATGCCTATGTGACCAAAACATGAGTATTATTGCTAATATGGAATCCTTTTGACTTGTATTTATATAGATTGAAGTTAAAAGGGTTGGCGAATGTTGTATTACGCTCAAGAATAGGAATTTAAAGTATGTGAGGCTAACTCTCTATGTTTGGGAATGTTAATGATTCTCCCTACATTACGTTTCTTTTACGACATATCAATTGCCTCAGAAATATAGTTAAGCCTAGTTCCTTGAATAGTTGTAGAACTTCTATTCTCTAGCTTTGTAACTTGTTCATGACTTTCATTATGAACGTTGTGAGCTCAGTTCGTATTCAATATAGACTTGGGCTTGATGTCCCTAAGTCTCAGTATAGCTTACTCAACATGTCATAAACAGTTGAAGTTTCAGTGTTCATAACCAGTTCAAGAATACATGTCTCATTCTAGTCCTATTCAGTATTCCAGTATTATGTAACTCAGTATGATTCAGTATTCCAGTATTATGTAACTTAGTATGATTCAGTATTCCAGTATAATGTAATTCAGTGTGATCCAGTATTCCAGTATCATATAACTCAGCGTGATTCAGTATTTCACTATTATGTATTGCAGTATGATTCTCAGTTCCTGATTTTAAATCCCTGAATGTTGAACACCTATATTTGGGCCTAAGGCCACAGCTAATACTTTATGCATCTTTGGGCCTGAGGCCACAGTTTATTCTTTATGCATCTTTGGGCCTGAGGCCGCAATTATGTATACGTATACTTGGGCCCGAGGCCGCAGTTTGTATATATATATATATATATATATATATATATATATATATATATATATTAGGCCTGAGGCCGCAATTTAATATTCAGATAAACAGGTTGTTCATCATTCAGAAGAGGGAGTATCCATATCCTTACTTCCTTTCAGTTCAATTATTAGTTACCGTTCAGTTATCAGCTATCATATCAGTTACCAGTTATCAGTGATCAGTTCAATTTCAGTTTGAATAGTTATCATTTCAGTTATCAATTATAAATTCTCACTTATCAGCTTAATTTCAGTTTCAACATTTATAATTCTTTCTTTCAGTTGCTTTACATACCAGTACAATTCAAATGTATTGACTTCCCTTTTGCCCGGGGCCTGCATCTCACGATGCAAGTAATGATTTACCGGTTGATGATTCAGAGCGCTAGGATTCTCATACCAGTTATTTGGTGATCTCCAATTCTTTCGGGGCATTATCATTACTACAGTCTTCAGTATTCACATACAGTCAGTGTTTTCAGTACTCAAATAGAGGCTTCATAGACTAGAGTAACAGTTAGACAAAGTCATGGGCTTTTCATATTAAGCTATGTTGGCTACAAATATGTTTTAGAATTGTATTAGTATTTCCGCACTTTGATTTATATCATCCAGAATTTCAGTATATCAACATGTGTTAGTTTATCTTTTGCATTCAGTATGTTATGGTACCACATGTTGATTCAGCCAGCCAGTTGGTTCGCTCGGTCACATGTAGTCAGGTACCGAGTGTCGTGTTACGTCTAGGCCCAGGTTCGGGGCGTGACACACTCTCTCCCGATTTATGCATACTAAATAGGCACAGCTAATTAAGGATCCTATCAATTAACTACAACAAGAACGTAGTTGAGCAAATAGAGATTAAACTGGGCAAACTATATTAACATAACAAGAAGTTTTTCCTTCAATATGTTCCATCAAAACCCTAGACTAGGAAATTAGCTACGCATGACAAAACAAGATAAAACTACTAAATTATTCATGATGGGTAATTGCAATAATAAAGAGAAGATAGAAGAACTCTAATGTTTTGTTACTCTTCTCACACTTGTTCTTGCCTCCAAAGTAGTCTAAAAACAGGCTTAAACATGTCTTGGGCGAGCTTCTAAAGTTTATAAGGGTTTGGAACAAGTTTTCCATGAGTTACACTTTGGTTCCCAAATTTTCTGGCATGTGAACAGTTCATCGCGGTCGCGGCAAGACCGCGGCTCGACCGTGGTGAATGCTGAACATTCTGCCTCGAGTACTTGATCTGTCGTGGTTCCACCGCGGTCGCGATGGAATTCACTCAGTCCATTTTTTGCTTCTTTATGCTCGGGTACTTCTTGGTTGGGCGTTTTCTTCACATTATTGACTCCAAAATATTCCGTAGTGCTTCCTCACTTAGATTATTTCCTACGAAGCAAAAGAACACTATTTAGAGCATTTTGTTATCAATTCGCCTATAAAACAACAATAAAGCATGGTAATATTAAGGTGTAAATATCATCTATATAGCCTAATATCAACACCTCATATTTAAATCATTGTTAGTCCTGCAGCAATCCACCACACTCTATCAAAGTTCCTTCGCTAAGCTTTTCCCTTAATGACTCATACCTTGAATAATTTACCAAAGTTGCACCTAGTAGTGAACAACCCTTGCCTCAACAGTCGAATCTCTCGTACCATGCAATATTCGCACTTACTCAAACTACTCTATACAGAAGTCAAGATTTACCTTTCCTTTATGAATCACATGCCTTCACATAACACAAGAGAGTAGTTCCACAATTAATATGATACAAACACTTAGGAACTCAAATGGACAAAATTCGATCACTCTCCAAAAGAACATTCACATGCCACAAAGATGCACCATAGGTTTGCCCTTAGTGTAGTACTCGACTAATCGAGCCTATCCAGTCTAAGATCAATTAGGACTTCATTTGGTTGTAATGTAGGCTAAGGGATGGGTAGGATATATTGGATATAATGACTAGCCTCCCTAAGCACTTTTAATGCACAACACATTAACATTCCATATCATTCTTATGTCAACTAGATATTCCCCACATTTCATTTATAACAACCCATTCCTTTAGGTGCATTTGCCTCAAGCTACCACTTATCAACTATTATATTTTTTTTTTGTGGCACGTCTTCTTTTATTCTTCAAAACTGCACCTTTCCTCTATTTCATTGGCTCCACTCAAAACCAAACCATCACCCCACACTTTAACTTTTTCATATGTCAAGGCAATTCAAGTACTCCTGGGAGGTAAAAGGGTTCAAACAGAAGGCTATTCAAACAATTGGGTAAGGATCGTAATGTGGTTGCCAAAGAAACAGGTTTATAGGCTCAACGGGGTTAGCTAAGATGTATTACATTCAGGTGGGTTTACGTTATATATATCTGGCTTAACAAAGAAATGTCTATATCACTTTTAAGACTGAATGAAGCTACTATTTTGCTTTGCAAACACACAGGGCAAGTTCTAAGGATCAAATGTAAAGCATGGAATACATTATAGCTCACACACACATGGCATATGACTCACTCCGGATTGATTTATCAAGACATTCTTTTTTGAGCGTTCAAGTCAGCTACAAACATACAACTTTAAGGAACTTTAGCAAGAGTCAACCATTGAGACTAGGCATTACACTGTAAAGTCGATTGTGTTCAGGTGTACTAACGCCAAGGGATTCTCTTTCTATTTCAGCTCTTAGCCCATCGTTTCTAACTAAAACTAAAAAATAAAATAAACAAAAACTACCTACACCCGATTCAAGCTAAACCCTTGGAAAAGAACCGTGGCTCAAAGAAAAACCAAGGGGGAGTTACTACACTACCTACAAATAAAATAAAAATTCTTTTTTTTTTTTTGGATTTTCTCTAGACTAACTTCCCTCAAGAACTGTCTCAAATATCCGTCATCAGGAAGAGTCCTTATATATCTCTTTTTTTTGTTCGACTTATGTCCCTCAAGAGACCTGTCGAAAGGTGTCCATCGTTGGGCCAAGTCAAAGTTAATTACATGGTCCTACCCTACCAATCAATCAAAAGTAAAGCAACAGCATACAAAGTTACACAATCCCTTACTACTAAAAAAATCAGGTTTTAGCGACAGACAAATTATGTAACTAAACAAAAAAATCCGTCGCTAATCTCATTTAGCGACGAATTAGCAATTGATTATCAAAAGATTCTGCTAGCTACGAGCATTTAGCGACAGATTAGCGACGACGTTCGTAGCTAATTCAAGTTTTTTTGTAGTGTCTTTACAATAACATCATACAACAACAGCCATCCCCCAACCCACACTTAAAAATATGGCATATCCTCATATCAACAAATAAAGAGCAGAGTAAGGAGGGGGACTTCCCTGAAGATCAATCCCGATCAGAGACGGTGCCAGGATCGAGGTGACATGCTCGTCCTAGCGCTCGAAGCCATCCCATAAACTTCTTCTCTGACTTTGCCTGTTGAGTGGTCAGAGTCTCAACTCTGGTGCCCAAGTCTATGACAGAAGTGTGGAGACTAGCCATATCCTGCTCCAGGGCTATCATGCGAGTACTACGGCGGGGATGTGAAGGGCCCGCCTTATCAACTCTTGTAGGTGGTGGGATTTCAGCTGCCTTAGAATCATCATCCGATTCATCAAGATTCACCACCGGCTCTATCCCAATTCTGATTTTTCTTGCGAGGAATAGGCTTTCAGTGGCAATTTCCCATCAACTCTAGGGTCTTCAGGGATTCTAGCAAGACGACACAGCCTGGTGACTAGAGAAGGGAAGTAGAAGCCTTTGAGCAACTCAGGTGATCTAATGAGCATCTCGTCATGGAGGAGTCGGGCCACATCAAAATCCCTGTGGGCCATGAAGCAGTAGATCGTCGCCGCTCGTGATAGATTGACATCGGTCATATTACTGGAGGGCAACAACCGACTATTGATAATTGTTAGCCAACACTTAGCCTCCCAATTGAGAGACTGGGAGTTAAGTGTGATCCTGTGCTTTATCCATATGTAGTCTCTGTCTTGCACACAGATAGTTTCAAGAAGAGTTGCCCACAAGGCACTTGATCGGCTAAAGGTACGATAAGCATCAGCTTCCCCCCTGAACACTGGCAGCTGGTACACCCTGCGGATAGCCTCGATGGATGAATTTACCCGAGTATTGCGCACAGTAAAAACCCCATTCTCATGTTCCGGGCAGTTAGCATAGAACTCCCTTACCATCTGAACATTGGCTTCCTCCGGTACCTTGAAGAGGATGTCCAGCTGACACCTCCTCAACTCATTGAAGATATTCGGGCATTCCACCTCTAAGGCTTCTCGGTCAATATGCACCTCATGTAGCAATTTCTTAGCTGCCTTTGCATTATGCCTATCCTTCGTTGGTTTGGAGACAAACCTGGTGTTGTCAAACTGTGGTGCACTGGCTTGACCCCTGGCCCTCGAGGAGCTTCCCAGTCGACTAGCGGAGGACCCGGTGTTGCGTCTCTTCCTAGATGGATTCATTGTACCTATCAAACAGAAAACACCTATCAGTGAGTGTGTGAAATGTGTGACTATGGGTGGTTACTCAGACTTCACCACAACCATGTCACATTAGCCCTTATAACTCCATTGGGGCAATTTCCCAAACACCTTGTGGGCAAGACAATTTCTTCATACACATAACCCATATGGATACATCAAAGCTTCCCCCAAATCAAAGATTCTACTACACCATCACACCCCATGACACTTCATTCAACACCCACAAATATACACCTTTCCACCACATTATACACACATCCCCTTCACCAATAAGTCTAAAACAAATTTCAAAAGAAAACAAGAAGAAAACTAACAAAAATCTACTAAAAATTACTACACAATTACAAACACTAGGCTAGCATATACACACAATACAAAAAGAAAAGATAGGGGGAGGTGAGTTGCATACCTTAATGGAAGAAGGGGTGAGAGGAATGGAGATGGGGGAGTAGTATGAGTGAAGAAGAAGAAGAAGGAGAAGAGAGGGATTTAGGGAGTTAGGGTTTAGAGAGATAAAGAGAGAGATGGAGAATTAGGGGAGGGGGGTCGGGAGTTTGGGGAAATAAAGAAGGGGGTATTTGAAAATAAAGTAAAACAAAATAAAAAAAAAATTCGAATTACTTACCTGGGTGACGCGATTTTACAGCCCAACGCAGTCGCGGTGGGTTGAATTTCGAAGACAGTGTACTAAGCCTTCACCGCGGTCCCACTGCGGTGGATTGCCCAGTTCTTAGGCAAAATCCTCGCCTCACACCGCAGTTCTGCCGCGGTTCCACCGCGGTCGTAGTGGTTTGCCCAGTTTTTTTTTTATTATAGGAAGTTACATAAGAAAACACTAACAACAACATTCGTGGGTTGCCTCCCACGCAGCGCCTGATTTAACATCGTGGCACGATACAGACAAGCGTATTTAAGGCTCGCTCGACCTCTGAGGTTCCGTCAGATGGGTCTCTAACACTTCCTTTGGTTCTTTCATGCCTATGTATAGCTTCAATCTCTGCCCATTGACTCTAAATGTGTGAGAGTTTTTCTCTGAGGCAATCTCTACAGACCCTGAAGGGAATACTTCGACCACTCGAAATGGACCAGACAATCGTGACTTAAGCTTACCAGGGAAATGCCGTAATCTTGAGTTATAGAGCAATACCATGTCCCCGGATTTGAAATGTCGCTCAACAATGTTCTGATCGTGCAACCTCTTCGTTCTTTCCTTGTACAACCTTGTGCTCTCAAAATCAAGATGTCAGAACTCGTCAAGCTCATGCAATTCAGTGATTCCCGTTGTGCCCGCAACCTCAATGTCTAGGTTTAGCTGTTTCATTGCCCACCAAGCTTTATGTTCAAGTTCCGCTAGCAAGTGGCAGGCCTTCCCAAACACCAACTTATATGGTGACATACCAATTGTTGTTTTAAAAGCAGTTCTATAAGCCTATAGTGCATCATCTAGCTTTTTCGCCCAATCAATTCTTGTGGTGTTCACAGTCTTGGTTAGCACACTCTTTATCTCTCTATTGTACACTTCAACCTGTCCACTAGTCTGGGGTGATATGGGGTTGCCACCTTGTTGCGTACATCATACTTTGCTAGTAACTTCTCGAAGGCTCGATTACAGAAGTGGGTGCCTCCGTAACAGATAATTGCTCTCGGGGTCCCAAAACGGGTGAATATATTCTTCTTCAAGAATCCCACCACCACTCTTGCATCATTAGTGGGCAACGCTGCAGCTTCTACCCATTTGGACACGTAATCCACAGCAACAAGTATGTACTTATTGCCAAAGGAGCTGGCGAAGGGTCCCATGAGGTCAATCCCCCAGACATCAAACAGTTCCACCTCTTGAATCGGGTCATGGGAATCTCATGGCGAGGGGAAATATTCCCTGTTCACTGACATTCATTGCAGCCCTTCACCCATTGGTGCACATCTTTAAACATTGTTGGCCAAAAGAAACCGGCCTCTAGCACTTTCGCAGCTGTCCTGACTCCTCCAAAATGCCCTCTATACGCTGATGCATGACATGCCTGCAAAATAGAAGATTGTTCTATCTCGGCGACGCACCTCCGGATCATATTGTCAACACATATTCGAAACATACATGCGACAGTCACGATAAAACATTTTCTTTTGTACAGAGGAAAGGTCATAGGAAACTATATCGCTGGCCAGGTAATTTGCAAAGTCTGCATACCATGGCACTTCCTCAAGACTAGTAGCGAGCAGCTGCTCGTCTGGAAAGGTTTTCAGAATGTCCTCAACCTCAACTTAGTTTTCCGCTCCTTCAAGTCATGATAGATGGTCAGCGACTTGGTTTTCTGTGCCCCTACGGTCACGAATTTCGAGGTTGAATTCTTGAAATAGCAACACCCAACGAATCAGGCGTGACTTAGACTCCTTCTTCTCAATCAAGTACCTGAGAGCTGCATGATCAGTATATACAATTACCTTAGAGCCAATCAGGTACGATTTGAATTTGTTGAAAGCAAACACCACAGCCAGTATCTCCTTCTCAGTCACAGTATAGTTCAACTGGGCTCCACTCAGCGCTCTACTAGCATAGTAGATTGGATGCATTAGCTTGTCTTTTTGCTGTCCCAACACTGCCCCCACTGCGTAGTCACTGGAATCACACATGAGTTCGAATGGTTGCTCCCAGTTGGGGGCAACAATGATGGGTGCTGTGATCAGCCTCTTTTTCAGCTCCTCGAATGCTACCCTGCAATCATCAGAAAATAAGAAAGGGTTATCTTTTTCTAACAACTTACAGAGAGGGTTGGAAATTTTTGAGAAGTCTCTTATGAATCTCCGGTAAAAACCGGCATGCCCGAGGAAGCTGCTAATTGCCTTGACTGAAGTTGGAGGTGGCAGCTTTGCTATCATGTCAACTTTTGCGCGATCCACCTCAATTCCTTTACTGGACACCCGGTGCCCCAAGATTATGCCCTCTTGTACCATGAAATGGCACTTCTCCCAATTAAGAACCAGGTTAGTCTTAATACACCGCTTCAGCACACGAGTCAGATTTATAAGGCACTCATCAAATGAGTTCCCCACCATTGAGAAATCATCCATGAATACCTCCATTATGTCCTCTACCATGTCAGTAAATATGGCTATCATGCACCTTTGGAATATGGCGGGTGCATTGCATAGGCCGAAGGGCATCCTCCGAAAGGCATAAATGTCATATGGACAAGTGAAGGAGGTCTTCTCTCTGTCCTCTGGTGCAATGAAAATCTGATTGTACCTTGAGTACCCATCCAGAAAACAGAAGTGTGACCTCCATGCCAATCTGTCTAGCATCTGATCAATGAAGGGAAGTGGGAAGTGGTCTTTCCAGGTGGCTAGATTTAACTTTCTGTAGTCCATGCAAATTCTCCAGCCCGTGACGGATCGTGTTGAGATCAGTTCATTGTTATCATTTTTGATCACTGTCATGCCACTCTTCTTAGGCACACATTGCACCGGGCTAACCCAGCTGCTGTCAGAGATTGGGAAAATGATTCCCACATCTAACCACTTTATCACTTCTTTCTTCACCATTTCCTCCATGTTGGGGTTCAGCCTTCTTTGGTGTTCCCTGGAAGTTTTGTCTCCCTCTTCCAACAGAATCTTATGCATACAGTAGGGGGCTGATCCCCTTAATGTCTATCATAGTCCACCCAATGGCAGTCTTACACTCCTTGAGTACTTGCAAGAGTTGTTGTGCTTGCACATCTAACAAACTAGATGAGATAATAACATGTAATGTGGAGTCAGGTCCAAGGAACTTATACCTGAGATGGGCGGGCAGTGGCTTCAATTCCAGCTTTGGCGGTTCTTCAATGGATGGCTTGGCCGGAGGAGTTTCTCTATTTTCCAAGTGCAAGGGCTCAAATTCAAGAGTTCTATCCCAGAACCCTCTGCCCTCTAATGCCAATACCCATTCTGCCAGTGCTTCTCCATTCACCTCATCTAAATTCATTAGACATGCAGCAAGAGGGTCCTCAATAGTTAGTATCTCATCATCAGTTTCCACAATTACATCCACGGCATCAATAAGAGAGCAATTGGCTAAGTCACTTGGTCGCCTCATAGATTTTTGCATATTAAATGTTATCTCTTCATCGTTCAATCTCACCTTGAGCTCCCCAATCTCACAATCAATAAGAGCTCTACCAGTGGCCAAGAACGGCCTTCCCAAAATTATAGGAATTTCTTCATCCACCTTGCAGCCTAAGATCACAAAATCTGCAGGAACACAAATTTCCCTACCTGAATCAACACATCATCCAGGATACCTGAGGGTCTTTTTACAGTCCTGTCAGCCAGCTGCAATAACATAGAGGTGGGTCTAGCTCTTCCAATCCCCAACCTCTTATAAATCGCCAGGGGCATAAGATTTATGCTGACCCCTAGATCACAAAGTGCTTTAGCAAAGGAAAAATTACCAATGGTGCAGGGAATCGTGAAACTCCTCAGATCAGACAGCTTCTCAGCAATTGGTCTATTCACCACCACACTGTAGGTCTGAGTAAGAGTCACTGTGGCCAGGTATTGGAAATCGAATTTTCGGGACATCAAATCCTTCATCATTTTTGCATAACCAGGCATCTCCTTAAACACATCTATCAATGGAATATTTACCTGGATTTGTTTCAGCATCTCCAAGAATTTCTTGTATTGTTCCTCTTTTTTGTACTTGACCAGCCTCTAAGGGAATGGTGCGGGAGGTCTCTTCTTCCCAATGATTTAGGATTACTCTTTCTCAGCTGCCACCTCAACTACTTATTCCTAGGCTGTCTTAGCTTCTTTCTCGGTCTCACTCTAACTGTTATGTTCTTCCTAGGCAGGCTGGACTGTCACCTCTGTTAGTTTCGTTGACTCATCTAGCTCAATGAGCACTGGTATGAGTGTCTTAGCCTATCTGCTTTCTCGAGCTCTCTCTTGCTCTACGTCTAAATCTCTTCCATTCCGTAGACTCACTGTCATCAGCTTCTTCGGGCCTTGATCTTTTAGATTTATCTGAGTGTCTGCAGGTATTGTCCCATGAGGATGATTGTTTAGAGACATCGAAATCTGGCCTATCTGCACTTCAATATTCTTGATAACTGAATCATGTGCATCTACTATTTCACTAATTTTTGCATTAGATCCAATAATCTGCTGCATCATTGCCTCAAGTATAACAAACCCATCTTTTTGTCATCCACCATACTGCTGCTGTGGATGATGATACCCTTGCTGTTGATTTTGATTGTTATATCCCTGTGGCCTTGGGTAAGGTGCCATATTGTTAGGAGGTCTCATACCTCCCATGTTCCCATTGTTGAACTGTGGCTGGACTGGCCTATACGACTGATTTTATTGGCCCCAATTCTGACCACCATGTCTCTGGCCTCCATAATTAGACACATAATTCATGTCTTCAGGGTAGTGATGATGACATGTTCTGCATTTCACTGGTTACCAATTGGATAACTAATGCAAGATGTGTACAAGCCCCCATTGGTAGTATGTACGATGTGTACCTGCTGCTTCTGCCCTGACTCTTCCACCTTTTTGGTGAGTATACTCATCTGTGTCAATAAGGTGGCCATATTTTCAATTATAAATTTGGATAGATCTAAGGGCACTAAGTGAACCACTAGAGTGATAGGTGCATTTCTGGTTGTCCATCCCAAATTCTGTGCCATCTTATCAAGCATACTCTGGCCTTCTTTCCAAGTTTTGCTCAAAAATATTCCACCAGCTGAAGCATCAACATTGCCCTTCACGCTATCTGACAATCCCATGTAAAACCGCTGCCCCAACATCAGATCCAGAATACCATGGTGCGGACATATAACCAGCATCCCTTTGAATCGTTCCCATGTTTCATGCAGTGTCTCCATTGGTCTCTGTTTGAAACTCAAAATTTCATTAATTTGTTGAGCAGTCTTTTTGGGTGGGTGGAAATTGTTCACGAATTGCTTGACTAACTCCTCCCAAGTTGTTATGGAATTAATGGGGAGTGAGTTTAGCCAGGTTTGGGTAGCTCCTATCACTGAGAACGGAAATAATAACAGCTTGATTGCTTCCGGAGTTACGTTGGGCTTCCTTTGGGTTTTGCAGATTGACAGGAAATTCTTCAAGTGCTATTGAGAATCTTCGACTTGTGAACCCAAAAATAGTCCTTTGTTTTGCAACAAGTGCAACATGTTATTCGTGATTTAGAATGATTCAGCTTGTATCTGCGGGACTAAAATCATTGTGGCCAGATTTTCAACTGTGGGTTGTGCCCAGTCATAGAGAGCAGCCTTTGGCACAAGAGGTTCCACTAGCGCTATTGGTACAGCTGGGTCTTCTTCGTGATCTCCCATGTCTGGTTCGAATTGTTCAGTTGTTTGTTGTTGTTTGTTTTTCCGGTTGGCCCGATTCAAGGCCTTGAAAACTTTCTCAGGATCTGATAATGCTTCAAATACTTCACCAGTTCTCAATGAGTTTCTAGGCATGCACTTGTACAACCAAGTCAACAAATGTTAAAATTTCAATGTATAGATTGGGTGTAGAGAAAACTGACTACACTAAGAATTTTGTATTTCTTTCAATTGTAATTGATAACACCGTTAAGTTCCCCGGCAACGACACCAAAAATTGATCTCGCCCAACTATGCCTTATAAAAAGGACACGCGGATGTTGCAAATATAATCTGAGTATTTAGCCCAGAGTCGAACCCACAAGGAATTAACCTATCAATTACTTTTGTTAGACTTACTAAATTCTACGGAATCAACTTCCCAAACGTTGTAAATAACAATTGAGGGTATTTCTACTAACTAATAATGAAAGTAAATTAGCAACTGAAAACTAACTATGATTAAGTTGTAAACAATTCAGAGAAGGTTCTAAGGTTATGATTTCCCCTATTGATGGAATCCCTTCCGGTTATGTTTTACATAGATTCACCAAATAGTCTCTATCAATCATGAGCACTCTTATTACCGTAAATCTCTCTCGAGTAATCATGACAATTTACTAGACGCACTCTCCCGAGTTACGCTAGCTGGCATTATTTATTACATCTTACTTTAGATTGCACCCAAGGCTTTGTTATCCCTAATCTCATCTTTAAACCCTCAGTTATTGATCCCTCATATACTTTGGGAGTGGTGTTGTTCAACACTTACCTAAATATGCACTCTCTCCCGAGTTTGCATACTAAATAGGCACAACTAATTGAGGATCCTATCAATTAACTAAAACAAGAACATAGTTGAGCAAATAGAGATTAAACTAGGCAAACTATATTAACATAACAAGAAGTTCATCCTTCAATAGGTTCCATCAAAACCCTAGACTAGGAAATTAGTTACGCATGACAAAACAAGATAAAACTACTAAATTATTCATGATGGGTAATTGCAATAATAAAGAGAAGATAGAAAAACTCTAATGTTTTGTTACTCTTCTTACAGTTGTTTTTGCCTCCAGTCTAAAAACAAGCTTAAACATGTCTTGGGCGAGCTTCTAAAGTTTATAAGGGTTTGGAACAAGTTTTTCTCGAGTTACACTTTGGTCCCCAAATTTCTGGCACGTGAACAGTTCACCGCTGTCGCGGCAAGACTGCGGTGAACGCTGAACATTCTGCCTCGAGTACTTGATCTACCGGTCGCAGTGGAATTCACTCAGTCCATTGTTTTGCTTCGTTATGCTTACTTCTTGGTTGGGCGTTTTCTTCACATTATTGACTCCAAAACATTTCGTAGTGCTTCCTCAATTAGATTATTTCCTGCGAAGCAAAAGAACACCATTTAGAGCATTTTGTTATCAATTCGCCTATAAAACAACAATAAATCATTGTTAATATTAAGGTGTAAATATCATCTATATAGCCTAAAATCAGTCTGCATACACTCCACCCTCCCCAGACCCCACTAGTGGGATTTTACTAGGTTGTTGTTGTTATTGTTGAACCTCTTCAATACAACTTCAAAAATCAATTCTGAAGTTCTTCTATCTTTCAAATGCAACTTCAAAAGTTTGCTTAAGTAGTTCAATCTCTTCAATGCAACCTCAGATTTTGAATCTTAAATTATGAAACATAAACTTGTTCTTCGAATTTCAACAATCTAACACATTATTCAACAACCAAATTTACTCTAAATGAATTCAAATTTGAAATATAACTTTCAAGTACCCCAAAGAACAAACCACTATCATTAAATTATCATAACAATAATAGATTTAGCAACCTATTTTGCAAGCAAGAAGAATAGGACGAAGAAACCCTAAGCACAACAAAGTAGAAAGCAGCCGGGAAGAAAAAGAGAAAAGTGTATGTTTCTAAAGTTACCCAAAAATTGGGCATTAGTAAATTTTTTTTTAAAAGTAGGTAAAAATTTTAATGGGTAGCACAAAATTAGGCGCCACATAAAAATATACCTTTTAACCCGCGGTCGAAATTATTTATATTTGGTAGTCGCCAAAAATGTATAAATTTTGTATGTTTTTTGTATATAATTTATAGAAATGTATATATATACAAAAAAAAAAATATATATAGTTTTTCTGTTATCATTTCAAGAACAGCTGTACAGTGTCATTTTCCCAATAATTTGTTTGAAAAAATAATTTTCATCACTCCAGTAGAGTTGAGTAGCACATCCTGCGAATTGTCCGGGTCCAAGATTAATTTCACTGGTTGGCCCATTGTTCTGGAGCCCATAGGGGACATACAACGTCACATGCCTTTCATGTATATCCCTAGAGCAAACATTGTGTCATGTTCAGGTTATAATGCAATTAGACTTCCTAGTTGGCACATGCATTTGCACAAAAAATGTTTATTTTGAGTAGTGGGGTGGGGTTACAAGGAGGTGGGAAAGATGGAGATGGTGTTGAAACTTGAGAGTGATTAACCAACATATATAGGCATCTCCCTGACGAAGTTTCTATCAGGTAAAATTGGAAAGTTGCATGAGGTAGCCAGTAGGTATTAATAGACTGTTTGGTCAAACTTCTAAAATTTTTGGTGAGAAGTAATTTATATTTGGCTAATTAATTTGAAAAATACTTTTGAGCACCAATTAGTGTTTGGCCAAGCATTTAAAAAGTACTTCTTCTAAGTATATTTTTCTCAAAAATGCTTTTGAGAAGAAGCTACTTTTTCTGCTTCTCCAAAACTGTTTCTGCTTCTACTCAAAAACATTTTTTTTTCCTTCTAAAAGCTTGGCCAAATACCTTAATTTTGGCATAAAAGCACTTTTAACCAAAAAACACTTTTGGCCAAAGATGAAGCTTGGCCAAGGCTATAAGTCATATTGAAGTTTTTGACATATATCTCAATACAAGTTTTCAACGAAAGAAATTCAGGCGAACCTCATTTGATAAATCCCTAAGGGCTTGGATGTATTTGATCGAATCCAATAGTATGATGTAAAAGTTAACTTTTGATAAGTTCTCTATTACCGTTAGAGGCGGATCCAGGATTTAAATTTTATGGGTTCAATTTTAAGGTTTTTAACATTGAAACCATTATATTTTTAAAGTTATGGGTTCATATCTACTATTTTTATAATTTTAATGAATTTTTACATACAAATTTTTACTCTGTGTCGACAGTTACGGGTTCAGTTGAACCCGTAGGTAATACACTGCATCCGCCTCTGTTTACCGTTATAAATACGTGGTTCACTTGTGAATTCTAGATCTAGAATCAGGTCGCGCATTTGAGACACTTTTGACTATATATTGAGTTATATAATGACATACATTAGGCGGAGGAGAGCATTCGCTTCACATCGGGTATGTCAGTGCATGCACAATGTATATAATCTTGAGTTCACTCAACCATCTAATATAAGATTTTAGATTAAATGCTCAAATAATAGGAATTCAAATACGTAACTTGATTTACACATTTGTTAGATCTACCTGCATTGAACCACATTTTCCAAGATAACATTAACCTAAAAACAATAATGTGAAAGAAGAATTCTACAGTATGAGAAATTGCTGAAAAGGGCCACAGTTTGACTCAATCACAATATCACATTCTAATACTATAATAAAGAGGGAAAGGAGAAAAAATATAATACTGGCAAGTTCAGGTCGTGATCACGTGCCAATGGCAGGTTGGTGCATTACTCTAAATTAAAATAAAAGCTAGTATATCATTTCGTGAATTATTAAGCATTAACTCGATAGGTAAGTGCATTATTGATTAATAATGAGTGAAAGATTATTTTATTTTAGTTTACTTTGTATTTTGTACTATTTCCTTATTATAATGTTTCTGTTCAGAAAAAGTCACTTGAGAGGGAACTATGAATTAAATTGAATCAGCTGATAGTAGCGATAGTGTAGGCCCAATGTTGACCACGTGGCAGACAGCATCGTATAAACTTTCCAACCGGGTCCCATTTTAAATGGGCCCATCACGTGGGTCCATCAACCTGGCCACTTTCTATATCTGGGACGACTCTAACTATATAAGTTTTCTTTAATATTTTACCATTAAAAGCTGGCGATTTGTTAATTTATTCAATTATGGATTTTTAATTATACTCGGATTGGGTTAGAGGCACAAAGTCGGCTGCGTAATGACACAGGCGTTGCGTCCGATAACTTTCGGCTATTAGCCTATAATTTCTTAATCTATTAGGGGTCGATTTGTTGAAACTTCAAAATCAGGTTATATATTCTGGGATTATAACAAGTTAATTATATTTAAGATTAGTTATTTCACCTTTTATATGTGATAGATAATTCCATGATTATAGTATAAACTTTATCCTAGGTTTAGCTAATACTCTCAATCAAACGTAGAATAGATTTCAAATTTTGTACTGGAATAACTCACATAATCCCTCCACTACCGACTTTCTCCATGGGCGGATTTAAGCCTTATTTATGGGGCCGTAAACCCATAGTCTCTCCGCCGAACTAGATATTTTATGTACATATTTTCTAAAACTGATCTAATATTATATACTGACACTCATGCTCTCAAAGAGTTTAAATAGTGCACTTGTATACTAACCATAAGTAATAATTTGTATCAAGTAGATATAAATTAAAAAATAGAGTAATGAATAAAATGTCAATAATTAGTTAAATTGCTATGATAAACGTAAGCTCTTCAATTATTGTGCCTTTCAAAGAATGAGTGGGTGAAGCTCGTTAGATTAGTCACCATTTGTTCATAGGTATTAAATGTATTATATCATGTAAACTTCTTTAATGCGATGTGTGTTACTTGTCAGCAGTTTCCTTCAACTATATTATATATTTTTTCTTGTACTCTGTAACTTTTGAACAATGCCACAAACAAACGATGCAACCCTTCGATCTGGAGTAGCAAAATATAGATCGAGAAGAAGTCATAGGATGCCAGGTTATTTGACGGAAATCAAATAGAGGTTTTTAATTATTATTTGAAATGATATTGGTATAAACATTTCACCTTCCAACTAGTGCTTAATATACAAATAGTATTTTGCTCAACTTGCAAATCGCTAAGACATAGAATAGAGATAGAGAAGACAGATAGATAATCCAATTTACAAAGTTCTAAAACATATATCTGAAGTTGTACGTAGAAACTTATTTGCTGGAAACTTATTCCATTTTTAATTTAATATAGCTAGGTCCTAGCGTTCTTTTACGATACTAGTTTCTTTGTATGTGCGTTGCACGTGTACTTCGCGCTCATCAATAAATAATTAAATAAATAAATAAAGCATAAATTATTTAAAAAAAAATAGTTTACACTAAAACAAATGCAATACTTTTTAATACTAAAAATTAATATTATTACATTAGCATAGTAATTGTATTCAGTATATCCAAGATATACAAACACGATAAAAACATATAAAAAAAGAAGAATTCTCATATTTATCATGATTGAAGAGAAATCTAATGAGTGTTAACGGTCAAGATCACAAAAAAAAAATCTCTAACGACAATTCAGAAAATATAGGGAACTGTCATTTGTTGTAACAAATGCAAAATGAGAAACTATTATTTCATCCTTATTGCTTCAAGTTTGAATTATTTTAATTAACTCTTAATACTATATTATCACTGATTATATTTTATTTTCTGATTGCTTTTACCACGAATGCTCTTTTTATTGAAACAGGTTTATGTGTCCTAAGAGTTTTTTCACTTGAATTTTTAACTAATATGATGAATTTAGAAAGGAATTGGATAGAATTATTTTGTTAATTAGTTAATTCAAATTATTTGCTCTCAACATTAACGAAAATAATTTATTTTTATTGATTCAAATTCTTAATATTAGTTCACCCAAATTTTAAATATTTAACTGTAATTATAATTTTATTTACTATAAATTCTGTGTTAAGGGATAAAAAATCGATCTGATAGTTTACTTTTGGATATTTCTGTTTGCAGAATTATTAGTGTTACCAAATACTTTTCTAGTCTCTCCCTCTCTCTCTTTTATATTTTTAAATAGTATCTTAGTATTTTAATTTAATTATTAAGCATAATTTTTAAAGATATTATACAAAAAAATTACTAAATAGAAAAATATTGTTTGGAGAGAAAAGTAGTTCAAATATAATAGTATGAACTATTATAGTTCACATATAATAGCATGAAAGGAATTATAATTATGTTACATTATTCAAATAAAATAAATTTATGTAAGATAATTAAAATATTAATTGGCTTTCAAGTCCAAGATAAAGATTTAACAAAAATAATTAGGTGCAAGAAAGTGATATCTTTTAAAGTATTAACCTTTATTTTACATATATATTTGCACATTTTATTCATGATAAAGCTTTCTTGGTATTATTTCAAAATGTTGTAGTTGATATTTTTACAACTTATACGAAAACTAAACGTGGGAAAGTTATATTACTTATTTAAAATCCTAAATGCCTTTTAAATATTAGGCATAACGTTGCATGATCTATTAATTACTTTAATTTCATTAAAATACACGTTAGTTTACTCTTTTTTCTATAGAATCTACATCCACTAAAAGTAATATAAAAATAATTATAGTTACGTTATATATGGAGTTTAAACAAGGAAAAAAATATATGTATGGTGAAATACTAATTAATATTAAAGTCCTAAAATTTAGGACTACGTACCTATCACAAATAAGGAAAGATTTAATAATCAAAATCTTAGCCAATTTTAGAGTTCTAAATATTAGGGAATTAATTAAATGACTATTTTATCCAATGTGAAATTTATTTTTAAAGGGTAAAAAAGGCGAACGATATTTCGCTAAGGACCTTCGTGCTTTTAATATAGTATAGATATAGAGAATGCCTAACAATTACATTTCAACTTTCTTTGGGCTTTCATTTCATATTTTAATTTGAATGTCACTTTCAACTTATTTCATTTTAAATCATATCTCACATTCTAGCTAGCTACATTTCTAGTATATTTTTAAAAGCTAAATCTTACCGTTAAAACTGGTAGTCATACATTGATTTTAAATTCTGCTCCGGCTTCGGGTTTAATATATATACTCCATTGAGTTTCCATTGGCTCCGTAAAATACTTCTTTAACTTTTTGATTATCGATGATAATTTCGTAATTGTATTTCACATCGTTATCACCAGCACTCACTCAGTATGTACCTTTATTTTGAAAACATAATTATTGGTCTAATTAATTGTCAATTATAGAGACTCTAACTAAAATTTATCAAGTGTTCAAATGAATGATGGGGAATCAGGAGCATCTCCTAATTATGGCTCCGTTCGACAAGGGATATTGCTTAGAGTCTATGATATAAGGAAAAGATTTCCAATATTTTTTGGGAAAATTGTGAACATAATTACTACATACTGTACTATTTTAATTAACTATAATTATATTCTATGAAAGGAATTCATACAATTTTTTTGCTTTTTTATAATGCATAATCTAGATTAAGATAGTTTAACAACAACCATATGTTATTTGTGGTTAAGATAACATTACCACAACCATATGTTTTTCATATCCACTTTTTAGTGCCGCCAAAAATCGTTAAGTCTTTGGCCACTTGATTTAGCTACAACTACTTTTTACAATTTCCAAATTAAAGTACTCCGTAATTGAAAAAAGATAGATCAATAATTCCATTCAGGTGTACTGGTTTGTGATTAATGAGTTGATGCTGAAGAATCAATTGTTTTTTGGGCTTGGTTTTTTATTACATATGTCTTCATGACTTGAAGTGTACTTAGCATTGTCAAACAAAATTATCTTTTACATATATGGAACTTGTATTGGTCAAAATCTGACCACCACGACCAGGTTGCCACGACTTCCTTTTTCAGCAATCGGATAGTGAAAGTCAACAGAGTCCACTTCATTTCTCCTCCGAGATACCCGACAAATCGAAAAGGGCAACGCCTAAAGCTACGATCAGAATGCACCATTGACCAAAACGCGTCAAGTCACATTGAGGGTAAAGGGATTTCGACAATATATAGCCAAGGAAGGCTTTCGATAGAAGGGGCTGGATTCCCTCAGAAGAGAAATCAAAGGAAAGGAAAAGCTCCACTTCTATACCCTAAGAGAAAAAAAATAATTGTAATTCTCTCTTCTCATCGAGTGGTGTTTAATTTTAATAAGATTATCGATATTTCCTTTGTCACTTATGCAATCATCATTACTAAATCTTTCGATCTGGAATTAACTAAGTTTGACTAGGATTTACCCCTTCATCTTTGATTGATTTGTTCAAAAAGATTTCAATATCTTTTGAGTCAAAAAATTTGGCGTCATCTGTGGGGATTTCCTAGTGATAACTCTTAGTCTTTCCCAGATCAAAGCTGAAGAAGACAATCATTCACCGAAAGAAACACGAAGGGAGAATCTAACTCACGCGAGACATGAGAACAATGCGCTAAGGGAAGGAGAGCCAAGCGGATTTACGAAACCCGGAATTCCTCACCTCATCAGCTACAAATATCCTAAACAGGGCAAACGGTGCTACAATCCGGCTCTCCCTACCAAACCACCGGATGAGAGTGAAGAACATCTCACCCTCACCTCCCACACTTTGTCAGGGCAAGCACATAAGATCTGCGTGGACGAATGTAGGAAAATACATCTATATTGAAGAGAAAAAACTACTTCAATGCAGCCGAAACTCTCCCTGCCGGCAGCATCTCCGATCTGACCGGCCGGAGTCAGACAAGAAAACCACAATGCGCGCACAGCACGAGCTTGCGTGAAACGTTGACGCCTCGTGTCCACCGGTGTTGAACAATCTGGTGCAAGCAATACCAAACAAACTGGGACTCCCACGGAAGATGCCCAACTCTCCAGAAACTAGGAACGACGACGGGCTGCTATTTCGATAAGTTTGAAATAACACCCTTTAAGGCCAAGGGCCTTCGCCATCAATTATAAGAGAGGTTCGACCTCGCTCGAACAACGACGGGCAGTTATTTCGATAAGTTCGAAATAACACCCTTTAAGGCCAAGGGCCTTCGCCATCAAATAAAAGAGAGGTTCGACCTCGCTCGAACAACGACGGGCTATTATTTCGATAAGTTCAAAATAACACCCTTTAATGCCAAGGGCCTTCGCCATCAAATAAAAGAAAGGTTCGACCTCGCTCGAACATCGACGGGTTGTTATTTCGATAAGTTCGAAATAACACCCTTTAAGGCCAAGGGCCTTCGCCATCAAATAAAAGAGAGGTTTGACCTCGCTTGAATGACGACGGGCTATTATTTCGTTAAGTCTGAATAACACCCTTTAAGGGAAAGGGCCTTCGCCATCAAACAAAAGAAAGGTTCGACCTCACTCGAACAACGACGAGCTTATCGAAATAACACCCTTTAAGGCCAAGGGCCTTCGCCATCAAACAAAAGAAAGGTTCGACCTCGCTCGAACAACAACGAGCTTATCAAAATAACACTCTTTAAGGCAAAGGGCCTTCGCCATCAAATAAAAGAGAGGTTCGACCTCGCTCAAACAACGACGGGCTGTTATTTCGATAAGTTTGAAATAATACCCTTTAAGGCCAAGGGCCTTCGCCATCAAATAAAAGAGAGATTCGACCTCGCTCGAATGACGACGGACTGTTATTTCGATAAATTCGAAATAATACCCTTTAAGGCTAAGGGCCTTCGCCATCAAACAAAATAAAGGTTCGACCTCGCTCGAACAACGACGAGCTGTTATTTCGATAAGTTCGAAATAACACCCTTTAAGGCCAAGGGCATTTACCATATTCGACATCGCTCGAATGATGACAGGCTGTTATTTCGATAAGTTTGAAATAACACCCTTTAAGGCCAAGGGCCTTTGCCATCAAACAAAAGAAAGGTTCAACCTCGCTCAAACAATGACGAGCTGTTATTTCGATAAGTTCGAAATAACACCATTTAAGGCCAAGGGCCTTCGCCATCAAATAAAAGAGAGGTTCGACCTCGTTCGAATAACGACGGGCTATGATTTTGATAAGTTCGAAATAACACCCTTTAAGGCCAAGGGCCTTCGCCATCAAACAAAAGAAAGGTTCGACCTCGCTTGAACAACGACGAGCTGTTATCTCAATAAGTTCGAAATAACACCCTTTAAGGCCAAGGGCCTTCGCCATCAAATAAAAGAGAGGTTCGACCTCGCTCGAACAACGACGAGCGTTATTTCGATAAGTCCGAAATAACACCCTTTAAGGCCAAGGGCCTTCGTTAAAAAAGAGCGGTCTTAGCCTCGATCGAATGGCCATAGGACGACATGTCGATAAATTCGAAACGGCATCGTTAAGGGTTGACAACCACTGGAAGAAAAAAAAATCGGGACTTGTCGGGCGAGCCTCTATCTTGCACCAAAGCCATGAACAGTTGGAATAAAAAGTGAAATACGAGGCAAATAGCAAAGAAGAAAACTTTTATTTATGCAATGTCACAACGCGGGATATCACCGCTTACATACAGCCCAGGCCAACCAATAAAAAAAAGAAGAAGGAACGAACAGACGACAATCAACAAACAAAATAAAAATAAAAACAAAGGACAACATTCTTCATTTGGCGTCATCACCGCCGTCATCATCACCACTATCATCACCTTCTCCACGAGGTTCTCCATTATCATCATCCGCACCCTCATTGGCTTCAGCCATCACTGCTTTGTATCCACAGTTGATGCGAGCCTCACGAGCCTTTGCTCGCGCCTCTTCGTAAGCAGCCTCGGCCACGGTGCCCGCTTCCAACAAACTCTTATATATGTCCCGCTGGGCTTCAACATAAACCCAGAGCTCATGCATTTGGTGAGGAATGGCAGTAGAGGACGGCTCAACCTGGGCCTGTAGCCGTGCATTTTCCACCTCCAAGGCCGCGACCCGATCTCCCAGAATCGATGCCTCCTGATTAATCGTTCCAATACGCTCCTCGAGCCTCGCCTCCCTAAGGGTAGCTGTTACTCTCTCCGACTCCTGTTTATATTGAAGTACGCGGATGGTGTCCTCCAAGGCTGCAACCCTCACCAAAGCCTCAGACCAAGCTCTCTAGATATTCTCAAAACTGGCGACTTTGCTCTCCATTACGGTCAACTTTCTCATCCACTCTATGCTCATTGCCTCGACCTTGACCAAGTTCTGGTCCATCTCTGATTGCATTGACCTCAGCCTGCCCTGCAAATGCTCACACTCTGCCGCGATCCCCTTACCCAACTCAAGTTCCTTGTCCTTAATGCGAAGTTGCTCCTCGAGTTCACTCTTACTACGAACTGTCTGCATCAATTCCTGGTCGCTTTTTTCCAACTCCTCACTAAGAGCCCGATTACGGGGATCCATCCTTAGACGCTCATACATCTCACAGCATCTTTCACAGTAGCGACGGTACTTCTCCAGTATCTTCAAGAAAATCCTTGCCCAAACGTTGCCCTGCGAATGCTCTCTACTTCCACCATGTATGTCTGAAAATCATAAAGATGGAGTTAAACTAATGCTTTCGAATAAGGGGAAAGCTTAAAGCAAAAACAAAATGCAACCTACCCTCAAGCCCATGATGGCCACCTTGTCCCTCAATTCAGTATCAGGGACATCCCGAAGGGACTCATTCTCAGCTTCTGAGCATAACAGGCTGAACTGCAGCAACAAATCCTCCCCTTCCACCAAGAGGTTAACACCGGAAAGGATCTGAAGAATACGGTCTGAGCCCCCCGCATTAACCACCGAGTGAGTAAGGCCCTCCTCGAATATCCTGACATCATCGGGATCCAGGTCTGACTCAGATTCATACTCGTCAACCACCATGCCCTTTCCCCTTTCCGCTGCCGAAAGAGGAGCATGACCCACTACAGAAAACGAGGGCACATCTGAAGTCACAACAGTAGCGCCAGAGATCTGGTTCTCTACCACGACAAAGTGTTGATCATCAATAACAACAGGGACTTTTGGTTGAGCCAAGACGGCGGCTAGAGTTTCTGATCGTTGATCACGGGCACCAACAACTTCAACAGTTTGCTCCGCCTCTATGGGAGGAGCCGCAACAACACCTTCTCCAGAACCCTTCAGGGGAGAGTCGTCCAGATGAATCACTGTCGGGGGCGCCACCTCAAACTCTACTCTCCGTCTCTTCGACGGCCCCTCTTCCTCTCCAGTCGACGGTGACTCGTTCGTAGGACAGACAACATTGGTCGGGACCTCGTCCTGAAAAATGGCCCTCGCTGGAGTAACCAAGGCCGTAGATTCAACCGAAGCATCCCTCGACGAAGGTCGTACACTGGGTAAGGCGACAAGGCGAGCGGATGCGGCCAACTAACGAAAAGCTAGCTAAGGGGCCCTTTCTCTCCGCACCCTCCATGGTAACAACGAACGATGCATAAGAGGCTAAACAACAAAAGAAAAAAAAGAGAACTGTAGATGAAGGCACCATCTCACCTATAAGAGGCCTGCGTTCAAACCTTTCGTGAAAGGTCGACCATGTGCGAACTCCCACTATATGGGGAAGAATGGCCTCTACCCATTCACGAATCCCTTCGACAGGCGGCAGGGGCAATCTCTAAGCTGCAAAAGATGAGATGGTTTAGCATCAGCAAAAAATGGCCAAACATTTCATTAATTAAAGACACAAACTTACGTGCAAAGTTCCATCTCTCAGGGAATCCCATCGGGTCCGCCACAATTTGCTTGGTCCGCACATAAAAGTAATTCTCATAGAAACGACGATTGGTTATGTCGTCCATCTTCACCACCATACCCCTCGACCCCTGAGGACGCGCATGAATCATCATACCGCGAATCAGTTGAGGAGCAAAAATGCTAAGCATATGGCCCAAAGTGACCTCACGACTAGCAAGTTTCGCATACTTGAGCAGCATAAGAAACAACTTGTACAAATAAGCAAAAATTGAGCGGGGCACACTTCATAGTAACGGCAAAAATCTACCACCAACATGGGAAAAAGAAGTGTGTACCCTACAATGAAGAGGTAGGCGTAGAACACACGATACCTGGGACGGTCAAAGTGAACTCTGTCGTTCCTCTCCGCCGGCCGTTCTCGACGTAATTAGGGATTCCGCCTCTCCGGTGATCTGAACAGGGTTCTCTAGTACCGGATTAGCGGCAGGAAGATTATCGCGAGAAGAATCGCCGGCCATTTTTAGTAGAAAACTCTCCAAGAGAAGTAATAAGAAGAAGAAACGAAAGGTTTCAGAGAGCAAGAAGGTAAGCAGAAATTCGAGGTATCAGAAAAAGCAATATCTGAAGAACTCTCTCACAAAAATGATGAAGTGAATCAATCAAACGACAAGTTCCCCTATTATAAGGGACATAAATTCCCCGAGCACGAAACCCAAGAGTCGCCATTTGAATCTGATAGGGCACGAAATGTTTCAGTTTCCCAAAAACATGTGTCATAATGGTGGAAACCATGAACCAACGCTTCAGTGCCAACCGACATTTTGATTCCGAAACCATCGCAACGGTCCACGAGTATCGAAAGAACACCTCAACTCCGCCAAAAAATCCACAGAATGCGACTAAGGAATGGAAAGTTGGGGGTCAGATTTCTATCGACTTCGCTACAAACATGATCCATCTGTTGAGCCCGACAAAGGACGACCTCGACAGCCGGAGGGACTAACTGTATTGGTCAAAATCTGACCACCACGACCAGGTTGCTCACGACCTCCTTTTTCAGCAATCGAGTAGTGAAAGTCAACAGAGTCCACTCCATTTCTCCTCCGAGATACCCGACAAATCGAAAAGAGCAACGCCTAAAGCTATGACCAGAATGCACCATTGACCAAAACGCATCAAGTCACATTGAGGGTAAAGGGATTTCGACTATATATAGCCAAGGAAGGCTTTCGATAGAGGGGGTTGGATTCCCTCAGAAGGGAAATCAAAAGAAAAGCTCCACTCCTATATCCTAAGAGGAAAAAAATAATTGTAATTCTCTCTTCTCATCGAGTGATGTTAAATTTTAATAAGATTATCGATATTTCCTTTGTCACTTATGCAATCATCATTACTAAATCTTTCGATTTGGAATTAACTAAGTTTGACTAGGATTTACTTATTCATCTTTGATTGATTTGTTCAAAAAGATTTCAATATCTTTTGAGTCGGCAAAAATGGTTCGTTACATTAATCATTTCCATACAGACAATATTATTTAATTTATGTAAAAGGTGAAATACATATAGTAATCAAAACATGAAGGTTAAGGACAATTCAGTATTCGGCAAGATTTAAGTCCAATTTAAAATTTAATGTTTATCTCTGTTTTTTTAAAGAAAAAAGTAACATAGATCAACTCATATATCTAGCAATCTAGCAATTTTTTTGATTGTTATCTAAGATAGAAGTATAAAAAAATAATTGAGGGAGGGATTTTTGATTCTTGGACTGCAAATCCCAAGGTCACCTGTTTTCTACTGCTGCTAATTTAATACTCTGAATTCAGAGAACTCATTTACTCCTCATATGAACAAGTATTATTCATTTATTGTAAGTGTGGGAGTCAGTCCTCAAATTAATTATTTTTTCAAGAAAGGACAATAATTACACCAGTGAGAAATGGAGAATCAGAGACCCGAGGCTATAGACTCCAGAGATCGTTGGCGAAAGTTAGCTCCAGCATACTAAGCTAAAAAGTCTTCACTTTCTTATTAATCCAATCCCTACGCTAGCGCAGCAACTTCACAATGCATATCTTGTTTCAAACTTTACACCAATAGTTTCTTTTATATACTAGTCATATTAATTGATGGACTCAAATATCAAAAACAAAAATAGGGTATAATTAATACTATCAAATCTCGAAAATAATTACTCAACAGATAATTGTCCATAATAAGTGAAATTACTATTCCTTCTATCCCATATCAAGTACTATCATTTTAATCCAAAAAATGTTTCAAAATATTCGCCGCTTTAGAAAATCAAGACGAGCTGATTTTTTTCAAAAGTGATTAATAGTTCACTTGGCAATTAATTAATTTGAGTAATAAAATGAGAGGATATAAGAAATAAAAAGTACAATAAGTTATCTGTTAATAAGTTAAACTATAATTATACTTTTATCATGTCAAAGTAAATTCAGTTTATAATACACTCCTAATTCAGAGATCCCAATGTTAATTAGGCTGCTTCCATTGCCCTTCTAAGCTGCTTATCACTAACATAGTAAGAAGCATCCTTCCAATTAATCTTGGAAACCTCCATTCTCTAAATTACTACTATATTATCTCGTTACCTTAAGTCAACCTTCCAATAACCTAACTTTGTTACCACCTTCTTTCCTTTGTCTCTATCCTTTGCTGTTGGGTCAACCAACCACGTTATTAACATTAATTATATGTCCCCTCCCTTTCCTCTTCTCTCTCTTCATTTCATTCTTCTTTATATGTATATGTCACCTCCTTTCTCTAGCACTCACCCCATTTCACAAAGCTCAACCAAGAAACGAAAGAACCAAGTTTTCTCCTTTTTGAGAAGAGAATTTGACAAGACAAAGATGGAAGAATTAGATACCCTTTATCCACCAGATTCTGACCTTGATCTAAGTTTCACAAGTTGTGCTTCCATTACTACCACCACAACTGATCGTACTCTTAGTGCAAGAAGCAGTTTGGCTCGTAGCAGCCTTACACTCAGCTTCAACGACCGTCTTTCCTCTACCTCTACTACAAATAATCCCTCCACCGAAATCCCCAATCTCCACCGCCGTCCCCACCGCAAACACGACCCTAATTGGTCTGCCATTAAGGCGGCCACCACCCTTTCCTCTGACGGCGCTCTTCATCTCCGCCACCTTAAACTCCACCGCCTTGTGGGGTCCGGAAACCTCGGCCGCGTTTTCCTCTGCCGTCTCCGTGACTATGATCACGCTAACTTTGCTCTTAAGGTCATTGACCGTGATTCCCTTACGGCGAAAAAACTCTCTCATGTTCAAACGGAGGCTGAGATCCTCTCCTCGCTAGACCACCCTTTTCTCCCTACACTCTACGCTCATTTAGAAGTCTCTCATTACACTTGCTTGCTTATTGATTTCTGCCCTAACGGTGATCTCCATTCCTTGCTCCGCAAGCAACCTGGTAACCGGCTACCTGTTGAATCGGTCAGATTCTACGCAGCTGAGGTACTCGTAGCATTAGAATATCTACATTCGCTTGGAATAGTGTATCGTGATCTAAAGCCCGAAAATATTCTGATACGCGAAGATGGTCACATTATGCTCTCCGACTTCGACTTGTGTTTCAAATCCGATGTTTCACCGAAATTAGATTTCACCACCCGCACTCTAGAAAGATCTAAAAGAAGATACAGTTGTTTCAGTGACCGGCTACGCGAAGAAACTGTCACCGAGTTCGTCGCCGAGCCAACCGGTGCATTTTCCAGATCATGCGTTGGGACCCACGAGTACTTAGCGCCGGAGCTCATCAGCGGCACCGGCCACGGTAACGGTGTGGATTGGTGGGCGTTTGGGGTGTTACTGTACGAGTTGTTGTATGGAACGACGCCGTTTAAAGGGAGCAGTAAAGAGTCCACCCTGCGCAATATAGCATCCAGCAAAGGAGTGAAGTTTAACGTAGAAGAAAGTCAAGGAAATGAGCCTTCAGGAATGGGTGAAGCAAAGGATTTAATAGAGAGGTTATTAGTGAAGGATCCAAGGAGGAGGCTAGGATGCGCCAGGGGTGCAACGGATATTAAACGTCACCCGTTCTTCGCCGGAATAAAATGGCCGTTGATCAGAACTTACCGGCCGCCGGAGGTACGTGGGCTAA
Organism: Nicotiana sylvestris; assembly: GCF_000393655.2. Lineage (NCBI taxonomy): Eukaryota > Viridiplantae > Streptophyta > Magnoliopsida > Solanales > Solanaceae > Nicotiana > Nicotiana sylvestris. Next base: position 53,095,144 of record NC_091063.1, read on the forward strand.
GTATAAAGAGGACCAAGAGTAAGTTGCGCGTGAGTCACGTGACTGGAGTAACATCATCATCATCCCCAAGAAGAAAGTGTTGTTGGTGGAAAAGGCTGGGGTATCTAATGAGAATTAAAGGATCTAAGTACAATTTAAATTCTAATCATAATTATTATTGTTATACTAATCAGAAGGTTAGAAAATGTGCTTAAATCCATTTCAGCCTTTGTAACCATTTATATTGTCTTTTTTTTCCCCTTACATTTTTTGTATAAGTTTGTAAAGGAAGAGTTAGGGAACATATATCAATTTTGGAGAGCTGTTTACTTTTTCATTCTTGCTTTGTTTCCTCTTTGAGGAAAATTTAATACATATTTGTAAATGATAATGAAAGTAAGGGAAGAAAAGTATTTCACTAATTCTGTATCATGAGCTTCTATGCTTTTTTAGTACAAGTGACTTTGTTGTTTTGTTATATGCTTTATCGCTTAACCTAACACAACAAATGTGACTTCAATTTTCAGTGCTCCTTGAAATTCTATTACCATTATCTACCTCAATCTAATACTACTTAGATTTTTATCCCAATTGCTTTTCTTTGTATGCCTCACCAATTTTATGGATGAGCTTGTATCTGATATTTTATGAAATTATTTTGTCCCATTTCTTAAAATTTTTAACTCTTATTAATGAGATTAATATGATGATTAAACCGTCTCTGATATTATTGATCAAAACTTTATCGCTTTGTGTTAGAACTTACCGTTGCTTGAAAATATTAGTGTATACCATATTGACATTGAGTAAATTCTTAGTCTTACTGAGTTCTAGTGCTAATGCTGATATTTAGATCTCTAATATTACTACAATGTGTAATTTACGTATATTAATTAAATTTAAATAATGCATAACTGAAATGAAGAGAGAAACTAGTGATTAACTGTTGAAATAATTGGCGGGGCACCAAACAAATTATTATTCTTGATGTATGAGAAAAGGTTAAATTAAACATGAATGTATGGGTCAAAATTAGATCAGAGAAATTCAGCACGCGGAGACGTAAGGCCAATGTCGGACAGTCATCAATAACGCCGAGGTCGGACAAGCCGATGTCGAGCAGTGATGAAACAACTAGTCTGTTGTAGAATCCTCAAAAGGAATATTCTACTGAATATTCCCTCTAAATTGTACCTTTTTTTAGGGATTTTCTATGGATACCCCTCTTATAAATAGGAGGGGAGGACTTCCCAAAAGGGGGCTCGGGCTCGCTCTCTCTCTCCCTCTCCCTCTTTCTAGAAAATATGTAAACACACCTCTCCAAAGAAATAAGAGGATCTGTGATCCTATATCTTTATCAGATCCAAAAGGGTCCTAAGGTTCTTATATTTGCCTATCATTCATCTTTATTAAATAAAAGAAGATCCGTTCACTAAAGATCGGGTGAATCTTTCCTTTTATTCACATTTTTGTTACTTAATGCATCTTTCTTTATGTTATTAAATCTGGCCATAATCACCGTCAACATTTATATTCGGCTATGTTTTCTAATTCATATTATTCATCTCGGATCTAGAGTTAATTATCCGTAACTAGGATTAACCCCATCATCTTCTTTGATTGATTTGCTTAAAAAGAGTTTAAAATCTTTTGAGTCAAACAATTTGGCGCCATTTGTGGGGATTTTCTAGTTAAGGTACTAGTTTTCTCTAGATCTCTAAAAATATATGGATAGTACACAAACAAGTTTTACATAGACTGTTGATATATCGAATTCTCTCATGGCCCATTTAGAGATGCATACGAAACCAACCAACCAAACAGTGACACTCTACTCAGTTATGGTTTATCCTACCTATGCAGATGCCTCTACTACTTATTTGCTCACCTAACTAGCGAGTGAGAAAGCTTACAACTAGTATTCATTTACATCTACCAAGTTTTTTTTTATATATAAGGTAAAATTTTATTAAAAAGGCACCAAGATTGGCGGCTTTCTCATCGGATTGTATTGCGTTTGGTTCTGCGGCCACTCTACAACTTTGAAACAATCAAACATGGATATATTTCAGAGTGTTCGTTGTCAATCAAGTCACAGAGACTTTCCAAATCAAGAAACAAATATTGCAAGAATACCACGCCGAGATCCGCAAGCCGTTACCCGTGTTCGGCGAATGCCAGCTCGATCAAATCTCTCGAGCACAGGATATCGAAGCATATGGCCTTGCCAAACTGGTAGCGGCCACTAAAAGCATAACCAGAGGAGTGAACGTGGCCCCTCCTCTCCACTCGCTGCCACTCCTCTCCACTCGCCGACCGATCAAATCGAGGTAACGGACGATTTCGTTTGGTTTAACTGACTATTTTTCTAAATGGAATAGAAGCAGGAGCATTCTCCAAGAGACACGAATAGGGAATGATCGCCATCATAAAAAACAAAATCCGAAGACGCCGAGAGACCATAAAAACTGGGACTCCCCCAGAAAATACATCGTATTCTCCAATGCAAGAAAAATTAAGCAAACTGGGACTCCCCTAGGAAATACATCGTATTCTCCAATGCAAGCAAAATTAAGCAAACAGGGACTCCCCCAGGAAATACATCGTATTCTCCAACGCAAGCAAAATTAAGCAAACTGGGATTCCCCCAAGAAATATGTCATATTCTCCAATGCCAACAAAATTAAGTAAATTGGGACTCCCCCAGGGAACACCCCTTAAGACCAAGGGCCTTTACCAAAAAAGAAGAGCGACATCGACCAAACGACAACGGGTTAACATTTCGACAAGCTCGAAATAACACCCTTAAGGCCAAGGGCCTTCGCCAAAGAAAAAGAATTCGGCCTCGACCGAAACAACATAGAATTAACATTCGTCCTCGTCCGAATCAACATTTGGCCTCGTCCGAATCAACATTCGGCCTCGTCCAAAACAACATTCGGCCTCATCCGAATCAACATTCGGCCTCGTCCGAAACAACATTTGGCCTCATCCGAAACAACATTTGGGCTCGTCCGAATCGACCATTACGGCCAAGGGCCGTCGCTAAAAAAAAAATAGGTCGAACCTACAGCCAAGGGCCTTCGCCAAAGAAGAAGAGTTCGACCTTGATCGAACGACAACGGATTGACATTTCGACAAGCTCGAAATAACACCCCTACGGCCAAGGACCTTCGCCGAAGAAGAGTTCGACCTCTATCGAACGACGACGGGTTAACATTCGATACGTTCGAAATAACACCCTTAAATCCAAGGGCCTTCGCTAAAGAAGAAGAGTTCGACCTTGATCGAACGACGACGGGTTGGCATTTCGACAAGCTCGAAATAACACCTTTAAGGCCAAGGGCCTTCGCCAAAGAAAAGGAATTCAGCCTCGTCCTAATCAACATTCGGCCTCGTCCTAATCAACATTCGGCCTCGTCCGAATCAACATTCGGCCTCATCCGAATCAACATTCGGCCTCGTCCGAAACAACATTCGGCCTCATTCGAAACAACATTCGGCCTCATCCGAATCGATCTTACGGCCAAGAGCCATCGCCAAGAAAGAGGGGGTCGACCCTTACGGCCAAGGGCCGTCGCCAAAAAAGAATAGGTCGACCCTACGGCCAAGGGCCTTCGCCAAAGAAGAGTTCGACCTCGATCGAACTATGACGGGTTAACATTTCGATACGTTCGAAATAACAACCTTAAGGCCAAGGTCCTTCGCCAAAGAAGAAGAGTTCAACCTTGATCGAACGACGACGGGTTGACATTTCGACAAGCTCAAAATTACACCTTTAAGGCCAAGGGCCTTCGCCAAAGAAATGTTCGACCTCGATCGAACGACGACGGGTTAACATTTTGATACTTTCGAAATAACACCCTTAAGGCCAAGGACCTTTACCAAAGAAGAAGAGTTCGACCTTGATCGAACGACGACGGGTAAACATTTCGCCAAGCTCGAAATAACACCCCTACAGCCAAGGGCCTTCACCAAATAAGAAGAGTTCGACCTTGATCGAACGACGACGGGTTGACATTTAGACAAGCTCGAAATAACACCCCTACGGCCAAGGGCCTTCGCCGAAGAAGAGTTCGACCTCGATCGGACGACGACGAGTTAACATTTCGATACGTTCGAAATAACACCCTTAAATCCAAGGGCCTTCACTAAAGAAGAAGAGTTCGACCTTGATCGAATGACGACGGGTTGGAATTTCGACAAGCTCGAAATAACACCTTTAAGGCCAAGGGCCTTCGCCAAAGAAAAAGAATTCGGCCTTGACCTCAACAACATTCGGCCTCGTCCTAATCAACATTCAGCCTCGTCCGAATCAACATTCGGCCTCGTCCGAAACAACATTCAGCCTCGTCCGAAATAACATTCGGCCTTGTTCGAAACAACATTCGGCCTCGTCTGAATCGAACTTACGGCCAAGAGCCATCGCCAAGAAAGAGGGGGTCGACCCTTACGGCCAAGGGCCGTCGCAAAAAAAGAATAGGTCGACCCTACGGCCAAGGGCCTTTGCCAAAGAAGAGTTCAACCTCGATCAAACTACGACGGGTTAACATTTCGATACGTTCGAAATAACACCCTTAAGGCCAAGGGCCTTCGCCAAAGAAGAAGAGTTCGACCTTGATCGAACGACGACGGGTTGATATTTCGACAAGCTCAAAATAACACCTTTAAGGCCAAGGGCCTTCGCCAAAGAAGCATTCAACCTCGATCGAACGACGACGGGTTAACATTTTGATACTTTCGAAATAACACCCTTAAAGCCATGGACCTTCACCAAAGAAGATGAGTTCGACCTTGATCGAACGACGACGGGTTAACATTTTGATAAGCTCGAAATAACACCCATATGGCCAAGGGCCTTCGCCAAATAAGAAGAGTTCGACCTTGATCGAACGACGACGGGTTGACATTTCGACAAGCTCAAAATAACATCTTTAAGGCCAAGGGCCTTCTCCAAAGAAAAAGAATTCGGCCTCGACTGAAACAATATTCAGCCTTGTCTTAATCGACCTTACGGCCAAGGGCCGTCGCCAAAAAAGAATAGGTTGACCCTACGGCCAAGGGCCTTCGCCAAAGAAGAGTTCGACCTCGATCGAACGACGACGAGTTAACATTTCGATACGTTCGAAATAACACCCTTAAGGCCAAGGGCCTTCACCAAAGAAGAAGAGTTCGACCTTGATCGAACGACGACGGGTTGACATTTCGACAAGCTCGAAATAACACCTTTAAGGCCAAGGGCCTTCGCGAAAGAAGAGTTCGACCTCGATCGAATGACGACGGGTTAACATTTTGATACGTTCGAAATAACACCCTTACGTCCAAGGGCCTTCGCCAAGGAAGAGTTCGACCTCGATCGAACGACGATGGGTTAACATTTTGATATGTTCGAAATAACACCCTTAAGGACAAGGGCCTTCGCCAAAGAAGAAGAGTTCGACCTTGATCGAACGACGACGGGTTAACATTTTGACAAGCTCGAAATAACACCCCTACGGCCAAGGCCCTCGCCAAAGAAAAGTTTGACCTCGACCGAACGACGACGGGTTAACATTTCGATACGTTCGAAATAACACCCTTAAGGCCAAGGGCCTTCACCAAAGAAGAAGAGTTCGACCTTGATCGAACGACGACGGGTTAACATTTCGATAAGCTCGAAATAACACCCCTACAGCCATGGGCCTTCGCCAAAGAAGAGTTCGACCTCGATCGAACGACGATGGGTTAACATTTCGATACGTTCGAAATAACACCCTTAAGGCCAAGGGCCTTCGCCAAAGAAGAAGAGTTCGACCTTGATCGAACAACGATGCGTTGACATTTCGACAAGCTCGAAATAACACCTTTAAGGCCAAGGGCCTTCGCCAAAGAAAAAGAATCCGGCCTCAACCGAAACAACATTCGGCCTCGTCCGAATCAACATTCTGTCTCGTCTGAAACAACATTCGGCCTCGTCCGAATCAACATTCGCCTCGTCTGAAACAACTTTCGGCCTCGTCCGAATCAAATTTCGGCCTCGTCCGATCCAACATTCGGCCTCGTGAAATAACGTTTGGCCTTGTCCGAAACAATGTTCGGCCTTGTCCGAATCAACTTTTGGCCTCGTCCGAACCAACATTGGGCCTCGTCCAAACCAACATTGGGCCTCGTCCGAAACAACATTCGGCCTTATCCAAATCGACCTTATAGCCAAGAGCCATCGCCAAGAAAGAGGGGGTCGACCCTTACGGCCAAGGGCCGTCACCAAAAAAGAATAGGTCGACCCTACGACCAAGGGCCTTTGCCAAAGAAGAGTTCGACCTCGATCGAACAATGACGGGTTAACATTTTGATACGTTCGAAATAACACTCTTAAGGACAAGGGCCTTCGCCGAAGAAGAAGAGCTCGACCTCGATCGAATGACGACGGGTTAACATTTCGATAAGTCAAAATAACACCTTTAAGGTCAAGGGCCTTCGCCAAAAAGAAGAGTTTGACATCGATCGAACGACAATAGGTTAACATTTCGAATAGCTCGAAATAACACCCTGTCGGTCAAGAGCTATCGCCAAAAACGAAGAGTTCGGCCTCGTCCGAATCAACTTTGTCCTCGCCCGAATTCACAGTAGGTGACCTCCTTAAATGCCGCTATCCTTGCCAAAGCTGCTATCCTGGCCTCGACGACCTTCCCTAACTCTACCATCTTCTCGATCGACTCATCACTCGAGTCATTGGCCTTGATCAAACTCTGCTAAAGATCAGCCCGCGGGGATACCACTTTGACCTAAAGATCGGCACCCTCAGTTGTGATCCACACTAGTCGACCTCGCCATCCGAATTTCTCGAACTACGATTAATGAAGTCCGCTCACCGAGCTCGACCAAGAGACGACCTCGATTAGCGGAGGGCCTAACTGTATGGGCCAAAATTAGATCAGAGAAATTCGGCACGCGGAGACGTAAGGCCAAGGTCGGACAGGCCAAGGTCGGACAAGCCGAGGTCAGACAGTCATCAATAAGGCCGAGGTCGGACAGGCCAAGGTCGGACAAGCCGAGGTCGAGAAGTGATTAAACAACTAGTCTGTTGTAGAATCCTCAAAAGGAATATTCTACCGAATATTCTCTCTAAATTGTACCTTTTTTTAGGGATTTTCTATGGATACCTCTCTTATAAATAGGAGGGGAGGACTTCCCAAAAGGGGGGTTGGGCTCTCTCTATCCCTCTTCCTCTTTCTAGAAAATATGTAAACACACCTCTCCAAAGAAATAAGAGGATCTGTGATCCCATATCTTCTTCAGATCCAAAAGGGTCCTAAGGTTTTTATTTGCATATCATTCATCTTTATTAAATGAAAGAAGATCCGTCTCACTGAAGATCGGGTGAATCTTTCCCTTTTTCACATTTTTGTTACTTAATGCATCTTTCTTTGTGTTATTAAATCTGGCCATAATCGCCGTCAACATTTATATTCGGCTATGTTTTCTAATTCGTATTATTCATCTCGGATCTACAGTTAATTATCCTTAACTAGGATTAACCTCTTCATCTTCTTTGATTGATTTGCTTAAAAAGAGTTTAAAATATTTTGATTCAAACAATGAACATATGTTGGCATGTGGGAGCAATATGGTATGGTACCACGAATTATGCAAATGTCAAATGGGTTCTAAGGTTTTGACTTATAACTAGTCGGCAATAATATAATTAAAAACCAAAACTTAAGTGGAGGGAGATTGGGAAAGGACCAGCTTAATACTATTAACATATTGAGGACTACTAAGTTAATAATGGATATAAACCTAATTCTAGAAGGTCTTAAATTATAACCCTATTTTAACATTAACAAAGTTGCAAGTACAACTCAACATCTACCGACCAAAAGGAATTCTGCACAATTAAGATAGACGTCGCAAGACTAGTCTCAATGATGCTTTACTTGAAAGGAACTTTTGTCATAAATGTTACTTAAGATATGGTCAAAATTATACTGAGTCTTGAATCCATACTATATGTTAATTCAAGGCCAAAATATGTTAACCAAGAACGCCGAATCTGGCAATAGGAGCTTTCAGAAATGATAAGAACGCGGAAGAAAAATAACAAGAACACAAATAAAATGATAGACATATAGAGATTTAGTAGAGAACCAACTAAGGAAATTGAAAGAACATTTGAAATAAACAAATATCCAATCAATTTAAGACTTAATTGACCCAAAACTATAGGAACAACCCTCAAGTGGAAGTAATCCCCTTGCAAGTTCACCTTAACAAGTAATCAACCAACATAGGAATTCATCCTAAACACTCAATGAGTTTTCATTCACAATATCAAAATAAGCTAACCCTAAAATGAGAGCCTTAAGGGCTATTTATACTAGGGAGCTAAATATTCAAATATAGCCACTAAATGTAGTATAGTCTTTAATTGTTGGCGAAATTATATATGTAGCCGTCCCGTTATGAAAGTAGTCTCCAACGCTCAATGGCTATCTAGATTGTATCATGCTCCCCCCTTAAAGAAATTTGTCCTCAAATTTGGACCTTTAAACAAGAGAAATGGAGCTTCATTAGTAAATTTAACTTGGACATAAGCAAGTGCCTCAAACTAACAAGGAAATCATATTTTAGCAAATTTATGATAAATCCAAGCATCCAAATCAATAAGTAAGACAAATCTATCATTCAAACCAAAATCTAATGATACTCATGGACAAAACAAAGCATAAAAGCTACCCAAAATATGAGAATTGTCATGAAATACCTCCAATCTACACACCAAGTATGCCCCAATATAAGAATTATCAAGAAAAGTATTAACTCTCATCGCTTTATCAAGTCCAAGCATAAGCATAAGCCAAATAAACAAGTCATTCTTGAATTCAAGCTGACATGAGAAATCAAGAATAAGAATGGAATGTTGAAACAAAACAAGCCTCTTGGTTTCACCAATATTATCATTCAAGAAAGATTTAGCATGCTTTTTTTAAACTCATAACACCAATCCATATGAAAGTTATCAACTTGCTTTAAAGTTAAAGCACTAGTGTAGTGGAACAAATTAGCTCTATCAAATATATGAGTGGAATAAGTTAGAAAGTTTACACAAAGTAAAGAGCTTTCTTCTTTTTCAAAAGGTTTAGCTTCCGAAACAATCTCATTAGTAATCTCAAACGACTTCTCAAAAAATGGAGCAGGTAAATTCAAATCAAACTCAAAAGATCCCATCTCACAATCAAATAAGAAAGAATCAAATGACCTAAAGCTTGAAACTTTACCACTCAATTCACCTTCAAATAAGCAATCATCACCAATTAATAAATGATCCTCAAAATAAAAGTATGAACAATAGAAATCAATGGGTCAAACTCAACAAAATCACATAAAGGTGGAACGTTTATGCTTTCCTCAACCTCAATCAATGCTTCTTCATAAGCAAATAGGCCATTCAAACCATCAAAACAAATAGAATCACTATTTAGTGTATCTCCACAACTCAAAGAATCATTAGAATCAATAAATGTACCCAAACTAACACTTGAAATATCACTATGATTATCACAATAAGAAAGAGTGTTAGGCTTAGCGTTCATACCTTGATGCACTTCTAAAGATTCTATTTTACCTCCTTGAAGAGTGAAAGAATCTTCACTTTGAGCTAGGGTGGCTTCGGTCACTTCACTTGGAGTTCTTTCTTGAAAACTTCCACTTGAAATTTTCTTCAAAGGATCTACACAATAAGCCAAACAACTAGCAAGAAAAGAATTGGTCATGAAAGAATTATAAGAATAATGTACCTTACTTGAACTCTCTTGTTTTCTCTCTTCTTTCTTTTCAATCTTTTCTTTTCCTTCTTTCTTGTATCTCTCACTCAACTTTATATGCATATAGTCTTCACTCACTTGAAACGGAGTCAAAGGAGTAAGGACTATTTTTTTTGCGATTTTCCTCAAAAGAATATTTATTAGTCCTCCCATCATGGAGAGCATCCTTGTCATATTGCCATGGCCTCCCCAACAATAAATGACATGCTTGCATGGGCACCACATCATAAAGAATATCATCAATATATTTTCAAATTTTGAAACTCACCAAGACTTGTCTAGTCACTTTAAGTTCACCACATTCATTAAGCCATTGGAGTTTATAAGGACGAGTATGCCTTTGTGTCTTCAAGTTCAATTTGTCAAACATAGAAGCACTAGTAGCATTAGTACAACTACCACCGTCAATAATCAAAGAACACACTTGATCTTTAATCTTACACCTTCCATGGAACAAGTTCTCTCTTTGGTTCATATGTTTCATCACTTGTGCACTCAACACTCTTCTAACAACAAACAAAGGTAAATTAGGAGTGCCATATTCTACTTCATCATCACTTTCGGCTCCCTCTTCTTCACATGATTCTCTACTTTCTTCCCTTTCATAAGCTTCTTCCATAAGGATTATGGTTCTTCTATTAGGACATTCACTCATTTTATGACCATATCCTTGACATTTGTAGCACCTATTAGACTTAGAATTTTAGAAACAAGGTTTAGAATTGTTACCTCCCTCCTTAGCCTCCACCTTTGGTTTGCCTTTGTCATTTTGCCACTTGGAGTCAAATTTTGGCTTGTTTTCATTTGGCTAGAAATTTCATGCTTAAGCCCCACCAAAAATCTAGAAATCATGAGTCTTCCATTATCATCAAGACTGGCTCTAACCATAGTGGTCTCCAACTCTTCAAAGTAAGCCTTCACATTCTTGTTTCCTTGCTTCTTATTGTAAAATTTGGCAAGCAAGTCATTCACATACTCTTAGGGCATAAATCTTGCTCTCATAACCACCCTAAGAAACCCCCAAGAATGAATAGCAATATCTCCATTTCTATTTCTATCCCGTTTCTCTTTCTCCCACCAAGAAGAAGCATAACCAACAAGTTTAGAAATGACATGCTTGAACCTCTTTGTATCGAATACATTGTTAAGCTCAAACATCCTTTCCATTTGTATTTCCCATTCTAAAAATTCCTTGGGGTCACTATTTTCCTTGAAAGTAGGAAGTGAAGTCTTGCTGCTATTAAGACCCCGGTCTTCTTCATCTCCCCATCTTTTACCATGTTCTTCATTACCAACATTTTCATCATAACCATAATCATAAGCATCATTCAAGTTTCTACCTTGATAGTTCCTACCATGCCTTCCACCTCTCCCTCGAAAGTCTCCTTGTCCATTCCTTCTAGGTTGGACTCTAACCGGTTCATCATATTGCTCGTCATAGTCTAAATCATCATCAAAGTCATTTTGCGGTTGTTGTGGCCTAAGAGGTTGTTGTTGATGCTCAACTCTTGCTTGTCTACCTTGTGGAAGTGGACCTTGTCTTGGTACTTGATTGTTGTCAACTTGTGGTTGATTGATTAGCCTTTCAATTTGTGGTGCGGTAGGAGTAGAACTATTTTATGGTGTTGCACTAGTTCCCACTCCTTGGTTAGGATTAGGTGACAAGGCTTGCCATTGGTTAAAAAGGTTATCATGAGACATGACCATATTTTTCATGTTATCAACTTTCATAATCAAAGCTTGTAAAGCCTCCAAAATAGTCTAATTAGAGACTCCCTCATTTGGAGTTGAAGTACCTCCAATATTCAAAGACATAGTACCTACAAATAAAGAAAACAAGTTAAAATAAAAGGATCTCTCCAATTCACTCCCTTAGTGTATCCCTCAAAATTGCACTCAAATTTTACCACTCATGTATCGCTCTTATGCCCTCGACTTTTAGGCACACACTCTAAGAATCTCAACACTCAAGCCTTTTTTCACTCTTGGATGAATATCCTAAGTTGATATCAAACTCAATCAATGTGCTTTCACGTGGACCTTCCAACTTCGGGGCGAGAATGGAGTTTATGTGACTCAACAAAGAAGCTAAAATAACAAAAGGACAATGGAAGCAAGAAATTAACAACGAAACTAAAGAGAAAAGCACAAAAAAATTAACACGAAATAAAATAAAGCACAAAAAAAATTAGTTTATCATTAAGTATGAACTAATACTTAAGTAAACTAGCTAGAATAAGTAAGAAAAGAAAGAAAGAAAGAAAGAAAGAAAGAAAAAGAAACAAACTAAAAAGGCTATTTTTTTGAAATTGGGCAAAAATGGGTTACTAGACAAAAGTGGCTAATTTCGAATTGTGCTGCAAAATATGGATATTCCTGCAAAATTCGAAATTCCAGCATTCTTCCTCAAGTTCTTCATTTTTCAATCCCAAATTCAATCAAAAACACCTCAAATCTTCACCAAACCTCACCAAATTTGAAATACAAGTTCCCTACAACTCCATGAACAAACCTCAAACAACAATTTCTTCAAACAACTATCAAATCAACAAAACTCATTTTCATGTTTTGAAGCTTATGCTTCAATAATGAAGTTTTTTCTTCAAGTTTTCCACTCTAAATTAATCCAAACCAAATTTCAAACTCCAAATCAAGCACCCTTCAAAATCAAATAACCTCCAACAAACAAATTCAGGTCTTTTTTTTTAGTAAAAGTGCTACATATTTGAACTCAAAGAACCAGCCAAAGAGGTCACGAACCAAACACCCAATATTCAGCAGCTTATTTAAGAACAAGCTCAACAATTCAGTCCCACAATTATTTAGCCCTCAATTTCGAAGCAACCAAACCCAACAAATAATTTTCTAAAACCAACAATTCTTCAAATTTCATATCAAATCTTTTTGAACCAATGAACCCAGCAGCTCCTAGGGTTAATAGAATTTTACGAGCTTCAATAGTGATTGAGAATCATATTTCAGCTCACATGATCATTTGGATCTCAAAGCACCCACAATTGAATACGAAATTTTCAGAATCAAACTTAATAGAGGGAACCCAAACAAGAACGGTAGTACAACTATTTTGATTTATTTTTTGTGAATCTTTTTTTTAATTTTCTGATATAGAAATAAAAAACCTACACAGTATATATATGAACACTGTGATGACCTGCCCGGTCGTTTTAAGAATTTATGTCCCGATCCCCTATTAACTACTTTCTCCGAGTTTATTTATGCTATTTTAATTTGCCGGGAGGTTCGGTTTTGAGTTTTAGAGAGTTTTGGGACACTTAATCTCTAAATGAGAGCTTAAGTGTTGGAAAGTTGACCGTAGTCGGAACAGTATGAAGACGACCTCAGAATAGAAATATGATGGTTCTGTTAGCTCCGTTGGGTGATTTTGGGCTTAGGGGCATGTTCAGATTGTGTTTTGGAGGTCCGTAGCTAATTTAGGCTTGAAATGCCGAAAGTTAAATTTTTGAAGTTTCCGGTTCGATAGTGAGATTTTGATCCGAGGGTTGGAATAGAATTTTGGAAGTTGGAGTAGCTCTGTAGTGTTTAATGTGACGTGTGTGCAAAATTTCAGGTCATTCGGACGAGGTTTGATAGACTTTTTGATCGAAAGTGTATTTTTAGAGTTTTTGGAATTCTTAGGCTTGAATCCGATGAAAAATAGGTATTTTGATATTGTTTTGAGCGTTCCGAAGGTTAGAACAAGTTTGAATGATGTTTTAGGATTAGTTGGAAGGTTTGGTTAAGGTCCCAAGGGCCTCAGGAGAGTTTCGGGTGGTCAATCGGATCATTTCATGATATTTGGAGTTGCAGAAAATTTGTAGATCAGTGCTGCGGAGAAATGACTTTCGCGTTAGCGAGTGGGTCCTCGCATTTGCGAAGGGTTAGCTGATGAAGCTGGGAATTTAAGCCTTTTCTTTCGTGAGGAAGTGTATGCATTCGCGAAGGGTTGGGCATTTGGTAAATGTGTTCACGTGAGGTGGATCGCGTTCGCGTAGAGGAAAAGTGGTCAGCTGGGTTTGAGGTATTTTATTCTTCGCGTTCGCGAGAGGGGGAAGCGATCACGAAGGGTGGTCTGAATAAAGTATCACGTTCGTGATTGGAAGTTCGTGATCGCGAAAGTGGAAATTTGGTCAAAGTTATTTTGTGCTTCGCGAAGAAGGATTTCAGGCCTGGGCAGAAGGTTTAAATAATCGTCTTGTCCGCAATTTTGGGGTTTATTTCTTCCATTGGTGGTCGTTTTTGGAGACTTTTGAAGAGGATTGAAGAGTGATTAGAGAGGAATCATTTGGAGGTAATATTTTTGACTTCATAACTCATTTATATATGATTAAAGACCTAATTAGTGGTGGACAAATTTGGGCAAAAGGGGTAATTAGGGCTTGAGATTAAGAGACCTTAAAATGGGTATTTGAGGGACCAATTGAGGTCCGATTTTGGTACTTTTGGTATGACTAAACTCGTGAGAGCGTGAGGATTTTGAAAATATAACTTTTACCTGATTCTGAGACGTAGGCCCGAGGGGCATTTTGGTCATTTTACCTAATTTCGCGTATTAGCTTAGAATTTCTTTGTAGAATCAGTTACTTGAAGTGTTATTTATATTATGCAATTGAATTGAATAGATTTGGGCCATTTGGAGTCGAGTACTCGTGGCAAGAGAGTGGTTTCGGGTTGATTTTGAGCCGGTTCGAGGTAAGTGGCTTGCCTAACCTTGTGTGGGGGACCTTTACCCTTAGGATTTGGTATATTTGGTAATTAAAATGCCTTGTACGTGAGATGCGGAGTGTGTACTTGTGCTAATTGTTGGACATCCAATTTTCATTAAGTAATTACTAGTATGTTTCCTTTCCTGTTTTTATTACTCGCACTATTAAGCCTGTTGTAGCTTATGAAAGCATATCTAAGTGATTTAATTGCTTTATTTGCTCAAACTACCTTACCTAAATTATGTGCAACATGATAGGCTAGAATTACTTGTTGCCTTAATATGAAATTTACCATTTCTGAATATTTTCCTGTTGTTGTTGTGTATTTACATTGGGACTACCGATGTGGGATTCCGGTAGATCCCGCTTGTCCGTTTATTTGAGACTATGGATGTGGGATTCCGATAGATCCCCCTTGTCTGTTTATTTGGGACTACGGATGTGGGATTCTGGTAGATCTCCCTGCACAATTATATGGAACTACAGGACTGCACCCGGTAGATTCCCCCAGTACCGGGTATTTATATTTGAGACTATAGATCAGAATTCCTGTAGATCCCCGCGCACTGATGGTTGGACTACGGGATGGGATCCCGCGAGATTGATAACTTGGGAATATGATGCATTTTACACTCCTTCTTGCTTAAGTTTTGATTAGAAATATGTACAAAATAGTCCCAAAGGCTTACAAGTTGTGCTTGATTGCAGGTTTGATCAAGGTGACAAAGTGTCAAAATCTAGCTCAAAAAGGAGTGAAACTTGCACAAGTACCAAGATAAGACAAAGTTCAGTCAAAACAGGGCCAGTGCGACCGCACACCATTCTGTGCGGTCCGCAAAAGTGAAGTTCAGAGAGGTTGCTTTTCAGGCCATAAAGCAATGCGGCCGCAAAGGGTTTTGTGCAGTCCGCATTGGGTTCACCGGGAAGGTTTAGAGAGTGTCCAGTTTGAAGGTTGAAGCCCAATGTGGTTTGCGGTTCATTTTGTGCAGACCGCAATAGAAGCCACCACGGCCTCACTCGACTTTGTGCGGCCCGCATTGCCTAAGTTTAGAGAGCTGATTATTCAAGCCCAGAGCCTTAGTGCGGCCGCACTCGATTTTGTGAGGTCCGCACTAGCCCCGTAGGGGTATTTTTGTCCAGAATTTTTAGCCTAGTATAAATAGATTCTTTTTCCATTTTTATGTTATCAGATAGTTTTGTACTGAGAGCTGCGCTCATGGCTTCGTTTCTTTTACCTATTTTGAGTAATTTTAGCTTGATTTCAACATTGAATCTTCAAGTTTTATTTAGCAATTAATTATTATGAGCTTTTCTTCATCTATTGCCTTGTTTTCTTCTCTAATTATGAGTAGCTAGACCCATAATCTAGGGTTGTGGCTCAACCCTAGTGTGGGTAATTGATGAGTCTTGTGTTTTAGGGCTTGATTGACTATGAGTGTTTGATATTTGGACTAATTTCATATTTAATTGTTGAATTAGTGGTTGCAAACACTAGTTATTGTTTAGTTGACTTTGGCTCTTCTTGAGAAAGAGAGCCTAAGTCTCTGAAATTGGTTCAACAAGGAATTTGGGCGTACTCAAGAGATTGATATCCCGATTAAAGGGGTTAAACCTAGAGATAGTAATACTCGACTTGAACCTCAATTGCTTGCACAAATTTGCATACCCAATTAGACTTGAGAAAGTCAATTAGGGCAAAATCACTTAAACCACCGAGAGGTGTAAAGTGAGTAGAATCGTGCAATGGTTATATCATACTCCCCAAATATGACAATCCAGATTTAAACTCAAGAATCCGTTAATTAACCACCTAGGGGAAAGTCACTACCCTATTGCCTTTTATCTATTTGATCAATTCTCAATAGTCTAATCTTAGCTTAATTAGCATAATTACCATCGTAGTATTATACAATTAGAAGTAAAATCGAAACCCAAAAATATTTAGAAGAGTAATTTGGAACAAATACACAACTCCACTTTAAATAGACACTCAACTCCAACATCTAGCTCCCTGTGAAAATCAATCCCGACTCATCGGGTAAAAGCTATTTCGACCTCTCTCGCTACTCAATAGTAGTGCAGGGTTGGCCTCGATCAACTTTTTGGCGCCGTTGCCGGGGATCGAACGATTTTGGCTATCTATATATCTAGTTTTGTGTATTGTTCTTCTTTCCTTCTTTGTTACTAATTTGTGTGTGTCACAACTTCAGGTACCAAACGGCAGCAAACAACGCCAATGACCCTTTTGGAAATATGATTGCGGGGGAGGAGGTAGATGATATTGGAGATGATGAGGTGTCTATTATACCTCTAGGACAACGTAGAGGCCGCCAGGCCAATGCTAATGCCAATGACAATATTCCAGACCCTTCTCTGCCACCTCCAAGAGTGGCTCCTCGAGTGCTTCTGAACCAAGGCTATGCAAGTGCTATTGTCCCACCCCGAATCCGGGCGAGAAACTTTCAAATAACCAATGTGATGTTGACATTGCTGGAGCAGCGTGGGTATTTCACGGGCACTGCCAATCACAATGCTTACAAACATCTCAAAGGGTTCGTGGATACCTGTTGGAGGAGCAAGCAAACTAATGTGTCCAAAGATGCACTACGGTTGAGACTCTTCCCATTCTCACTTAGAGGGAAGGCACTGGATTGGCTTGAGCGACTTCCCAACTATTCCATCACTACTTGGGATGAGTTGGAGGACAAGTTCATTGCAAAATTTTTCTCACCGGGGCATATGACTGCATTAAGAAATGAGATCTTGGCTTTCAAACAGGAGCCAACCAAACCTTTGCATGAGATTTAGGAGCGCTATAGAACAATGGTGAAGGAATGCTCCAACAATGATATGATCGAGGCGATGATCCAACAGACTTTCTACTGGGGCGTTATTATAACAAACCAATGCATAGTGAACCAACTTGCTATGGGAAACTTCATGAAACTGTCTTATGATGAGGCTTGTGACATTCTTGATGAGATGGCTGACACTTCTTCTGCGTGGCAGAGTTGAGCCAATGTGCCCCAGGGTGACCCCATGATTACTCATTTGCACAAGGAGTTACATGATCATGGGCATGCTATAGCTGAGTTGACAACTATAATGAACCAACTAGCAAAGGCACAGTTGCAATAAGTTCAAAATCCTCGCCAATTAAATGCTATGGAGGGTGTCAACATGCTAGTCAATAAAAGAAAACAAAGAGGGCAACAACACCAAGGGAATTCGGAGCAATTTGATAATGATTATGGGGGATTCCAAGATGATGGTTATGATGGGCAAAATGAAGAGGTGCAATACGTGAATAATTATCAAAGCCAAAGGGGAAATTCTTCCAACCAACAATAATGGAGACCCAGGGTAATTGGGGCAATTAACAACAAGGCAATGGTAATTGGGGGAGCAACAACCAAAACTCGAACTGGGGAAATCAGAAAAACAATCAAAACAATCAAGGAAATTGGAATGGTAACAACAACAATTGGTGTGGTAACAATAATCAAGGTGGATGGAACAATGGCAACCAAGGAAACCGGGGGCAAGGCTTTCAAAGGCCCCCAATGTACCAACAACCAAACAATCCGCCTCCATTTCCATCCCAATATCCTAGTTCTTCTAACAATAATATGGAGCGAATTGACATGATGTTCGAACAAATGATGAAAAAGAATGCGGATTCTAATGCGCAGTTGGCTTCCCACAATACCTCAATCAGAAACTTGGAGGTGTAGTTAGGCCAAATCTCATAGTCTTTGAATACTCGTCCTAAGGGGGCTCTACCTAGTGATACGGTGGTTAACCCGAAGGGTGGGAACAATCATGTTATGGCAGTAACTACAAGAAGTGGGAGAGGCGGTGATGTGAATGCCTCCAAACAAAAGAAAATTTTGAGTGATGAAGTTGAGTTGCAAGAAGATGAAGTTCCTTTGGTGGTTGAAAATGTGATTGATGACAATGTGAACAAAGAAGTGAGGATTGATATTCAAGATGCCGAGGTGGAAACTCAAAATGACGTGAACCCATCTAGAGAACACGTAATAGACATGCCGGAGTTGATTGTGCCTAAAGCCAAGGAACCTTTGCCAAGGCCACCTCCGCCTTATCCTCAAAGGCTCGCGAAGCAGAAAAATGAGAATCAGTTTAAAACGTTCATTGACATGATGAAGAGCTTATCCATTAATGTGCCTTTGGCGGAGGCTCTTGAACAAATGCCGGGCTATGCTAAATTCATGAAGGACTTGGTGACAAAGAAACGGTCCATGGGTTGTGAAACTATAAAGATGACTCACCAAGTTAGTGCTATAGTGCATTCAATGGCCCCGAAGCTTGAAGACCCCGGTACTTTCACCATTCCTTGCACCATTGGGAGTGCTGACTTTGCTAAGGCTCTATGTGATTTGGGGGCTAGTATCAATTTGATTCCCTACTCAGTTTTCAAGACTTTGGGTATTGGGAAACCAAGGCTGACTTCCATGAGATTGCAAATGGCTGATAAAATGATGAAGAGACCATTGGGTATTATTGATGATGTCCTTGTCCAGGTGGACAAGTTTATCTTGCAAGCTGATTTTGTGATCTTGGACTGTGAGGTGGATTATGAAGTTTCAATCATATTGGGGAGACCGTTCCGTGCTACAGTGAAGGCCTTAGTTGATGTGGAAGCATGAGAGCTCACCTTCCGGGTGGGTGATGAAAAAATGGTCTTTCATGTGTGCAAGTCAATGAAGCAGCCCAATAGTATCGAGGTGTGCTCTTTTGTGGACCTTGTCACAGCAGTGATAGTTGATGATACCAGTGCAATGATCAATGTGGAGGACCCTCTTGAGGCCGTATTGCTGAATCTTGATGTCAATGAGGATGCAAGCCGGGTGGAGTGTGTGAATGTTTTACATGGAATGGGCTCGTACTCTTATGAGCCTAGAAACTCTCTTTGGATCTATAGAATAGGAAGACTCTGCCAATAAAGCCTTCAATTGAGGAACCTACGGTGTTGGAGTTGAAGCCGTTGCCTCCATACCTTAGGTATGAGTTCTTAGGCCCTAGTTCTACTTTGCTAGTTATTCTTTCTTCTTGTCTTACTAACTTGCAGGTTGATGCCACATTGCGGTGCTTCAAAAGTGGAAAAAGGCAATTGGATGGACTTTAGCTGATATTCAGGGGATAATCCCTACATTCTGTATGCACAAGATTATTCTGGAAGATGATGCAAAACCCTCCTTGGAACATCAAAAGAGGTTAAACAAGGCAATGCAAGAAGTTGTGAAAAAGGAGGTGATCAAGTGGTTGGATGCCGGGGTTGTGTACCCCACTCTGATAGCTCTTGGACTTTGCCGGTGCAATGTGTACCAAAGAAGGGTGGCATGACCGTGGTTGTAAATTCACAAAATGAGTTGATTCCTACTAGAACCGTCACCGGTTGGAGGGTATGCATGGACTACCGCAAGCTGAATAAAGTGACTCGCAATGATCACTTTCCATTGCCTTTTCTTGATCAGATGTTAGACCGACTTGCTGGGCGTGCCTTCTACTGTTTCTTGGATGGGTATTCTGGATACAACCATTGCTTTGGAAGATCAGGAGAAGACCACATTCACTTGTACATATGGCACCTTTGCCTTTTCTTGGATGCCTTTTAGGCTGTGTAATGCACCGACTATATTTCAGCGGTGTATGATGGCCATTTTCACCTATATGGTGGAAGATATTCTAGAGGTATTCATGGATGACTTCAGTGTTTTAGGCGATTCATTTGATGAGTGTTAATCTTGATAGAGTTTTGGCCCATTGTGAAGAAACCAATCTTGTTCTCAATTGGGAGAAATGCCACTTTATGGTGGAAGAGGGCATAGCTCTTGGGCATAAAATTTCAAAGTATGGTATTGAGATAAATAAAGCAAAAATTGATGTGATTTCAAGGCTCCCTCCCCTACCTCTGTCAAGGGAGTTAGAAGTTTTCTTGGGCATGTGGGGTCTACCGAAGACTTATCAAAGATTTTTCAAAGGTAATGAATCCCTTATGCAAGTTGTTTGAAAAAGATGCCAAGTTCGTGTTTGATGAAAAATGTATGCAAGCCTTTGAACTTCTCAAGCATAAGTTGACCACCACTCCTATCATTACCGCACCTAATTGGAGCTTGCCCTTTGAGCTCATGTGTGATGCGAGCGATGTTGCGGTTGGGGCGGTTTTGGGTCAATGAGTGAACAAAATGTTTCATCCGGTATACTATACGAGCAAGCCAATGAATAACTACACAGTGACTGAGAAAGAACTTTTGGCTATTGTGTTGACAATGGAAAAATTTTGGCTGTATCTCATGGGTGCCAAGGTCATAATTCATACCGACCATGCCGCACTCCGGTACTTGATGACGAAGAAGGATTCCAAAGCTAGACTAATGCAATGGGTCTTGTTACTTCAAGAGTTTGATTTGGAGATTGTGGACCAGAAGGGTAGTGAAAACCAAGTGGCGGGCCATTTGTCCCGCTTAGAGGAGGAGGGGAGGCCTCGTGATGGCCTAGAGATCAATGATTCATTTTCCGACGAACAACTCCTTTCAGTGTCGGTGAATGGTATGCCATGGTTTGCGGACATTGCTAATTTCCTTGTGACTGGTATAATCTTGTGTGAGCTCTCTTATAACCAAAGGAAGAATCTCAAACGGGATAGTTTGGATTTCTATTGGGATGAGCCATACTTGATCAAGATTTGCACGGATGGTGTGATCCGAAGGTGTGTCCCGGAGGAGGAACAATTGAGTATCTTAGAGGCTTGCCATTCCTCACCCTATGGTGGTCATCACGGTGGGGTGAGGACCGCCTCGAAAGTTCTTAGTTGTGGGTTTTATTGGCCAACTTTGTTCAAAGATGCAAGTGATTTTGTGAAAAGATGCGACGAATGCCAAAAAGCGGGTGGAATTTTGAAGAAAGATGAGATGCCTCTCAATACCATTCTTGAAGTGGATATCTTTGATGTATGGGGCATTGATTTCACGGGCCCATTTGTTAGCTCTTGTGGGAACACATGCATTCTTGTGTTGGTTGACTATGTTTCGAAGTAGGTTGAAGTCGTGGCTTTACTTAACAATGAGGCCCGGAGTGTTGTTGCATTTCTCAAGAAGAGCATTTTTACAAGATTTGGTACTCCTTGTGCAATCATAAGTGATGAGGGGGAGGTCTCATTTTTGCAATAGAGTTTTTGACACTTTGCTTGCAAAGTATGGTGTCAACCACAAGATTTCTACTCCCTATCATCCTCAAGCGAGTGGCCAAGTTGAAGTCCCGAACAGGGAAATCAAGAGTATATTGTCAAAGACGGTCAATGCAAATAGGACCGATTGGTCAAAGAAATTGGATGACGCTATATGGACTTATAGGACTGCTTACAAGACTCTGATTGGTATGTCTCCGTGTGGGTTGGTGTTTGTAAAAGCTTTCCATCTACCGGTTGAGTTAGAGCACAAGGCCATGTGGGCTTTGAAGAAGCTAAATCTTGAATGGGATGTTGCAACCAATCTTCGTGTGGAGCAGCTTAATGAACTTGATGAATTCCGATTCCATGCCTACTCTAGTTTGTCCTTGTATAAGGACAAAATGAAGTCCCTTTATGATAAATATGTTCGTGGAAAGAAGTTCAAAGTGGGTGATTTGGTTCTCTTGTTCAATTCTCGGTTACGTCTGTTTCCGGGAAAGCTTAAGTCAAAATGGAGTGGACCCTTTGAAGTGGTGCTTGTGACTCCTTTTGGTGCCCTTGATTTGAAAAACAAAAATGGAGAGGTATTCAGAGTTAACAGGCACCGGGTAAAGTACTATCTTGGCAAAATTGATGACAGCCACGTGGTGGCACTTCTTCATCTCAAGTAAATTGATGGTAACATGCGTCGTGCCACGACGTTAAATCAGACATTTCTTGGGAGGCAACCCATGTGTTTATCTTCTAGTTTTTCTTTGATTTTCATTGTAGTGTAGGATTTATTTTTGGACTGACTGGTTGTGAGATGCTGTAGGATTGTGCTGATGCAGTGCAGGAAAAAGTTGGAAAATGACTACTCTCTGAAGATTGTCAATACGAATCACACTGCCATTTTGTGCGGCCGCAAAGACCTTAGTGCGGGGGCAAGAAATCAATGCGGACCGCACTGATAAAGTGACAAAACGGAGGTTCTCTGAAGTTTACCACCGCGACCACATTGCATTTTGTGCAGTCCACGGTGGTCCACTGTGGCCGCATTGCATTTTGTGCAGACCGCAATGGTTGATTTGTTTGAGCCCTATGGTTTCGAGGACCGCAGTGCCATTTTGTGCGGTCTGCGGCGGATAGGTGAGCTGGGGCCCCGGACCTTTTTCTATAAATAGGACCGGAGGCCCTCATTTTAAACTTTTCGATCTTTTTACTCTTAGAGCTTTAAAAATCACTGTTCATCTCCACTTATTGCACGTAACTGACTACTAAGGCTTGTTCATCATCTCAGCATCTCATTTCTGGTACTTTAATCACATTTTATTTGTTTAATTTTGCATTTTCTTTTCATTTTTTTTCTTGCTTCTTCTTCTTGCCCTACCCGTTTTTCTTTCAATAGTGTAGCTTAGGTTGGGTAATTTTTGTTTAAAGTTAGTTTAGGTAGTTAGAACACTGAACCAATAATTAGGGACTCACTATTAAGTGAACAATTGGACTAAAATTGATCAACACTTGAACCTTAGGTTGGCATTACTGATGGGCGTTCAGTGCGGACCGCGGTGGATTTTGTGCGGTCCACGGTGCCCCTGTGCGGTCCGCAATGGTATTTTGTGCGGACCGCAGTGTCAAAGTCCTACAAGCTGATCAATGGAGGACCGCAGACGCATTGCATTTTGTGCGGTCCGCGGTGCCTCAATGCGGACCGCATTGCTATTTTGTGCTGTCCGCAGTACATATATTCAGAGAGTGGGTAGTGTGAACCCCACCTCTGTGCAGACTGTAATGGTATTTTGTGCGGTCCGCAATGGCATCTTTGCGGCTGCACTGCATTTTGTGCGGTCCGCACTCTGCAACAAGTGAACTGTCTGCAACATTTTTTTCTGTAACTGTGAATTACAATGTTTTTCTGGATACTAACAAGTCTAATGAATGTTGTTTGCAGACAACGGTGAAATCATGAGGCAAAGGTGGTAAACAACTAGGCTGGGGAGAGTCCTCCCGGGGTGGGAAACAAAATATGATAAAGTTGACCCCCCAAGCCCGACAAAACATAAAAAACACAAGGATAATCATTAGAGCTGCTGATAGGGCTATTGATTAGTCGAGGAGTGAGTACGAACCCTCCTGGGAGGCATCATCAGACTCCGTGACAGAGTACATTACTGACTGGCCGGAGAGAAACAGATTGAGAGATACACCGCTAACATCCCCCACTACCTAAGCTTCAGTTCATGTATCTTCTGAGTCGTCTAACGGCTTAGCTAACGGCAGTGGAGATGAGTACTCCACCTCTCCCACAGCTTCATTATCCGGAGAGGATGCAGTACTGGAGGAAGGGGAAGAAGCACATGGGGTGAGCCCCAAGTTGGCGGGGTTGAGCGGACTAGGAACCCGGAGGCATGGGAGGACCGGTTCATCAGTGAGATTGCCTACTACAAGTTCAGAGAGTGGTGGGCAAAGAAGAGGTTGATTCCGGAGAGAAATCATTACCTGGGATCTTTTGCCTCACAATCCAAATGTGTTGAGGCAATTCAATGATAGAGCTGGATGGGACTACTTTATCGTGCACGTGGATGATGCAAATGAGCATTTGGTGAAAGAATTCTACACCACCGTGGCCCGCATCAAAAAGGGTACCACGGTCACCAAAGTCCGGAACTTGAAAGTAAAGTTTGATGGCAAGACCATTATTGACTATTTGGGCTTCATAGAGAAGGATGAGTCCCTGTACCTTGACAAGATGAAATTGGGTGAAGAGGCCCGTTCGTGGTTAGCGGAGTACTTGGAAATCCTAGGTACCACTCGGGGGTAAAAATATTGAGGAGGACACTGAATTTTGAGGCGAAGGGGTGGGAGACATTTTGTGTAGCAGGCTAGATCCTACCACCCATGACAACTCACTCCCACTTCACCAGGCGATCTTAGTTGCATTAATCATGGCAGGGTACCCGATCAATGTCGAGAATGTCATGTCCTGGGTTATTTCACGGGTGGTGAGTGAGGGTGACAGGTCCTACCCATTCCCCAACTTTCTGACAATGTACTTCAAGGGCCTCAATATGGAGAAGCGGGGATTTGATGTGAAGGTGAAGGCAAATGCACCCTTCTCATGGTATAGCCTGCAGGGTGATGACAACCCCAAGGGCAAGCACTCCAAAGGAAAATCCACTATTTCAACTGGCTAGTCTGAAGAGCTAGTAGTAGCAGTGACTACTCCACCGCCTCCTCCCACTGCAGTAGATATGGCCCCTGGTCCATCCACCTCCACAGAGCCAAAGATACCTTCCACCTCTGCCTATCCATTGACTGCCCACCGTTTGAGCCAGGCCCTCACTAGTATCAACAACTGGATGCAGACAACTACTTCTAAGCTGTTTGTGTTATCTACTACCATGGCAGCTCAGTCAGTTCCTCCGCCTCCACAGGTCCCATAGTCTATTGAGGACGCTCTCAAGGATATTCTGGACAACCAAAAGAAGATCCTTGATACTCAAAAAGTGCTCACGGACCCTGTTGATTCACACGGAAAGTCTCTCAAGGAGCTTGCTAGGGAGGCCAAGAAGATGAGGAAGACTCGAGCTTCCAAGGAGTCCGTGAAGGAGTTGCGGGTTGAGGTTGACAGGTTGAAGGCAGATCATCTACCTTTGCATTTGCTACTACATGACCCGGTGCCAGCAGCCCATCCCCAGCCAGTGTAGTCGGAGAGGCCTCCCAAGAGGAAGAGGGTGATCCCCCAGACAGATGATGCAGTGATCCAGTTGGTAGACCCACCGGAGACTTCCTCCAGTCAGCCACAGGATGCTGCTCAGGAGCCTGTCCAAGCCCAGGTCCCAGCAGCAGAGCCACAGGTCACAGGGAGCCAGTCTCAGGTTCCCGAGCATATTGAGGACCCAGATAGAGGACCCTATGCAGACGGATGGTCCATAGGGAGTTTCTGTATCCTCTTTCCTTTATTTTTGGTGCTTATTTTGCTTAGTTGGCATTGAGGACAATGTCAGCTTTCATTTGAGGGGGTAGACCCTACTTTGATTGTTTTGGATGACTGTATATATATGACAGATTTTTATTTCTTTCTTTCTTTTTCATCTTTGGTGTCTATATAATTCCGCATTTCATTACATTTTCCATATTTTTTTTACCTTGGGTCTGTATATAAAAGTTATGTTACATTGTATATATTCATCTCCCTTATTGTATATTCGATTAAACCCCCTCTTGTGAATATTCATTTTACTTTCCGCAATTTTTCTTTCTTAGATTTTTATTTATGTTCGTAGCTTTTTGTTTTGGATTTTTGCAATAAGCATTTGGTTTTCTTAATGCCACGGTTCTTTCCAAAGATGAAGTTTATGTGAACCGGGTGGCTCTTCCCGATGATGGATGGCATGACTACCTTCTTAAGGGTTTGAGTCTATTTTTTTTTCTTCTTGCTTTCTAGTAGTTAGTGGTAAGGGTGCCTCAATAAAAGCTTCACTTGGGCCTAGCACATTTGCCTTTGATCTTATGGTAAAAATAAAATCGTTGTGTATATGATGGTGAAAGTGGTGACCTTGAGACTCTTGTGTTGGCCGATAATCATCAAGTGATTTTTTGGGACCATTGTGGGCTCAAATCTTATCTAAGGTTGATGTGGGCCCCCGATTCTGTGCCTTTAGCGATCCCATAGCTTGTGTGGTGAGAAATTGCATTGCAAGTTTGAGTCCCAAGCCATTGGTCTAGAACTTGCCCTGAATGTTTGTCGAGGCGAAATCCTAAGTATAATTTGACTTGAGACATGGTTAAGGCTCTCATTGATCCAAATAATAGCTTGAACACTTCCATAGCCTACCGATGATAAAATCCCTAGTCAACCCTTTTGAGCCCTAGATCTTTTTCCTTCAATAACCACGATACACGCCTTTACCCATTCTAAAATATACCCTCTCTTGGAACCCAATCATTCCTTAGCACATGGCAAAAATATAAGTTTGGGGGGAGAGACGAGGATTGCAACAAAGTGGTAAAAAGGCACAAAATGAAGAAAAGGAAAGGCAATGAAAAAGAAAGAAAATCAAAAAAGACAAAATGAATGTTCAATGTAGAAATGAATAAAGGGATTCAATAAAAGCAAAGAATGAAAGGTGTGGAAAATTGAGAAAGGACAAAAGAGTTGAAATGAACAAGAAAGAGTGACAGTTTGTCTCTCTAACCCCTTAGAAAGAAGTAAAATGACTTAAAGAGTCAAGTTAATGCATGCCAAAATGAAGCAAACGAAGTGCTTAAGGGAAGATGGAACCTACTTAGACCAAACATTTCCTATCCTGAACTATAAGCCTTCACTATGTCTCCACAAAAGCCCTATATGATCTTGAGTTGAATGAAGCTTACATTAGTGGTGACTAACATAAGGGGCAAGCATATGGTACTTAGAGCCGGACTTGTGACTTTTTCTTGAGAGAGATGAGTGTATTTCCATTAAACTCGTTCTGAGTGCCACTACCCTAAAAGTGAGGTTTGCTTAGGGAGAGTTGAGGATGTGTGAGTTTGGGTTTCACAATGACCAAAGTAATAGAAAGAATTTTTTTGATGTGTTGAGTCCACTCTTGATGCTCTTGTGTCGCACTAAATCCATGGTGTTCAAAGGAGTGAATGTTGTTAATGATTCATTTGTATTGAGGGCAATTGTTAGTCCCAATTGATGCTAGATGAGGTCACTTTAGGACAGCTGAATTTTCTTGGATTTGCTCTTAAGGGATGGGTCTTATTTTGTTTGCTTGAGGACAAGCAAAAGCTTAAGTTAGGGGAAGTTGATAACTGTGGAATATGATGCATTTTACTCTCCTTCTTGCTTAAGTTTTGATTAGAAATATGTACAAAATAGTCCCAAAGGCTCACAAGTTGTGCTTGATTGCAAGTTTGATCAACGGGGTGACAAGGTGTCAAAAATCAGCTCAAAAAGGAGTGAAACTTGTACAAGTACCAAGACAAGAAAAAGTTCAATCAAAACAGGACCAGTGCGGTCGCACACCATTCTGTGCAGTCCGCAAAAGTGAAGTTCAGAGAGGTTGCTTTTTAGGCCATAAGGCAATGCGGCCGCAAAGGTTTTGTATGGTCCGCATTGGGTTCACCGCAGCCGCACTGGATTTCATGCGGTCCACTGAGCGAAGGTTCAGAGAGTTGCCAGTTTGAATGTTGAAGCCCAATATGGTCCGCGGTCCATTTTGTGCGGACCGCAATAGAAGCTACTGCAGCCGCACTCGACTTTGTGCGGTCCGCATTGCCCAAGTTCAGAGAGCTGATTATTCAAGCCCAGAGCCTTAGTGAGGCCGCACTTGATTTTGTGCGGTCCTCACTAGCCCCGCAGGGGTATTTTGTCCAGAATTTTCAGCCTAGTATAAATAGATTCTTTTCCCATTTTTAGGTTATCAGATAGTTTTGTACTGAGAGCTGCGCTCGTGGCTTCATTTCTTTTACCTATTTTGAGTAATTTTAGCTTGATTTCAACATTGAATCTTCAAGTTTAATTTAGCAATTAATTATTCTGAGCTTTTCTTCATCTATTGCCTTGTTTTCTTCTCTAATTATGAGTAGCTAGACCCATAAGCTAGGGTTGTGGCTCAAGCCTAGTATGGGTAATTGATGGGTCTTGTGTTTTAGGGCTTGATTGACTATGGTTGTTTGATATATGGACTAATTTCATGTTTAATTGTTGAATTAGTGGTTGCAAATACTAGTTATTATTTAGTTGACTTTGACTCTTCTTGAAAAAAAGAGCCTAAGTCTCTGAAATTGGTCCAACAAGGAATTGGAGCGTACTCAAGAGATTGACAGCCCGATTAAAGGGTTAAACCTAGAGATAGTAATACCCGACTTGAACCTCAATTGCTTGCACAAATTTGCATACCCAATTGGACTTGAGAAAGTCAATTAGGGCAAAATCATTTGAACCACCGAGAGGTGTAGAGTAATTAGAATCTTGCAATGGTTATATCATACTCCCCAAATATGACAATCTAACCTTAAAATCAAGAATCCGTTAATTAACCACCTAGGGGAAAGTCACTACCCTAGTGCCTTTTATCTATTTGATCAATTCTCAATAGTCTAATCTTAGCTTAATTTAGCATAATTAGCATCGTAGTATTATACAATTAGAAGTAAAATCAAAACCCAAAAATGTTTAGAAGTGTAATTTGGAACAAATACACAACTCCACTTTAGATAGATACTCAACTCCAACATCTAGCTCCCTGTGAAAATCGATCCCGACCTCATCTGGTAAAAGCTGCTTCGATATCTCTCGCTACTCAATAGTAGTGCAGGGTTGGACTCGATCAGAGATCCTTCGGATATATATGATGGACTACGGGACGATACCCCGGTAGATCAACTAGATAGATGTAATTGGGACTACGGGACGGTATCCTGGAAGGTACCCCGGTTGTTATCTCTGTGTTGAGATGTATTTCCTTTCTGTGATTATTTTGCCTCTATTTTGGGTTTTGTTGCTCTTTCTATTCTATGTTATTTCTTACTGTTGCACTTAATTATACTGTCTTGTTCTACATTGTTAGACTTTTTATTTTATTTAACCTCAGTAGGGCCCTGACCTTCCTCATCACTACCGGACCGAGGTTAGGCTTGGCACTTACTGAGTACCGCCGTGGTGTACTCATGCCATTTCTGCACATGTTTTACCATCCTTGAGGCGAGGTGACCGTTCGGAGACTTCCAGGTATATCTGCCGCGTCCGCAGACCAAGGAGTCTCTCTCCACTCTCTCTTTTAGTTATCGCCCTTCTGTGTTTCTTTTGTTTTAGACTATTCTGGAGTTAGAGCACTATGTAGTGATCCTTAGCTTGTGATTCATGGGTTTCCGGGTCATGGAGATATGTATTGGTTTCTGAGAGTTAAATATTGTGTATGCCGAGCAACACTTTTAAACACTGACTTATTAGTCTAATTCTGTTTTAAATTGTTTACTTCCGTAAATTGGTTTATTTTCCGCAATTTAGGCTTACCTAGTCGTAGGGACTAGGTGCCATCACGAGGGTTCACAGAGGGCGAACCGGGGTCGTGACAAGTTGCTATTAGAGCTCTAGGTTCATAGGAGTCATGGATCACAAGCCAGTTTATTATAGTCTCTTTGATCGGTACGGATACGTCTGTACTTATCTACGAGAGGCTATGTAACTGTTAGGAAAATTTTCACTTCCTTTGATTTCCTTGTCGTGCGATATTTTGACATCACAATTCTAAACTTTTGTCTTCTATTCTCTCACAGATGGTGAAGACACGTTCTACCCGAGATGATCAAGCACCGACAACCCCTACTGCAGCCGTCAGAGGTCGGGGCTGTGGTAGAGGCCGAGGACGCACATGTGGTGCAACCAGAGCACTTGCGCGAGCTGCCACCGAGGTACCACCAGCAGTTTCAGCTGGAGTCCAGGCACCTGACACACCTACTGCTACTACTACTCTAGTTCTTTAGGAGACCTTAACACAGTTCATGAGCATGTACACCACTCTAGCCTTAGGCAGGGTTGCTTCCCCTTGCTGCAGCTACATCTCAGGCTAGAGCAGGAGCATAGACTCTCGTTGCCCGTACTCCTGATCAGCAAGTTCATGTTGAGCAGGTTCCTGAGATTATTCTTGTACTGCCTGTAGTGCCAATTCATCCCGAGGACAGGGCAGCGGCTTCCGAGGAGGAGCAACTGAGTCTTGAGAGGTTCAAGAGGTACAAGCCTCCTGTATTCATCGGTCTAGCATCGGAGGATGCTATGGGATTTCTAGATGAGAGTTACCGCATTCTCCGTACCATGGGTATATCAGGATCGAGCAGGGTTTCCTTCACTAGTTTCCATCTTCGAGGAGTCGCCTATGAGTGGTGGCACACCTATAAGTTAGACAATCCGGATGAGGTTGCTTAACTGACTTGGACTCAGTTTTCAGATCTGTTCCTAAGAGAGCATGTTCCTCAGAGCCTCAAGGACACATGGCGCGCAGAGTTTGAGCATTTGCGCCAGGGTACAATGACTGTCTCTGAGTATGCTGTCAGTTACACCAGTTTGTCTAGGCATGCACTAGCCTTGGTTTCTATTGTTCGCGAGAGGGTTCGCCGGTTTATTGAGGGCATTATTCCCAGCATCAGGTCTAGCATGGCTTGTGAGTTGGAGATGGATATTTCTTATCAGCAGGTGGTAAGCATTGCTAGGAGGATTGATGGTATGCATGCTAGGGAGAGAGAGGAGAGGGAGGCCTAGAGGTCTCGAGAGTCAGGCCATTTCTCTGGTGCCCGTGCCCCAGTAGCAGGTCGTCATAGTATGGGTTATATTAGTCATCCTGTTCATTCAGCTCTTCTCGCAGCCAGTTGTATTCCAGCTCCTCCTAGACCTCAGGAGCCTTATTATGCACCTCCGGTATCTAGCGTGCCTCTCGCACGAGGTGCTTTCAGAGGTCAGTCCAGCAGACCTAGCCCAAGCCAGTCATAACCACCATGTCCTCCCAGATCTTGTTTTAAGTGTGGTGACACACGTCATATGGTGAGGTATTTCCCCAGACTTGGGAGGGGTGCACCTCCACAGGCTTCTCAGCCACAACGTGCCCCACAGAGTTCTCAGGCTATGGTTACAGCTCCAGTTGCTACCCCACCTACTCAGCCAGCTAGAGGTTGAGGTCAAGGAGGTAGAGGTCACCCTAGAGGGGGAGGCCAGGCCCGATACTATGCCCTTCCTACCCGTACCGAGGCTGTTGCCTCCGATTCTGTCATCATAAGTATTATACTAGTTTGTCATATAGATGCATTGGTTCTATTCGATCCAGGATCCACTTATTCTTATGTGTCTTCTTATTTTTCTCTTCATTTGGGTGTATCTCGGGATTCTTTGAGTTCCCCTATTTATGTTTCTACTCCTGTGGGAGATTCTCTTATTGTGGACACATCTATCGATCGTGTTTGGTTGCTCTTAGTGGTTTTGAGACCAGAGCCGATTTATTGTTGCTCAGCATGGTAGATTTTGATATTATCTTATGCATGGATTGGTTGTCGTCCCATTATGCTATTCTTGATTGTCACGCCAAAACTGTGATGTTGGCTATGCCAGGTGTACCGCGTGTTGAGTGGAGGGGTACTTTAGATCACACTCCCAGTAGAGTTATCTATTTTCTTAAAGCTCAACGTATGGTTGATAAGGGATGTGACGCGTATTTAGCTTATGTGAGAGATATCAGTATTGATACCCCTTCAGTTGATTTAGTTCCAGTAGTACGGGATTTTCCCGATATGTTTCCAGCTGATCTTACAGGCATGCCGCCTAATAGAGATATTGATTTTGGCATTTATCTATTGCCATGCACTCAGCCCATTTCTATTCCTCTGTATTGTATGGCTCCTCTTGAGTTGAAGGAGTTGAAGGATCAGTTATAGGAATTGCTTGACAAGAGTTTTATTTGGCCCAGTGTATCATCTTGGGGTGCTCTTGTCTTGTTTATGAAGAAAAAGGATGGTTCTATGCATATGTGTATTGATTATCACCAGTTGAACAAGGTTACAGTGAAGAACCATTATCCTTTGCCTCATATTGATGATCTGTTTGACCAGCTTCAGGGCGCACGAGTGTTTTCTAAGATTGACTTGCGCTCATGTTACCATCAGTTGAAGATTCGGGAGCCAAATATCCCGAAGACTACTTTTAGGACTCGGTATGGTTATTACGAGTTCCTTGTTATGTCATTTGGGCTGACCAATGCCCCAGCAGCCTTTATGCATTTGATGTACAATGTGTTTCGGCCGTACCTTGACTCATTCGTCATTATCTTTATTGATGATATTCTGGTGTATTCCCGGAGTCGGGAAGATCATGAGCAGCACCTGAGGACTATGCTTCAGACTTTGAGAGAGAAGAATTTATATGCTAAGTTCTTGAAATGTGAGTTTTGGTTGGATTCAGTGGCATTCTTAGGCCACGTGGTATCGAATGAGGGTATTCAAGTGGATCCGAAGAAGATAGAGGACGTGTAGGGTTGGCCTAGACCATCCTCAGCTATTGAGATCCGTAGTTTCCTTGGCCTGGTGGGTTACTACCGTCGTTTTGTGGAGGGGTTTTCATCGATTGCAGTCCCTATGACCATGTTGACCAAGAAGGGTATTCCGTTTCAGTGAACAGAGGAGTGTGAAGCGAGCGTTTAGAAGCTCAAGACAGCTTTGACTACAGCCCCAATTTTGATATTGCCTACAGGTTTGGGATTTTATACGGTCTATTATGATGCCTCGATGATTGGCCTCGGAGCGGTGTTGATGCAAGAAGGTAGGGTGATTACCTACGCGTCCAGACAGTTGAAGATACATGAGAAGAACGACCCTATTCACGACCTTGAGTTAGCTGCCATTGTTCACGCCCTAAATATTTGACGTCATTATTTATACGGGGTTCCTTATGAGATTTATACTGACCATCGAAGCTTGTAGCACCTGTTGAAGCAAAAGGAGCTAAATTTGCGCCAGAGGAGGTGGTTAGAGTCGCTAAAGGACTATGACATCACTATTTTGTATCACCCGGGCAAGGCCAATGTGGTGGCCGATGCTTTGAGTCGCCGGGTAGAGAGTTTGGGGAGTTTGGCTTATTTACCAACATCGGAGAGGCCTATGGCGATGGATGTTCAAGCCTTAGCCAGCTAGTTTGTGAGATTAGATCTTTCAGAGCCCAGTTGGGTTCTAGCTTGTGTGGTTTCTCGATCTTCCATATTTGATCGTATCAGGGAGCGACAGTATGATGACCCTCATTTGCTTGTCCTCAAGGACAAGGTTCAGAACGGTGATGCCAGAGATGTGGCTATTGGTGATGATGGGGTATTGAGGATGCAGGGTTGGATTTGTGTACCCAATGTTGATGGGCTTCGAGAGTTGATTTTAGAAGAGGCCCATTGATTTGACTACGGGACGGGATCCCGGGAGATCCTTCAGATATATATGACGGACTATGGGACGGTATCCCGGGAGATCCACTGGATAGATGTAATTGGGACTAAAGGATGGTGTCCTGGAAGATACCCCGGTTGTTATCTCTGTGTTCAGTTGTATTTCCTTTCCGTGATTATTTTGCCTCTGTTCTAGTTGTTGCTGCTCTTTCTATTCTATGTTATTTCTTATTATGCACTTAATTATATTGTCTTGTTCTACATTGTTAGACTTTGTATTTTATTTAACCTTAGTAGGGCCCTGACCTTCCTCGTCACTACCCGACCGAGGTTAGGCTTGGCACTTACTGAGTACCGTTGTGGTGTACTCATGCCCTTTCTGCGCATGTTTTTAATGTGCAGATCCAAATACCTTGACTCAGATTTACCATCCTTGAGGTGAGGCGACCGTTCGGAGACTTCGAGGTATATCTGCCGCATCCGCAGACCGAGGAGTCTCTCTCCACTCTCTCTTATAATTACCGCCCTTCTGTATTTCTTTTGTTTTAGACTATTTTGGAGTTAGAGCACTATGTAGTGATCCTTATCTTGTGATTCATGGGTTTTTGGGTCTTGGAGATATGTATTGGTTTCTGAGAGTTAAATATTGTGTATGCTGAGCGACACTTTTAAACACTGTCTTATTACTCTAATTCTGTTTTAAATTGTTTTACTTTCGCAAATTGGTTTATTTTCCGCAATTTAGGCTTACCTAGTCGTAGGGACTAGGTGCCATCACGAGGGTTCACGGAGGGCGAACCGGGGTCATGACAAACACACACTAACCCAAGCTCTTGATACCAAGATGATACGAACGCGGAAGAAAAATAATAAGAACACAAATAAAATGATAGACAGATAGAGAATTATTAGAAAGCCAACTAAGAAAATTGAAAGAACATTTGAAATAAATAAAGACCCAATCTATTTAAAACTTACTTGACCCAAAACTATAGGAACAACCCTCAAGGGGAAGCAATCCCCTTGCAAGTTCACCTTAACAAGTAATAAACCAACGTAGGAATTCATCCTAAACACTCAATGAGTTTTCATTCACAATATCAAAATAAGCTAACCCTAAAATGAGAGCCTTAAGGGCTATTTATACTAGGGAGCTAAATATTACGAATATAGCCAGTAAATGTAGTATAATCTTTCATTGTTTGCAAAATTATATATATAGACGTCCCGTAATGAGAGTAGCCTCAAACGTTCGATGGCTATCTGGATTGTATCAAGAAATAACCAGCTGATTAGTAACTTAAGATATGCATACAAATTAGGCAATTAATGTGCTGAGTAGGCGTATCAAATGAGCAGGTTGAGTTGACTTTGGGCGAGTTAAAATGGGCAGAGTCAATAAATGAATGAGTCATTGACCCGCCTAAAAGTTACTTGAGATGTCATGTGCTGGGTCAAAATAGGCTAAAATTTGGGTCATAGTCCAACCTCCCAATTCATACCAAACTTTAATAAATGTGTGTTACTTTCTTATAGA
This sequence comes from Nicotiana sylvestris, assembly GCF_000393655.2. NCBI lineage: Eukaryota > Viridiplantae > Streptophyta > Magnoliopsida > Solanales > Solanaceae > Nicotiana > Nicotiana sylvestris. The sequence goes on from NC_091063.1 coordinate 53,130,261, forward strand.
TTGTTTAATTATCAAATAGGATTTTTTTCTTTTATAATGGTCATATATAACATATCAAATAAAAAAATTGTTTTAAAGATATTTTTAGCAAAGTTACTTATGGATCAATTCAGGCTAATTATTAGACTGATCGTAGATGGGATGAGATTAAGGGTCCTTATTTGGCGTATAATTGCGCTTAACGGTTCCAGTTATTGGTTATTGGATTATAAATATTGTAATCCTCTATCAATTCAATAGGACAAGGAGTGGATTGGTATCAGATTAACGATTATCGGATGGTTTATCGGCTAAACCAAATAGATTTTTTTAAATAATCAATACCAAACAACCAAATACATAGTTCAAACTGTCTATGTTAGTTTTTGAACAATCAATACCACTAGCATTGGTATCCACAAAAAAGTTAGAAAACCTCACTTATAGACAAACTTCGAACTCTAATTGTAAGTAAGTAATGAAACAAACCCCACTTAACTAAAATGGCCCAGAGAGGAATTCAATTCATGTCCATCATAATTCATGAGAAGCCAGAGACGACTGTCATTAGCTACAGACAATTCTATCATTGTATGTACAACAACTTATGCAACAATGTAGTAACAAGTTTATATACATAGAGGAAAAGTATAAATATAAAAAAATTTAATGGGTTGATGGTTTACCCGATAAGAAAATTGAGTAATCCTCCCCTAAACCGTTAAACCGTTAAACCGTTAATTATAAAATCTCAATCCATTCACTATCCATTACTCTGATAATCCGATACTAGTAAGCCAATAAGCCATCAGTTCGGTTCGGCTAACGGTTTCGGTTCAATTTTGAACAGCCCTAGCTGAGATGGACTGGGTCAAGACAAGCTGGATTTAACAAAGAAGAATTAACCCAAATAACCGCCCACCTATTCGCTTAAACTAAAAATAACCAATGAATGTATAATATATGTATACTTATTATATCATATATGTATAATTGTGTATCATCAATGTATAATTTATGTACACCGGCTACGAAAAGTAAAAAGTGAATCTGCCAGGCTATTATGTTAAAATCATGACCAGCCCAACCTTGAGCGGGTTAAATAGTTTTGGGTTCAAATTACCACCCCTAATGCATACAGATCACAGATGTGAACAACAGAGATATAGATAAGAAATTTCAAGAATTATAAGGGAGGAAATTATGTACTAGTGTAGTTGTGTACATGAACAATGAGATGCTTCTAACTCTATTACCCTATTGTGGTTAATATCAATGAGGGAGAATTTTGCAGCTTGAGAGAGGCACAACTTCTACAAGCTCATAATATTTTTTGGTTTATGGTTGCGCAGAACCTGCAAATAAGATAATGTTTTTGCATTTTACTTCTATGAGGATTACTATTTGAATCTATGATCTGTAATAGATGTAACAGAAATAGAGAACCTTTTTCAATTTTGATAAGGTCTAATTAATATGTATGTGCAGGGCTAGGAACGTAAGGGGTTTATCCGAACACAGTTCAAGACAAAAAAAGGGCAGCCCGATGCACTAAGCTCCCGCTATGCGCAGGGTTCGGGGAAGGCCCGGACAACAAGGGTCTATCGTAAGCAGCCTTATCCTGCATTTTTGCAAGAGGCTATTTCCACTGCTCGATCCTCTGACCTCCTGTTCATATGGCAACAACTTTACCAGTTACACCAAGGTTCGCCTTCCGCTTCAAGACATTATAAGAAATTTTTATGTATATAACTATACAGATATTGAATTTCTTTGACTTTGTCACATGTTTGTGTAATGACCCGGCCAGTCTTTTTGAGATTTAGAGCCTCGATCCCTTGTTAACTACTTCCCCCATATCTATTTCTTATGTTGTGACTTTCTGGGAGGTTTCATTTTGGTTTGGAAGTGTTTGGGACATTTAGTCCCTATATGGAGGTTTAAGCCTTAGGATTTGGACCGTAGTCGAAATTGTGTGAAGATGACTCCAAAATGGAGTTTCATCGATTCTGTTAGCTCCGTTGGGTGATATTGGGCTTAGGGCATGTCCGGATTGTGTTTTGGAGGTCTATATCTCATTTAGGCTTGAGATAGCGAAAGTCGAAGTTTGGGAGATTTGCACCGGTAGTGGAATTTTTTATATCGAGGCCGAATTTTGATTTCGAAAGTTGGAGTAGGTCCGTAGGATTGAACATGACTTGTGCTCACAATTTGGGGTCAATTGGGCGTGGTTTGATAGGTTTCGGCATCAGTTGTTGAATTTGGAGATTCTAAGTTCTTTACATTTGAATCGGAGGATGATTCTTGATTTTAGCGTTGTTTGAGGTGGTTTGAGGGCTAGACTAAGTTCGTATGATATTTTAGGATTGGTTGGTATGTTTAGTTGAGGTCCCAGGAGCTTTGGGTGAGTTTCGGGTGCTTAACGGATGGAAAATTGGACTTGTGCACATTCTGAAGTTGCTGGTTTTCTGGTGTTTTCACACATGCAATGGAAAGTCTGCAGGTGCGGCCCCGTAGAAGTGAGAATAAGGTCACATGTGCAATTTTTGGTCATAAGAGCCTACGAGCGCAAATGCGAGATAAGGGCCGCATCTGTGCATCCGCAGATGCGGTGAAGTGGTCGCATAAACGGATTTGGGGAGGAAGCCAAGTCTCCGCAGAAGCGGATGATGGAGTACAGAAGCACTTCCGTAGATGCAGATATATGTGCGTAGATGTGAAACCGGGTAGTTTAATGAAATTCTGCATGTGCGGAGTTTTAGCCGCAAATGCGGTACCGCAGAAGCAGGTAATTGACCTAGGTGCGGTAACTAGTAGAAAAAGGGGAAAATTGATGGTTTGATTTCATGCTTCATTTTTGAACTTGAGAGCTCGGAATTTGGGGATTTTGCAAGGGATTTTCAGAGGAAGCTTTGGGGTAATGATTCCTAACTTGATTTTGGTTGTATTTCATTAATCTATAGTGGAATTCTTCATTTAATTAGGGAATTTGGGTGAGAAATTGGAGAAAATTTGAGAAAAGTTCTTAGGCCGAATTTTGGGGTTTTGATCGAGATTTTGGTGTCGGATTTGAGTGAATTTGGTATGGTTAGACTTGTGAGTGAATGAATGTTCAGAATTTGTAAATTTTACTCATATTCTGAGACGTGTGCCCGGGGAGGCATTTTAGGGCGATTTTCTAATTCCTTGCTTTAGCCTTGATTTCATTAGCTAGATAGTTTCTTGTAGTTATATTTATGTTATTTAATTGATTTGGCCAAATTTGGGATATCCGGAGCCGGATATACATGGAAAGAGTATTGTTACGGATTGATTGAATTTGGTTCGAGGTAAGTGACTTGCCTAACCTTGTGTGAGGAAACTCCCCTTAGGACTCGGCACTATTTTGATATGTGAGCAACGTATACGTACACGGGCTATTTGTTGTAAAACTCCATTTTTCACTAAGTCATAACCCGTTTCTCCTTATTTGAACTACACTAGCATATGTAACTATCCTGTTTAGTTTAGAATAGTATGCCTACGTGCTTTAACTACCTATTTGAACTCTTTGCAGCATGTTTAGTGAAATTTTCTGTTTTCCTTGACCCGAACTTAGTCTTAACTGTAGGTTTCTTATAGTAACTGTTATTTCTATTGGTTAAGCTACATATTTACTTTGGGACTACGAAACGGTATTCTAGGAGATCCCGTGTACTGCATATTAACTTTGGGACTACAGAACGGTATTTTGGGAGATCCCCCTGCACATTTACGTTTGGGACTACGAGATGGGTTCAGGTTGATCAGATTCTAGAGGTTATACCGGTACCACCTGTAGCCCAGTTCAGCCCGAGGATAGGGAAGCAACTACAGAGTAGGAGCAGCATAGGCTCGAGGGGTACAAGAAGTAAGACCCTCCTACATTCAGTGGTTTAGCATCAGAGGATGCTTAGGGATTTCTGGAGGAGTGTCACCGTATCCTCCGTACTATAGGCATAATAGAGTCGAGTAGAGTTTCTTTCATTGGCTTTCAACTTCGAGGAGCAACCTATCAGTGGGGACGTACTTATGAGTTGGACAGTCCGATTGATGCAGCTTCCCTTACATGGACTCAGTTCTCGGACATGTTTTGAGAAAGTATGTCCCTTAGAGCCTCAGGAACGCATGGCACACGGAGTTTGAGCAATTGCGCCAGGGTGCTATGACTGTATCAGACTATGTAGTCCATTTCAGTGACTTGGCAAGACATGCACCGACCTTGGTTTCTAACGTTCGAGAGAGGGTCCGTAAGTTTATTGAGGGACTCATTCCCAACATCAGGACTAGCATGGATCGGGAGTTAGAGATGTATATCTCGTATCAGCAAGTGCTAAGTATTGCTAGGAGAGTGGAGGGCATGCTTGCTCGGGATAGGGAGAAGAGAGAGGCCAAGAGGTCTCGAGAGTCTGGCCATTATTCTGCTGCCCGTGCCCCAGATGCAGTTTGCCATAGTAGGGGGTATGTATGTCACCCCGTTCATTCAGCTCTTCCAGCCGCTAGTGGTATTCTAGCTTCTTCTAGACCTCATGAGCCTTATCATGCACCATCAATATCTATTGCGCCTCCTGCATGGGGTGCTTTTAGCGGTAAGTCTAGCAGACCTGGCCCGAGTCAGCCACAACCACCACGTCCTACTAGAGCTTGTTTTGAGTGTGGCGATACTCATCATATGGTGAAGGGTTTCCTCAAACTTATGAGGGGTGCACCTCCACAGTCTTCTCAGCCACATCGTGCTCCACAGACTTCCTGCTTGTACAGAGGTCGTTTCGTCCCTTCTATTATTACATGTATTGTTCTGGTCTGTCATAGAGATGCATCAATTCTATTCGATCTAGGCTTCATTTATTCCTATGTGTCCTCTTATTTTGCCCCGCATTTGGGCGTATCTCGAGATTCTTTGAGTTTCCCTGTTTATGTGTCTACTCCTATGGGAGATTCTCTTATTATGGATCGTGTGTATCGGTCGTGTTTGATTACTCTTAGTGGTTTAGACCATAGCCGATTTATCATTGCTCATCATGGTAGATTTTGATGTTATCTTGGGCATGGACTCGTTGTCTCCTCATTATGCTATTCTTGATTATTACGCCAAGACCGTAACGCTAGCTATGCGAAGTATACCACAATTAGAGTGGAGTGGTACCTTAGATTACACTCCTAGTAGAGTTATTTCAGTTCTTAAAGCTCAACGAATGGTTGAGAAGGGGTGTGACGCTTATCTAGCTTAAGTGAGAGATGTTAGTGTTGATACCCCTAAAATTGAGTCAGTCCCAGTAGTGAGGGATTTCCCTAATGTATTTCTAATTGATCTTCTGAGCATGCCGCCTGACAGAGATATTGATTTTGGCATTGATTTATTGTCGGGCACTTAGCCCATCTCTATTCCTCCTTATCATATGGCCCCTCCTGAGTTGAAGAAGTTGAAGGAACAATTACAGGATTTGCTTGATAAGGGCTTCATTTGGCCCAGTGTGTCACCTTGGGGTGCTCCTATCTTGTTTGTGAAGAAAAAGGATGGTTCTATGCGTATGTGCATTGATTATCGCCAGTTGAACAAAGTCACAATGAAGAACAGGTATCCTTTACCTCGTATTGATGACCTATTTGATCAGTTACAGGGTGCTAGAGTGTTTTCCAAGATTGACTTGCGTTCAGGTTATCATCAATTGAAGATTCGGGAGCCAGATATCCCGAAAACTGCTTTTAGGACTCGGTATGGCCATTACAAGTTCCTTGTAATGTCATTTGGGCTGACCAACGCCCCTGCAGTATTTATGCATTTGATGCACAGTGTATTTCAGCCTTATCTTGACTCATTCATCAGTCTTTATTGATGATATTCTGGTGTACTCCCTAAGTCAGGAAGATCATGAGTAGCACCTGAGGACTGTGCTTCAGACCTTGAGAGAGAAGAAGTTATATGCAAAGTTCTCAAAATGTGAGTTCTAGCTGGATTCCGTGGAATTTTTGGGTCACGTGATGTCGGGTGAAGGGATCAAGGTGGATCCAAAAGGAGTGGAAGCGGTGGAGAGTTGGCCTAGACCGTCCTCAACTACATAGATCTAGAGTTTCCTTGGTTTGGCGGGGTATTACCGTCGATTTGTTGAGGGATTCTCATCTATTGCAACACCTATGACCAGGCTGACCCAGAAGGCCACTCCGTTTAAATGGACAGAGGAGTGTTAGGAGAGCTTTCATAAGCTCAAGACAACTTTGGCTACATCCCTAGTATTGGTATTGCCTTCAGGTTCGGGATCTTATACAGTTTATTGTGATGAGTTGTAAGTTGGCCTCGGCACGGTGTTAATGCAGGACCGTAGGGTGATTGCCTATGTGTCCAGATAGCTGAAGGTGCATGAAAAAACTATCTTGTCCATGACCTGGAGGTAACATATATTGTTCATGCCTTAAAGATTTGGAGGCACTATTTGTACGGTGTTCCTTTTAAGATCTACACTGATCATCGGAGTTTGCAGCATCTGTTCAAGTAGAAGGATCTTAACTTGCGTCAGAGGAGGTGGTCAGAGCTGCTTAAGGATTATGATATCACTATTTTGTACCACCTTGGGAAGGCCAATGTGGTGGCCGATGCTTTGAGCCGCCGGACAGAGATCTTGGGGAGTTTAGCATATTTACCAGTAGGAGAGAGGCCCATGGCATTGGATGTTCAGGCCTTAGCCATCTAGTTTGTGAGATTGTATATTTCTGAGCCGAGTCGAGTATTGGCTTGTGGGGTCTCTCAGTCTTCTCTTTATGATCGTATCAGGGAGCGTCAGTATAATGACCCCATCTGCTTGTCATTAGGGACAAGGTCCAGCACGGTGATGCTAAGGAGGTCACTATTGGGAATTATGGTGCATTGAGGATGCAGGGCAGGCTATGTGTGCCTAATGTAGATGGTTTGCGTGAGTTGATTCTCCAGGAGGCTCATAACTCATGGTACTCTATCCATTTGGGTGCCACGAAGATGTACCAGGACTTGAGGAAGCATTACTGGTGGAGAAGGATGAAGAAGGACATAGTGGAGTATGTTGCTCGGTGTCTAAATTGCCAGCAGGTGAAGTATGAGCATCAGCAACCGGGTGAGTTGCTTCAGAAGTTAGAGATTTCAAAGTGAAAATGGGAGCAGATCACTATGGATTTCGTTATTGGACTCCCACGGACTCAGCGAAAGTTTTATTTAGTTTGGGTGATTGTGGTAGGTTGACCAAGTTAGCTCATTTCCTTCTTGTGATGACTACCTATTCTTTCGAGCAACTAACTCGAGTTTATATCTATGAGATTGTCTGACTTCATGGCATGCCAGTATCTATCATCTCTGACCGGGCACGCAGTTTATATCACGGTTTTGGAAGACTGTACAGCAAGAGTTGGGTACTCGGGTGGAGTTGAGCACAACATTTCACCCTCAGATGGACGGGCAATTCGAGCGCACTATTCAGATTCTTGAGGATATGCTCTGTACGTGTGTGATAGAGTTTGGAGGTTATTGGGATCAGTTTTTGCCACTTGCGGAGTTTGCCTAAAATAACAGTTATCAGTCCAACATTCAAATGGAACTGTATAAAGCTCTGTATGGTAGGCAGTATCAGTCTTTAATGGGTTGGTTCGAGCCGGGCGAGGCCAGATTATTGGGTACGGAATTGGTTCAGGATGCCTTGGATAAGGTTAAGGTAATTCAGGATAGACTTCGCACAACCCAGTCCAGACAGAAGAGTTATACGGACCGGAAGGTTTGCGATATTGCATTCATGGTTGGAAAACAGGTCTTACACCAGGTTTCGCCTATAAAAGGCGTAATGAGGTTCGGAAAGAGGGGCAAGCAGATACCAAGGTTTATTGGTCCCTTTGAGGTGTTGCAGCGAGTTTGGGAGATTGCTTATGAGTTTGCCTTACCTCCCAGCTTAGTAGGGGTTCATCCGGTATTTCATATTTTGATGCTCCGGAAGTATCACGACGATCCATCTCATGTGTTGGACTTCAGCTTAGTGCAGTTGGACAAGGATTATGTTGAGGAGCCAGTGGCCATTATGGACAGACAAGTTTGAAAGTTGAGGTCAAAGAACATTGCATCAGTAAAGGTTCAATAACGGGGTCAGCCGGCCGAGGAGGCGACTTGGGAGACCGAGCAAGATATGCGTAGTGGTTACCGTTACCCTCATCTTTTCACCACTTCAGGTTTGCCCCTATACTCGTTCGAGGACGAATGATTATTTTAAAAGGGGGAGGATATAACGACCCGACTGGTCGTTTTGATAGATAGAGTCGCGATCCCCTGTTATTTTCTTCCCCCATATCTATTTCTGCTGTTGTGACTTGTCGGGAAGTTTCATTTTGGTTTTTGGAAGTGTTTGGGACACGTCATCCCTAAATAGAGGTTTAAGTCTTAGGATTTGGACCGTAGTCAGAACTGTATGAGGATGACTCTAAAATGAAAAATTGGACTTGTGCATATTCTGAAGTTGCTGGTTTTCTGGTGCTTTCGCGCCTGCAATGGAAAGTCCACAAGTGCGGCCCCGCTAAAGCAAGGAGAAGGTTGCAGGAGCGCTTTTGGTCATAAGAGCATGTGAGAGCAAATGCGAGATGAGGGCCACATCTGCGCATCCGCAAATGCGGTGAAGTGGTCGCAGAAGTAGATTGGAGGAAGCTAAGTTTTTGCAGAAGCGGACGATGGAGCGCAGAAGTGCATCTACAGATGCAGATATATGTGTGCAGGTGTGGAACCGGGTAGTTTAATAAAATTCTACAGGTGCGGAGTTTTAGCTGCAAATGCGGTACCGCAGAAGCGGGTATTTAACCGCAGGTGCGGATTAACTAGCAAAAAAGGGAAAAATCGAGGGTTTGATTTCGTTCTTCATTTGGACTTGAAAGCTCGGAATTTGGAAATTTTTCGAGGGATTTTCAGAGGAAGCTTTGGGGTAATGATTCCTTACTTGATTTTAGTTGTATTTCATCAATCTATAAAGAATTCTTCATGTAATTAAGGAATTTGGGCGAGAAATTGGAGAAAATTTGAGAAAAGTTCTTAGGCCGAATTTTGGTGTTTTGATCAAGATTTTGGTGTCGGATTTGAGTGAATTTGGTATAGTTAGACTCGTGAGTTAATGAGTGTTTATAATGTGTGACTTTTACCTGATTTCGAGATGTGGGCTCGGGGAAGCTTTTTAGGGCAATTTTCTAATTTCTTGCTTTAGCCTTGATTTCATTAGCTAGATTAGTTTCTTGTAGTTATATTTATGTTATGTAATTGATTTGGATAGATTTGGGCCATCCGGAGCCGGATATATATGGAAAGAGCATTGTTACGGATTGATTGAGCTTGGTTCGAGGTAAGTGGCTTGCGTAACCTTGTGGGGGGAACCCCCCTTAGGACTTGGTACTGTTTTGATATGTTAGCGTCATGTACGTGAGGTGACGAGTACGTACACGGGATATTTTTTTTGTTGTAAAACTCCATTTTTCACTAAGTCATAACTTGTTTATCCTTATTTGAACTACACTAGCATAGGTAACTATTATGTTTAGTTTAGAATAGTATGCCTACGTGCTTTAGCTGCCTCTCTGAACTCTGTGTATCATGTTTGGTGAAATATCTTGTTTTCCTTGACCTAACTTAATCTTAGCTGTAGGTTTTCTTGTTGTAACTGTTATTTCTATTGGTTGAACTGCATATTTACTTTGGGACTACGGAACGGTATTCCGGGAGATCCCCATGTACTGCATATTTACTTTGGTACTACGGAACGGTATTTCGGGAGATCCCCTGTTCTGCATATTTACTTTGGGACTACGGAACGGTATTCCGGGAGATCCCCCTGCACATTTGCGTTTGGGACTACAAGATGGTATCTCAGGAGATCCCCTGGTGTTATCTCTTTGTTCTGAGCTGTTGTCTTTCTATGATTTCATTCCTGTTAGATTTTCGTATTTATTTTTACTGAGATATTTTATTCTGTCTTATTTCATTATATTTATATTAGTAGGGCCTTGACTTGATCTCGTTACTACTCGACCGAGGTTAGGCTTGGCACTTACTGGGTACCGTTGTGATGTACGCATGCCCTTCCCTGCACATGTTTTTCGTGTGCAGATCCAGGTAACGCTTACCAGCCGCATTACCAGTGAGGCGAGACAGCTGTAGAGACTTAAGATATAGCTGCCGCGTCCGCAGACCTCAGAGCCTATCTACTCCTTCCCGTGTCAAACACTTATTGTATTTCTTTTGTTAGACTCTGGAGTATAGAAGCACTGTTTTTTTTTTCTGTAGCTTGTGACTTTTGATATTCCAGATTTTGGGAGAGTTTATGTATATTTCGAGAGTGGTTATTGTATATGCCGAGCGACATCTATATTCCTTATTAAAATTTACCTGTTAGTTGTTAGCTTTTATTGTTTCCGTTTCATTTTACGCAAATATTAGACTTACCTAATCGTAGAGAGTAGGTGTCGTCACGACGGTTCATGGAAAGAGAACTTGGGTCGTGACAGTTTGCCTTTTTATTTATTGAATACCCTTAGTGAAAACTTTACATTCGCCACTGCAGTGCTTCTTATGAAATTAATTTTCAAATGCTAATTAGATATTCCAACTTATTAGTTGATGGTGCTCTTCAATTCTCTGAAAAAATAGTTATAATTAGTACTATACACAGAATTCACTGTCGCTTCTTGCCTAGCAAACTAGCGCAACTTCCTTTTCTCAAAGAAAAAAATCCCATAGGTGTTTACTTAATATTTTCACAATACAATTGTGTCTTTGTGGGTCTTTGCTGTCCGGAAACCAAAAGGATTTTTAAAAAAAAATCATTTTTAGCGTTCTTATATCTGTGCTCAATAATTATAAACTATTTAGTAAAGTAAAAATTAATCAATTTATTTTTCTCACTCGAAATCATCGACAAGATACTTCGAAGGGTGGTTAATACAAATGTGTGATGGATGGTTTTGCGCAAGAGTCATAATTTATTCAATTATTTTTTGACTTTTAAGTTTAAAACTCTAAAAGATCAATGTCCATTCTATCACCTCTTTAACTGTAAATAATTGATGGTACTAGACTTTCCTTGGGTAGTTACGAAAATATAATTTCTTGAATCCCTAAGCTTCCATCAATATGGTGGTGATTTTAATTTGGCACTTTAATATGTGGAAATATAGCTCTTAGCAAGTCTTAAAATTAAATAAAACTTGGAAGATGTAGGTGCTCTTCAAATATTAGAATAAAACACCTTAGTTTTTTTTTTTTATATAAAATTTCCAGACAGAGGTCTAGGTTATGTTTGTATTCAAAAAGCGCAAGAGGTGGACTAGACCTTACCTCATAAACAATACAACAATGGTGATTCCATCACCCCAAAAATAACAGGAAATAATGAGGTTTATATATAAGCTCTCCTTCTTGAGAATCTATGAACATATTAACTGACGAAAAAAATTATATTTTTCGTACTTTATCCTTATACTAGGAAGCTGTCATTTATCTAAAAGGAAAGGTCCTTTAACACTATTGGGCAGTTGTTGAAATGAGTGGAACACTCTCCTTTGATTTGTGGTAGTAGCCAATTTTGCAAGACAATCTGCTACATGGTTACCTTCTCTAATTCAATGCTTGACATTAACTCTAGCATATTAAATAATGTTGGAGGTTCTCTCAATCACTATCTTGATCTTCAAGTTGTTAGTATCTCTTTCTGTAAGCATATCGTCAATAATCATAGAGTCAAGTTCAAGAAAAAAATTAGTGTATCTATTTTGGCTACACCATTTCCCTCCAAACTCAACTGCTTTTGCCTCCGCCATAATGTTACTATCACAATTGATGGGCATAGAAAAAGCCATAATGAGATCACCATGACAGTCCCTGACCACCTCACTGATGCCTGCTTTTCTACTTTTCTTGCCAAAGCTATCATCAGTATTAAACTTGATAGTTCCCAGCATAGGAGATTCTCATATAACTTGCATCCATTTTTGTGATGGCTTGAGTCTCTCAATTTTTTCACATAATGAAGGCCAATCCAGTTGAATAAAGTCACCAGATATGTATTTGGAGATTGCTGCTTTTAAGGTCCACATGCTTTGATGTCTCATGGTGTTTAGTTGAAACTTCTTCTGCTTTCCATATCTACATGCATTTCTCTGCTTCCAAAGTTCCCAACATATGACCATGGGAGCTAGCTGAAGGATTTGTTTATACACTCTATTGTTGGCACTTGTCTCCCACCATCTCTTGGAGGTAGCAATTACAAGTTCTTGTTGGTGCTTGATTTCAAGTGAATTTCCAATAGAATCCCAAAAGAAGTTCGCTGCATCACTATTGTTAAAAATATGTTTTATTGTCTGCATCTGCGCAGAAGAACAACAGGAACATCTAGAAATAATATTAGTGCCAAATCTGCCTATAACATCATCAAAAGACAATATCTTTTTAAAAAGTCTCCAAGTGATAAAAGAAATTTTAAAGGGGATAGAGCTATGCCAGATTTTGTTTATAATTATTTTTTTGTTTTATAAATCTAATCGATTGCTGAATTAGAAAAGAAATGCCCATTGTTAGAAATAATCCAAACAAGGAAATCTTCTTCATTAGGATCACCAACATCCAATTGAACAATGAAGTCATTAAGATGACCAGGGAGAACTTCATTAAGCTTGTCGATATTCCACCCTCCATTATGCAAAAATTGCTTCACCTCTACTTTAGCAGACCTACCACCATCTTGTAATATATTGGCTAATGCACATTTGCCGATCCAGTTGTCCCACCAGAAGTTACAATTACCTTTTTGAACTTCCCATCTAATGTTATGCTCCGCTTTGTCTCTGATCCTTAACATATTTCTCCATATATGAGAATCAGCCGGACTAAATCTTTTGTTCACCAGATGAGATCTTTTACAATATTTATTCTTGAGAAAAGTGGCCCAAAAGGAAGGTTGAGTTCTGAATCTCCACCACATTTTGATGATAAGTGTGTCAATGATGTCCTCTATTTTCCTGATATCAGCTCCTCCCTCATCTTTAGGGAGACAAAGATTGTTCCATGAAGACCAATGATATTTATTTCTACCTTCATTGGAGCCCCAAAAGAAGTTAGCAAAGTGTTTCTCCATGAGCTTAGTAATTCCTTTAGGAGAGTTTATAGCAGCCAATATATAGGTGGGAAGAGACTGTAAAACATGTTTGATCAAGATCATTCTCCCCCCAGGAGACATCATATTGGCCTGCCATCCATTGAGCTTTTTGATAATTTTAGAGAGCATACCATCAAAGAGGCTGCTTGTCTTTCTCCCATAATATATAGGGCATCCCAGATAAGTAAATGGAAAAGACTTATCCATAAAACCAGTGGCATTTTCAATTCTGTTGATTCTGTTGGCACAAGTGTGAGGAGCTGTGATAAAGAAACTCTTGTCGTTGTTAACTTTCTGCCTAGATGCTGATGAGCCTAATAGTTATTTTGTTACCTCTACAGAAAATAACATATCATCTGCATAAACTAAATGATTAATGATTGGCCCACTGTGATCCATACTAAATGGAGTAAATCTAATAAAATCATTCAGCTCATTGAGAGATCTGGAAAGAACCTCAGCTCCAATAATAAACAAAGAAGGGGATAAAATGTCCCCTTGTTTGAGGCCCTGAGTAGATGTGAAGAAACCAATTCTTGCCCTATTGATAATGATGGAGTACCAGACTCCTTGTAGAAGCCCCCAGATAAGGTCAATCCAATTTTCAGAGAAGCCAAACTTCCTCATTACTGCCATCAGGAAGGTCCATGAAATTATGTCATAGGCTTTTGCCATGTCAAGCTTTATAATAGCATCGCCTCCTCTGTTCTTCTTGTTCATACCTTGAGCAATCTCCTGTGCTAGGAGGATGTTTTCAGTGATCAATCTTCCTTTGACAAAGCCACTCTGATTCTCAGAGATGAGATTCCCTAGAATAGGATTCAGTCTTCTAAATAGGATTTTAGAGATAATCTTGGCCGTAAAGTTACTCAAACTAATAGGTCTCAAATACGAGAAACTACTAGGAGAATCCACTTTAGGAATAAGAGCAAGGTAGGTATGATAAAAGAACTTAGTAAGTCTCCAACCATTGAAGAAATCTTGAACAAAATCTTTAATGTTATCCTTAATGATATCCCAACATGTTTGAAAGAATTTTCTGTTATAACCATATGGCCCAGCTATACTAGTAGGGCTCATACTGAATACAACATCTTTAATCTCTTCAATATTAGGAATGATTGTAAGAATTTCATTGTCATGATGGCCCATATGGCCCAGCTATACTAGTAGGGCTCATGATGATATCGTGATTCCTAAAATGGTGTTTGATATTAAAGAACTGTTGAAAGTGGTGAGCAACTGCTTTGCCAATGTTACCATCTCCTTCAATCCACTAACCTCGGTGGTCCTTAATTCTATGAAGTTGCAGTCTTCTCCTTCTATCTCTGATGGTGCTATGAAAATAATTAGTATTAGAGTCACCTTCTTCAAACCAATTCACCTTAGCTTTCTGCCTGAGAATGGCATCCTGCATCCCTATCCATCTAATGCACTCTTCTTGGCCTCTATTCAATTCAGCCCAAATCCATCACACCACAGTTATCCATACAGGTATTGAATTCAAGACTTTTATTTATTCTATGTAGTCTGCCACCTTTTTTCTCATCGGGGCCTAGAATGACATTGAAATCACCCCCAATTAGGGTTGTGCATTTGGATCGGATATCCGAAATTCGATCCGACCTACTCTATTTCGGATTTTCGGATTGGATACGGATTATGTTTTATAAAATTTTGTATTTTCGGATTGGATTCAGATTGGCATGATTTTAATCCGATCCGAAATCCGAAATTATATGGGCCTATATATAAATACTATACTACCCTAAAATTTTAGGGTTAAGTATACTATACTATTCCTAGGTTATATCGATGTTTCCTCTTTTCTGCCTCTCTACACTCTTCAGACTTCAGAGTTCATTGTTGCCATAGTCAAGCCAGTGAAGTTCAGAGTTCAGTCGACCAAGCTTCCACGGTTCCGCCTCTCTTCTTCTTCACTCTTTATCTCAGTGACTCAGTCCTCTCGGTCTCGAAGTCTCAAGCCAGTAAAGTAGTGAACTCCAAGTTCTCTCGAAGTCTCAAGCCAGCAAAGTAATCTTCTTCTTCACTATTAGTTATTATTGGTTCATTGTTGTTTTCCTCTTCTGTCTTAGAGCTCAAATGTGATGTTTTCCACCTTTTATTTCTCGATAGAAATTAAATAATGTGTGTTTTTGTGTGTTAGAGAGATATTACAACATCTTTATTTTGAATTTTCATACTGTTTTTTCAATTTTTATGTATGTATCGATTTGTCTTTATGTTCTGTTTTTTATCTCTTTCATTTTCCATTCTTCTATTTCTGATTTTATTTTGGCTTTTTTGTTTGTTTTGGTAGATGGAAAATGAGACAGAGACAGTGAATGAACTTCAAATTGTTGAAACAATTGGTGAAAGTAATGCTTCAACTGATTCAGATTCAACAACCAATAACAGTGAATCTGAACCTGGTTCGAAGAAAAGAAAAATGGTTAAAGAAAGATCAATAGCTTGGCGCTACTTCAACAAGTTCACTGATTCCGAGGGTGTGAAAAAAGCGAGATGCGAGTTTTGTTCAGAAGAATATGTAGCTGATGCTAAGCATAGCGGCACAAGCAATTTGTTATTGCATATTCCCAAATGTCCGACCAATCCCTACAAGGCAGAAGGTAGCCAGACAACATTAAGTTTTCAGCCGCAAGGTCTAACAGGTAATGTTTCAGTTATCCCTTGGAAATTTGATCAAGAGGCATGTAGGAGGGCTTTAGCTCGTATGATTATTAAAGATGAATTTCCCTTTATTTCTGTTGAAAAAGATGGATTTAGAGACTTTGTTAGAAGTCTTCAACCTTTATCTCATATTCCATCTCGTACTACTATGACTAGGGATTGTCTTGAGATTTACCATGAAGAGAGACTTGCTTTGAAGTCTATTCTTAAAGAATCAAAATAGAGAATATGTATTACTACTGATACATGGGCTTCAATTCAAAGAATTAATTATATGTGTGTTACAGCCCATTACATTAACAATAATTGGAAATTACATAAAAGGATATTGAATTTTTGTCCAATTACTAGTCATAAAGGTCAAGATTTAGCTAGTGGTATTGCTAAGTGTTTACTTGAATGGGGAGTGGATAAAGTATTTACTGTGACAGTTGATAATGCGAGTTCTAATGATGTGATGGTTGGAGAGTTATCCAAGCAATTTACTAGATGGAACACTAACTTGATGGAAGGTAAGCATGTTCATGTGAGATGTATGACTCACATCATCAATCTAGTTGTTCAAGATGGGTTGAGAGATGGGAGTGTGTCTGTTGAACGAATAAGACAAGCTGTTAGGTACATTAGACAATCTCCCGCGAGATGGAAAAAGTTTAAAGAATGTTGTGATCTTGATAGGATAACTTCTAAAAAATCATTGTGCTTGGATGTTCCTACTAGGTGGAACTCCACATATTTGATGTTGAAGGTTGCTACAGTTTATGAGGAAGCCTTTACAAATCATTGTATTTCTAACTGCATTTGTGAGGATGGACAACCTGCAGGTCCACTTTTAAGTAGTGATTGGGATAGTGTAAGACATATTGTGAAGTTTCTGGAAATTTTTTATGAACTCACCTTGAAATTATCAGGTACACTTTATATTACGTCTAATGTACACTTTCTTGAATATGTGTTGTTGATTCTTCTTTGAAAGAGTTGATGCAAAATGAAGATGCTTTCTTGAGAGAAATGGCAAAGAATATAAAAGAGAAATTTGACAAGTATTGGGGGGATCCACATAAGATGAACAAAATGATTTTTATCTCATGTGTGCTTGATCCACGCCATAAGTTTAATACTCTTTCATTTGCACTTGGTGCTATGTTTGGAGAAACAGTAGGTTTGAAAATACAAGAGGATGTGAAAACATACATGGGTACTTTGTTTAATGTGTATGGAATGAAAAATGGTGGTTCTGGTACATGTCCATCTTATCCATCTTCTCCATGTTCTGGTCCATCTTCTCCATCTTCTTCATCATTGCTCTCAAAATTCATGCTAGATTTAAAGAAGCATAAGAAATGTGGCGGAGTTGATTCTAAAACGGAGTTAGATAAATATTTGGGTGAAGATATTGAGGAAGACCATGAAAAGTTTAACATTCTGGGGTGGTGGAAGTTGAACTCACCTAGATTTCCCACTCTTGCTGAGATGGCACGTGATGTGCTAGCCATTCCGATTTCTAGTGTTGCCTTAGAATCAGCCTTTAGCACCGGCGGACGCATACTTGATCCATTTAGGAGTTCATTGACTCCTAGATTAGTTCAAGCTCTTGTGTGTGTCCAAGATTGGCTTCGTAATGAATCAATAACTCCGATTAAAATTGAAGAAGATTTAGATAATCTTGAACAACTTGAAGCTGGTAAGCCTATCTTATTACTTGTGTTTAATGTATACTTTATTTGTATGTTTATTTAGATTACTTCTAAACTAATTTCTTGTGTTACTATCTTATTATACAGAATTTATGAATACGGGAAGAGAGCCTTGCATTGTCGACATATAGTTATTTTCCATTTGTTGTACAAGCTCAGGTATTTCATTATACACTTGCTCCTTATTTTGTTGTATGTTTCTGGACCTTGAGCTGTCTTTTTCTTTCTCTGAAAATGCTTTTTTTATTGTTTGAAATTGCAGATTTTTAACTTGTCTCACAGTCCTACTGAGAATCTGAGATTGAGAGCTACATTTGGCCTGGTTGCTGGTTTGTGTTGACTGTTGCGGCTTCCCAAAACTTGGAACTTGGAACTCTTTTGTTTTGTGTAATATGTTAAAGAACTGTTGGGACTTTAGTAGTTTGGTTTGTTTTATTTTGCTATGAAAATATGGTTTGAAAGACAATTGATTGTGTTTTGTTTGGGGTCTTCGGTTTGGTTTGGTTTGAAACTTTGAAAGACAATTGTTGCATTATGTAAATTTCAGATTGTTGTTTTGTTCGGAGATGAATGGTGTTTACTGTCCAGTTGTGTAAATTTCAGATTGTTGTTTTGTTTTGTTAAGTTCGAACATTGTTACCCCAGTTGTGTAAATTGAACTCAGTTGCATTATTAATTTTTAGGAGTACTCAGTTCAGTCAGTTGTATAAATTGAACATTGTTAACAATGTTAAGTTTGAAGTTCAAACAAGTATTTGGAATGTGATTGCTCAATTTGTATTTGGAAAGTAATTCCCAACATTTGTTTATGTACTTCGAACAAGTTCAATGAGTGGCAATCTGATCCGACAATCCGAAAAATTATCCGATCCAAAGTTTAAAATTCGATCCGATCCAATGTTAATTCGGATCGGATTCAGATTGCCCTTTTCAGAATCTGAAATCCGAATCCGAAATATGCTAAATCCGATCCGATCCGATCCGTGCATAGCCCTACCCCCAATGCACCATGGACCATTCACCTGGAGATGAGTGCTCTGTAAGCTACTCCATAGATCTCTTCTTTCGTCAAGAGTGCATTTAGCATAAACTGCTATGAGATAAAGATCACTATTAGCAACCCCATAATGTAATTTAATAGTGATTTGCTGATCATGATTGTTCAAAACAGTGGTCATGTTGTTACCTGACCACATGATCCAAATCTGGCCATTAGTATTGGAGATATAGTGTTGATATCCAAGGAATCTCCCACACCTCTCAATTTGATTGATGCTGGCAAAAAGTTCCAAAATGGCAACAAGTTCTACCTTATAGATGGTAATCAATGTTTTTTAACCTTGGTAAGGTATTTTTGGTATTGACTCCTCTAAAGTTCCAAAATAATGCACTTATAATGGAAAATCAGAGAATTAGAATGTGTTTCCTCCTTTAGGAGATATAGTATCTTTGTTTTTGTTTTTTTTCCCTTCCCTCCCCCCTCTTTTCTTTGCCTCCTATGACCTGGAAAGAACCCTCTTTCGTTTCTGTTTGAAGTTGGTCATCCGGAATCATGACTGTCACCATATTAGGGGAAGTCACTTCAATTTGTCAGCTTGTAATATGTTTGTCCTATTTTAAATTGGATTCAACATTGAGATCAACTACCACATCAATCCCAGAGAGGTTTCTGATCTCAGAGGGTATACTAATTGATTCATTGACGTAGTCTTTCAATGTAAGAGCTTTCTTTCCTACTTGTCTTTCCTCTTGATCTCCATATCTATATCTTGTAAAGCTATTGTTATCTCTTTGTTGCTCTTCTTGCCCTTGTATGTGACTTCTGAAGGATTGATCATGGGTTTGAAAATGACTTTAGCCTTCTTCTTGGGAAGTTTCTTCTTCTTGCGTTTCTTAACCTTTCTGCTGGTTCTATCTTTGATATTGCTTGATGTCCTTTGAGTAGCATTCTCCGGCTCAACACGATTCTTTTGGTACGATTGCTTCTTTGTCGTACTTGCACTAGTTTGAGCATTATCTATGGAAATACCATTTTCTGATACATCCAGCTTGGTGTCTTTTTCATTTCTTTTTGATTCTTCATTCTGATTTTCCATAGATTTTTGAGCTTCCAATTCTCTAGCTTCAGCAGCTTTCTTCCTTTCTAAAGCTCTACAATTGATCATATTGTGCCCTAACTTTCTACAAAACTTACAGTATTTTGGAACACCTTCAAATTCCAATTTTTGAACAAAACCTTTTTGCCGAGCATTCTCATATATTTGCCCCACATAAAGAGAGTCTGGTTGGTATTTTAGAAGATCGATTTCAACTCTAGCTTTTACCATGCTTGGCCTAGTCCTTCCTCTAGTAGCCAAATCCATTTCAAGGGGTGTACCAATTGCACTCACTACTTGTTTAACATAATTTCAGGTGTGCATATGAAAAGGTAGACCAGGAAGAAGGACCCATACCAGAGCAATATGTAGATCCTTTTCAGGTTTGAAATCAGGGGACCATTTTTGCAGCCACATCGGTTGACCTTCAATTTTAATAACCCTTCTAAACCAAACTATATTGAAGTCTTCTTCATTGGTGAAGTCTAGAAAAACATTATAGTTGTCATAAACTCCAATTTTTGCTAATCCCTTAATCGAAATAAATTCCTTGAATTTTGACCTAATTTTGTCAATTTGGGGCGTGGTTTGAGAAATCGCCCAACAATGGTAAGTTTGCATTCTTTTGCCATAATGCCGTAGTAATTCGATACCTTGAAGACCACCGCCAGCATCCCATTGTGAGTGGTGTGAGTAGCAACAACTGAATCTCTCACATGGAGATTTGGGGGAATTGGCACATTCGAGGAGGTGGTGACTTTTGTAGCATAAGATAACTTTCCATCTGTAAACTCAGTAGGCTGGTTCGTCGTTAGATTTGGGGTAGATTGACCTTCCAGACGCACCAAAGCAGCACCGTCCGGCGGGTCCATTGATTGAAGCGTATAGGGAACTCGCGGTTAGATAATAGCCATTATGAAACACCTTAGCATTCATTTCAAGAATCCATAATCTAAAGATAACATAGAAAAAAAATCATAAAATGAACGTTAACTCGTAAAAATAAAAAGAAGTCGAACATGTGAATAAATCTAATCATCTAACTTAAAACATTAAGGTAATAATCCGAGTAACTTCGATCACTATAAGCTCCGCAGTTAGCATCTATACAGTTGACGAAGAACATGTGTACCATTCTTAACATCTTTTGTACGTTTAAAATCTGGCTATGGTGTTCGAAAATGATTTGATTTTTAAACCTTATTTTTTTTAAGTAGAGAGAAATGAGATGCAACAGGAGTGGAGAAATTAAGCTCAACAAGCCATGGTGGGCTTGTAGTA
This sequence comes from Nicotiana sylvestris, assembly GCF_000393655.2. NCBI lineage: Eukaryota > Viridiplantae > Streptophyta > Magnoliopsida > Solanales > Solanaceae > Nicotiana > Nicotiana sylvestris. Next base: position 53,151,159 of record NC_091063.1, read on the forward strand.
ATATTGGAGTAATTTTCATAAACCACATAGCTTAGAGCTTAGTGACTATAATTTGCTTAATTACCATTAATGGCTATTATTCAATTATTACTAACTTGTACCACTTGTATTCAAACGCGCAATGAATAGAGCCTGTGTCAACTATATTGTTCACACTACTAATCCAACGTGTATAAATTATATTCGTTCGGGCTATTATATTCATTCGTGCAACAAATACAATATGTATCAACTGTAACCAAGGTGAAATACAAGGGTGTATACAAAGAATACATCTTGTATCGACTGTATACAAAAGTGTATACGAAAGGATACAATGTGTATCGACTGTATTTGTTCGCGCAACGAATACAACTAAGGTGGAATATAGAAATACAGAAAAATAAAATATTCTTGTAGAGAGCCAAACTCAAAACCTCCGCTAACTATGCGAGAACACTAACTAACTGAGCTACAAGAGCTTGTTCCTCTCTTTTTCAGTTCAAAATAATTAATCTTTCTTTTTTTAGGGATTTGTTATAAAATTCAAACATAGCTATGAATGGTAAATTTGTTGAAATTATAGCTACGCATGGTAAATATAGTATAAATATTTGATATATCGCGTAATTTTTCTAAGAAAAAATTTAGGAATATGATGATATAGATGAGATTCCTCCAACATTAATAAGAGCCATCTAATTGGAGTCTTAATGGAATGACCTTAGTATGAAATATTTTTCCTTTAATGGCTAGAATATGGTGCAAATTTGAATTAGTTGGGCCACTGAATAGCGAATGTTAAAAGATTATACAAAAATAAAGCACAAAGAAAATAATGGTGAAAAATAAACTTTTTAAATTTTGGCTCAAATACCATATGAAAAAAGCTTAACGTGATTATAAATTTCTTTGGAAACCATTCATAATCCATGAGAAACTAATAGATCATTTTTAAACAAAACTAAAACACAAAAAGATGGTGAGAAAACCACATGAATAGCTACAAACAGACACAACTTATCAACAATTAGTCATCAAGCTGTACGACCAAGAATAGCCTTAGTGTAACATTCCGTACATTCAGACTAGGTGTAGATATGTTAAATGGGTATTAATTTAATATTTTAGATATATGAAGTCCTATCGGAATAATTATGGGTGAAAATAGTTATTTCAAAATCAAGATGGAAAGTGAGGTGCATAAGATTTGACAAAATCGACTAAGTTTGCAGAACGTTCGTATTCCATCAAGTTTTAGTGAAAATGAGTAAGGAATATGGGAAACTTCAAATTATGAAAGTTGTAGACATTTGAAATAGCTTTCCAACAATATATTATGGAGCCTGAACGGATTAATTTTCAAAAGGTTATGCGCGTTTTACACAATAGTATGCGATATGCGCGCCGGTAGTGCGCCCTTAGCGCGGCCGCGCTAATTTTGAGGCAGTGTTACTGACTTTTAGCGCAGTCAATAGCGCGGGCAGGCATCCAGATTCGCGGGCGCGCTAGTGGGGGTCGTTTTAAAGCTATATTTCGTCCCCCACAGCCCCAAAACATAAAAACTTGCTCTAGAAAGGAGAACTCTCAAAAACCTAACTCCCTAAGGGTCCTTCCACCACCCAAGGTAAGTTCTAATGGTGATTCTAAGTTAATTTCAATATCCCAATATCTTATTAACATGGGTAAACCCTCCATATCATTAGATATTCGTTTGGGGCATCATTGTTTAGAGAAGAAACTCTAGAACTCGAATTCAAGAAGATTGAACGTCAAAAAGGTAATGTCTTCACCCTCTAATTGATTCTTGCTTTGGATTAATGATTATTGACTCAAGTTCATGAGATATGAGTTGATGAGTTTGATAGAAAAGCATGAACAATTATAGGTTTGGCTTGTTGATTGTTGATTATTGGTTAAGGGTATTGTTTACCTTATGGGTGATAAAGAATAATGTTGATTATTACCATTTGAGACTTTATAATTTATTTAGGAGCAAGAGAATGGGTTATTGGGTGTAGAAACACCATTAATAAGGACTATGAAGCTTTATGCCACCAAGTGTTTGAGAAAATACCTAAGTGACCAAAACATGAGTATTATTGCTAAAACAAAATCCCTTTGAATTGTATTGATATAGATTAAAGTTGAAGGAGGTTGGCGAATGTTGTATTATGCTCAAGAGCACTAAGTTAAGGTATGTGAGGCCAACTCTCTATGTTTGGGAATATTAATGATTCTCCCTACACTACGTTTCTTTTACGACGTATCAATTGCCTAAAAATATAGTTAAGCCTAGTTCCTTGAATAGTAGTAGAGCTTCTATTCTCTAGCTTCATAACTCGTTCATGACTTTCATTCTAAACGTTGTGATCTCAGTGCGTATTCAAGATAGACTTGGGCTTGATGCCCCCAAGTCTTAGTATAGATTACTCAGTATGCTATAAATAGTTAAAGTTTAAATGTTCATAATCAGTTCAAGAATACATGTCTTAGTCTAGTCCTATTAAGTATTCCAGTATTATGTAACTCAGTGTGATCCAGTTTTCCAGTATTATGTAACTCAATGTGATTCAGTATTTCACTATCATATATTGCAATATGATTCTCAGTTCCTGATTTTCAGTCCCTGAATGTTGAATACTTGTATTTGGGTCTGAGGCCGCAGTTTATGCTTTATCATCTTTGGGCCTGAGGCCGCAGTTTATTCTTTATGCATCTTTGGGCCTGAGGCCGCAGTTTATGCTTTACGTATACTTGGGCCCAAGGACGCAGTTTGTGCACATATATATATTGGGCCGGAGGCTGCAGTTTATTATTCAGATAAACAAGTTGTTCATCATTCAGAAGAGGGAGTATTCATATCCTTACTTCCTTTTAGTTCAATTATTAGTTATCATTCAGTTATCAGTTTAGTTACTAGTTATCAGTTCAGTTATCAGTTATCAGTTATCATTTCAGTTTCAGTTTCAATAGTTATCATTTCAGTTATCAATTATAAATTCTCAGTTATCAGCTTAGTTTCAGTTTCATCATTTATAATTCCTTCTTTCAATTGCCTTACGTACCAGTACAATTCAAATGTAATGACGTCCCTTTTGCCCGGGGCATGCATCTCACAATGCAGGTAATGATTTACAGGTCGATGACGCAGAGCGCTAGGATTCTCGTACCAGCTACTTGGTGATCCCTGTTTTTTCGGGGCATTATCATTACTTTACAGCCTTTCAGTATTTACAGATAGTCAGTATTTTCAGTACTTCAATAGAGGCTTCATAGACTAGAGTAACAGTTAGACAGAGTCTCAGACTTTTCATGTTAAGCCATGTTGGCTGCAAATATGTTTCAGAATTGTATTAGTATTTTCGCACTTTGATTTATATTATCCAGACTTTTAGTATATCAGCATGTGTTAGTTTATCTTTTGCATTTAGTATGTTATGATATCACATGTTGATTTAGACAGCCAGTTGGTTCATTCGGTAACATGCAGTCAGGCACTGAGTGTCGTGTTATGTCCAGGCCCAGGTTCGGGGCGTGACAAAGCTTGGTATTAGAGCACTAGGTTCAAGAGTCCTAGGGAGTCTATGAAGCCGTGTCCAGTGGAGTTTCCTTTATATGTATGTGCCGGCCACTCATATAAACGATTAACTACCAAGACATCTAGGATTGTCTCATCTCTTTCTACTCTAGATCGTGCCATGAAGCTTAGAGTAATAGTTAATCTTCTCTTCCTATCGAATTCCAAACGTATTGGATGCCCAAGAGATGCACAGGAGAAACCTAAGGTCCTAAAGAGGATAATTGCCCATTGGGATATAATTATGGAGGACAGGTTGGTAAATATGAGACTTGAGAGGATGTTAAAAATGGGATGCAATAGATAGTAGTGCAGATTAGAGCATAACCTTATTAGAAAGTACAAAAATAGTTATCATATCTTATGGTTATCAGTTTACCTCAGTTTCCAGTTATACGGTCTTTCAGTTAGCAAGTTTATGGTTATTCAGTACGCCAGTATTCAGTTATATGGTTACCAAATATCCATTTTCAGTGTATCAAAATTTCTGGTGACTTGTGAGTATACAGTGATGCATATGGGTTCTTAAAGAAAATGTAAGTAACAATGATTATAGAGAAATCTTCGCATGTTTTAGGGATTAGGACCCAAGACTCACTGGATGGTGCATGAAGTGATTTATCAGATGTGTATGGTAGTGTATCTGTATGTCAGACCCTATAGTGTAGCAGGTTAAGAATTTGACCGCAAATGGCCTAGAATTGGTCATTATAGTTTTGGAAAAAAAAAGGGAGACTAAGGAGAAAATACCTAGGAGTCAGAAACGTTTGTTATTACCAAAGATGTGATTTCGTACAACTCATGCAAATGACAAGAAGATATGATGTATGAAACGAGAACCAAGAGCAGCCAATATTGAATTTCATGGAATGATTTTAAGTTGTTTAGAAATATTCAAATCAGAACTAGAAGTGCCACGCTAGTAAGCTACTATAAGAAGCAGCTATTGACATATGATAAAAGATATGGCAGTTCCCCCTTAGGTTATGTGACAAAGTGATTACCGCGGATGTTTATAGTATGATATGATTTGTATTATATAGAAAGTTTGGGGTTAGATATTCTAATTTTATTTAAGACAAATGAATTTCCTTTTTTTTGTAATTCCAATTAGTGAATAGAAACCCAAATAGTCAGCATGGGATATGAAAAAGAAAATTAGTTCGGTAATGAGGGAAAGTTGTATAATTACCACAGGGATTATGTATAACATGTGTAAGAAACACAAAGTGAGTATAATGATGACCGAGCTTAGTTATTGATGATAAAGCGATCAAAGAAAAGCTATAAAATCATGCCTATTTATGTATTATGAGGGTAGAGCCATTGCATGAAACTCTAATTGTGGAGTACAAGTCAAAGACTTAGATCGCAACAATGCTATAAATGTTTTCAGGAAGTGCTTAGAATGATAATCAAGTATGGGAAGTGTAGCTCATGATTGAGATAGACAAGAGAACTATGGTGAAATAAGTTCACCGCTTAGCCAAGCAAAGAGTTTGGCTTTCGGATTCTGAAGATGGTGGAATTATTGTCCAGAACAGAATTTGTTCTTCCTTAGTAGCCGAAGAGAATGAGAAACAATGTGATGATCCCTACGTGTTGCAGTTAAAAGAGGGGATTCACAAGTATAAGACGATGGTTTTTGAATAAGGAGGTGATGATGGTACTTTGAGGTACCAAGACAGATTGAGTATTCCAGACATAGATGGACATAAAGAGGGAAGATCATGTTAGAAGCCCATAATTCCTGGTATTGTTTCCATCCAGGTTCCCCAAATATGCATCATGACCAAGGAGATTTATTGGTTGAAAGACATGAAAAAGAACGTCGCAGACTTTGTGGCCAATTATCTAAATTGCTAGCAAGTGAAAGTCAAGCAGTAGAAAGTCTAGTGTTTTCATCCAGGATACATATACTTTTGAGTAGAGATGGTAAATATGGAAATTTATAACGGGATTATCTTGCTCATTTTAAAAGCATGATTTGATTGGATGATCGTAAATCGACTTACCAAGTTAGCATGCTTCTTGCCAGTAAAAACTACATATTTAGTAGAAGATTACACTGAGTTGTACATTCAGGAAATCGTCTGATGTATGGGACTCCGTTGTCCATCATTCCGGATTGTGGTGCTCAGTTTAAAATGAACTTTTAGAAGTCCTTTCAGAAAGGATTAGGCACAAGCTTTTCATCCTCAGAAAGATGGCCAGGCAGAGTGCATTATTCAAACAATTGAGGATATGTCCTTGATGTTAAAGTAATTGGGATAATCACATACCTTTCATTGACCTTGCTAATAATAACACCTACCATTCTAGTATCAAGATAGCACTGTGAGAGACTCTGTATGGGCGAAGGTGTAGATCGCCAATTGGTTGGTTCAAAGTTGGTGAAGAGGAGTTGTTGGGACCAAATTTAGTCTATCAGGCAATGGAGAAAGTTAAGTTGATTCAAGAGCGTTTGAAGAAAATCAAAGCGCCAAAAGTCCTATTCGAGCATGCGGCATAGAGAGCTAGAGTTTCAAGTTGATGATTGGGTGTTTCTGAAAGTTTCATTTATGAAAAGTGTTATGAGATTTGGGAAGAAGGGGAAGCATAGTCTCTGCTATATTGGTCCATATAGATTCTTGCGAAGGATTGATCAATTAGCTTATGAGTTGGAGTTGCCACCATAATTAGTGGTGGTACAGCCAGTATTTCACGTGTCATGTTATAACATTCAAGTTTCCAGTACTTAGATACTCATGTCAGTTCAGTACTCAGATACTCATGTCAGTTCAGTACTCAGATATTCATGTCAGTTCAGTACTCAGATACTCATGTCAGCTCAATACTCAGCTACTCATATTAGTCCAATACTTAGACATTCATGCCAGCTTAGTACTCAGATTACTCAAATATTCTTGCCAATTCAATATTCATATATCCATGTTAGTTTAGTATTCACGTATCCATGGCAGACCAATATTCAGTCAATGCAGTAGTCATTCAGTTCAGTATTGCAACAGTTCAGTAATCAGGTATTCATTCAGTTTAGTATACAAGTGTTAATGAAAGTTCATGTTTCCACCAGACTTGTTTAAGGTCCAGAGTTAGCAGAAGTTACAGTCAGGACAATCATTCGAGGACGAATGATCCCAATGGGGAGATAATGTAACACCCCGTACATTCAAACTAGGTGTGGATATATTAAATGGGTATTAATTTGATATTTTAGACATATGAAGTCCTATCGGGATGATTATGGGTAAAAATAGTTATTTCAAAATCAAGATGGAAAGTGAGGTGCATAAAATTTGACAAAATCGACTAAGTTTGCAGAAGGTACGTATTCCATCAAGTTTTAGTGAAAATGAGTAAGGAATTTGGGAAAACTCAAAGCATGAAAGTTGTAGGCCTTTGAAATAGATTTCCAACAATATATTATGGAGCCTGAACGGATCTCTGTGCAAAAGGTTATGTGTGTTTTACATAACAGTATGCGATATGCGCGCCGGTAGCGCGGCCGCGCTAATTTTGAGGCAGTGTTACTGCCTTTTAGCGTGATCAGTAGCGCGGGAAGGCCTCCAGATGCACGGGCGCGCTAATAGGGGGTCGTTTTAAAGCTATATTTCGTCCCCCACAGCCCCAAAACATAAAAACTTGCTCTAGAAAGGAGAACTCTCAAAAACCTAACTCCCTAAGGGTCCTTCCACCACCCAAGGTAAGTTCTAATGGTGATTCTAAGTTAATTTCAATATTCCAACACCTTATTAACATGGGTAAACCCTCCATATCATTAGATATTCGTTTGGTTCATCATTATTGAGAGAAGAAACCCTATAACTCGAATTCAAGAAGATTGAACGTCAAAAAGGTAATGTTTTCACCCTCTAATTGATTCTAGCATTGGATTAATGATTATTGACTCAAGTTCATGAGATATGAGTTGATAGGTTTGATAGAAAAGCATGAACAATTATAGGTTTGGCTTGTTGATTGATGATTATTGGTTAAGGGTGTTGTTTACCTTATGGGTGATAAAGAATAATGTTGATTATAACCATTTGAGACTTTATAATTTATTTAGGAGCAAGAGAATGGGTTATTGGGTGTAGAAACACCATTAATAAGGACTATGAAGCTTTATGCCACCAAGTGTTTGAGAAAATGCCTAAGTGACCAAAACATGAGTATTATTGCTAAAACGGAATCCCTTTGACCTGTATTGATATAGATTGAAGTTGAAGGGGGTTGGCAAACTTGTATTATGCTCAAGAGCAGGAAGCTAAGGTATGTGAGGCCAACTCTCTATGTTTGGGAATAACAATGATTCTCCCTACACTACGTTTCTTTTACGACGTATCAATTGCCTCAAAAATATAGTTTAGCCTAGTTCCTTGAATAATAATAGAGCTTCTATTCTCTAGCTTCATAACTCGTTTATGACTTTCATTATGAACGTTGTGAGCTCAGTGCGTATTCAAGATAGACTTGGGCTTGATACCCCCAAGTCTTAGTATAGATTACTCAGTATGCCATAAACAGTTGAAGTTTCAGTGTTCATAATTAGTTCAAGAATACATGTCTCAGTCTAGTCCTATTCAGTATTCCAGTATTATGTAACTCTGTGTGATCTAGTATTCCAGTATTATGTAACTCAATGTGATTCAGTATTTCACTATCATATATTGCAGTATGATTCTCAGTTCCTGATTTTAAGTCCCTGAATGTTGAACACTTATATTTGGGCCTGAGGTCGCAGTTTATGCTTTATGCATCTTTGGGCCTGAGGCCGCAGTTTATGCTTTATGCATTTTGGACCTGAGGTCGCAGTTATGTATACGTATACTTGGGCCCGAGGCCGCAGTTTGTGCACATATATATATTGGGCCTGAGGCCGCAGTTTAATATTCAGATAAACAGGTTGTTCATCATTCAGAAGAGGGAGTATTCATATCCTTACTTCCTTTCAGTTCAATTATTAGTTATCGTTCAGTTATCAGTTATCAGTTTAGTTACCAGTTATCAATTCGGTTATCAGTTATCATTTCAATTTCAGTTTCAATAGTTATCATTTCAGTTATCAATTATAAATTCTCAGTTATCAACTTAGTTTCAGTTTCAGCATTTATAATTCTTTCTTTCAATTGCCTTACATACCAGTACAATTCAAATGTACTGACGTCCCTTTTGCCCGGGGTGTGCATCTCACAATGCAGGTAATGATTTACAGGTCAATGACGCAGAGCGCTAGGATTCTCGTACTAGCTACTTGGTGATCCATGTTCTTTCGGGACATTATCATTACTTTACAGCCTTTCAGTATTTACAGATAGTCAGTGTTTTCAGTACTTCAATAGAGTCTTCATAAACTAGAGTAACAGTTAGGCATGGTCTCAGACTTTTCATGTTATGCCATGTTGGCTGCAAATATGTTTTAGAATTGTATTAGTATTTTCGCACTTTGATTTATATTATCCAGAATTTCAGTATATCATCATGTGTTAGTTTATCTTCCGTATTTAGTATGTTATGATATCACATGTTGATTCAGCCAGCCAGTTGGTTCGCTCGGTCACATGTAGTCAAACACCGAGTGTCGTGTTACATCCAGGCCTATGTTCGGGGCATGACACTTAAAAAGTTACAAATGACATACAACATTTAAAAAATTTAGGCAAAAGATAATTTTTTTAATAGGTATGATTGGAATTCATTAAAAACACATAAATAAGGTCATATATACAAAAGTTTAGAGGGATTAGAGGCGATTTAAACCAATTTTGACTCAAAATTCGTTATAATGATATATAATATTCAACAAACCTAAGCATGAAAGCTTTTATTAATATAGGTATAGTTGAAATTCGTCGAAAACACATAGATAAGGCAATATACAAAATTTGACGAAGATTGGAGATGATTTGGACTAGTTCGGAGTCAAAATTCATAGTTAAAATCCAGTTTAAAGAATTTCTGCGAGATATGTCTAACATGTATCTCACACACAGGTATACATGGATATACATAACATTTGACACATATGGGATATATAAGTGATACACAGAAGATTCACGGTGTGTACACATATCATCTTCTTTCATGTTCATCCCCTGCTTCGAATTTTTAATTCAACCCATCTCAAATCTCTACAAAATCACTCCAAATTTATTATTCAAACTCTTTGAGATATATCCACAATAATCCAATAATATCCAATTGAAACAAATCCAAATTAGAGAAATTTGATTTTTTTTTTAAAGTAACATAATGGCTTTCAATGAAGTTTTAGTAGAATAAAAAAAGTCAACGACATCGTGAGAGCGAAGCAATCACTCCTTCAGCTCAAAGTTCAAATTAAATTTACTTTGTAGTCATAACTTGACATACATGGAAGTACTTTAATTTGCCCATTTTTTAGATTGATAATCTACAACACTTGATTTAATTAATTCAACCGAAAGAAGAAATAAGGTCGGTGGATATACTTCAAGACTTATGTCAATAATTGTACCAAAGGGCATCCAGATATGGAGAAGCAGAAAAAGCAGCAAAGAAGGAACAAGAAGGGTTCTTAGTCACTTTGCAATAAAAATAAGATTATGACCAAATTTGATAGCATTTTATGGATAATGATTAATATAGGTAGTATTTTATGAATTAATTAATATTGGTAGCAAATTTGTTTTAAAAGGCTAAATTGAGTAGTTTGCTAAAAAAGAAGAAGATGATTTTGTGTAGGAATTTTTACATTCCTATGCTATATAGGAAACTATATTACCATCAATGTTTAAGGTTTGATATAATTACATTTACTATACCTAATTACCAATTATATACCATTAGTGGTTTTTAAGAGTATCAATAACACTCCTAATTTAATGGTACCGTATATTCCTTCTAATACCACTCCCCCACGTTTCTCTCTCCAATTCCCACACCTTCACCCACGTTTCCCTCCCACACCCACGATTTCTGTATCAAAATCCCATTATTTCTTCCATAGCCAAGGCTTTGAATTCGAATTTGGGTTTTCAAAAGACATTGTTTGTTTGGATTAGATGTTGTTGCAAAGAATTGAGAATTCTCTCTATGTCTCTCTCTATCTCGCAATCCCAAATTTCAGTAATATAAGAGGAAAGGAAAAGAGAGCAGCAATTCCACCATTGATAGCCATTAAAAAGCTTTGAAGCTTTGAATTCTAATTTGGGTTTTCAAAAATCATTATTTGTTTGGATTTGGTGTTGTTGTAAATAATTGGGAATATGGTTTGGAATTTATATCTCAATTTTGAGGGGTTTTGGTGAAGATTAAACTTGGTTTTGGCTGAATTTCAGATTGAAACTCGAAGAAGAAGAAGAAGACATGACATACATTATATTGCAAAAATTGTAGAAAAATTGTAGACTGTTATTTATTTATTTTTGAGCTTTGTGTTTTTGTGTTAAAAGTTTTGATGGGAGCTTGTTATTCCACTTCGTCTGTTTTGGAGCTAACTTGTACAGAGGAGAAGATGTTTTTTAAATTATACATATTGCTATACCTTTAAATTCAAGAAAGTATAGTTGTATTGTATTTAAAGAGGCGTGAATTTGTAAAATAGGTTGAATATGAGGAAGGAGTCAAATAAGACTCACAATGGCTTGTTTTCTACATTTAATATACAACAAAACTACATATCATTTGAAAAATTAATATGAAAATACAGAATTTCAATATTTCTATAAATTATCTACAAAATTTCTTAGGAAGATCTATCCCTTCATCATGCCTTTTTGGATCCCATATTTAGCATTGCAGTTTCATAAGGAGTAACAAGAGCATATAGGAGAATCATAGAATTGTAGCATAATCGGGATTTTCGACATAATTGCATTTTTTGCAGAAGATTTGTAGAAGTTTTAATCGTTTTTGATTTGTGAAAACAGAAAACAAAGCATCTACAAGCATAATACAAATAATCTACAATTTATCTACAAAATATCTACAAACTGGGTACATTAAATTTTAATATCTCAATTCCCATTTAATTGTAGCAAAATAAGGATTTTCAACATAATTGCGTTTTTTGCAGAAGATTTGTAGAAGTTTTAGTCGGTTTTGATTTGTGAAAACAGAAAATAAAGCATATACAATCATAATACAAATAATCTACAATTTATCTACAAAATATCTACAAACTGGGTACATTAAATTTTAGTATCCCAATTCTCATTCAATTGTAGCATAATTGGGATTTTTGACATAATTGCATTTTTCAGAATATTTGTAGAAGTTTTAGTCGTTTTTTATTTGTGATAACAGAAAATAAAGAATCTACAATCAGAATATAAATAATCTACAATTTATCTACAAAATATCTACAAACTGGGTACATATTTGGACTCGACATGCTTCCCCTGAAATATATGTTTCACATTTTTGATACATATTTTTGTCCAAAACAGTACTAAATCATCCACTTAAATACAATTTTTATACAATGTAGTTCAACTTTCAAACAATAGGTAAATGAATAAAAGAAAAATAAATAAACAATTGTCTACAATTTATCTACAATTTCTGCAATATAATGTATGTCATGCCTTCTTCTTCTTCTTCTTCTTCTTCTTCTTCTTCTTCTTCTTCTTCTTCTTCTTCTTCTTCTTCTTCTTCGTCGTCGTCGTCGTCGTCGTCGAGTTTCAATCTGAAATTCAGTCAAAACCAAGTTTATCTTCACCAAAATCCCTTAAAATTGAGATATAAACTCCAAACCATATTGCCAATTATTTTCAACAACACCCAATCCAAACAAATATGATTTTTGAAAACCCAAATTTGAATTCAAAGCTTCAAAGCTTTTTAATGGTTGTCAATGGTGGAATTGCTGCTCTCTTTTTCTTTGCTTTGTATTTTCGTCATAATTGCTTTTGTTGCAGAAGAATTGTAGAAGATTTTGTCGATTTTGATTTGTGAAATCAAAGAAAATATTGAAATAGAATTTAGCGCAAAAAACAGAGTACGGAAATTGTGTAACAAAGTCGACAATAGTGATTACTGTGCGTGATTTGCGTTGGAAGATCTGAAAAATATTTAATTCCCCTTTTTTAGCGCGCCTAAATAAGGAATCCTACAGCTATAATGATTTCTTATTTAATGCATTGTATATATTATGCAGAAATACTATTAGCACGAAAGGTAATATGCAAACTATGAACATATTTGGTAATATAGTTTCCTATATGGTATAGGAATGAAAATTTCCCTTTTGTGTAATCCAGAAGCCTGCTAGAAGCCTTGGGCCCAAAACTAACAACGGACAGTATGTATAGTCCAGCCCACTGAATCACCCATCTTGAACATGTGCAAAAACCCGCCGTCTTCTCCTCCCACAAGCCGCAGTTTGAACTTTCAACCCTCCATTGATAACCATGTGGAACTCTCCAGTAGAGAGTATTTATTGTTATTGACAAAATATAGAGCTTAAAGGAACAACAAAATGTTAACAAATGGGTGGAATGTTATGACCCGATCGGTCGTTTTACTTTTTAGAACCCCATTCCCCTAAATAAGACTCTTTGTATGTGATTTTACTGTTGTATGACTTATGTGATGGTTAGTTCGGGATTTGGAAGAGTTCGGGTTGAAATCGAAATACTTGGTTCCTTAAAGTGACCTTAAAAGGCTAAGTTTAAATTCAGTCAACGTTTTGAGTAAACAACCTCGGAATCGGGATTTGACTATTCCAAAAGGTTCGTATGATGATTTCAGACTTGGGCGTATGCTCGATGACCCGGGAGCATTTCGGCGCCTAATAGTAAAAGTTGGTTCCTTGAAGGTTTTTAACGTTCTTTATATTTGGTTTGGATTAGTGTCACACCTCCTTTTTCCGCACCCGAGGGGCGCAGGGGAGTTTTTCCAATTAAAGGACAATCGAAACGGGATTGGTTTATTTATTTCAGAGTCGCCACTTGGGAGATTTAGGGTGTCCCAAGTCACCAATTTTAATCTCGAATCGAGGAAAAGAATGACTCCATATTACAGTCTGCGTACCAGAAATCCGGATAAGGAATTCTGTTAACCCGGAAGAAGGTGTTAGGCATTCCCGAGTTCCGTGGTTCTAGCACGGTCGCTCAACTGTTATATTTGGCTAGATTATCTGATTTTATACAAATGTGAATTTATGTGCCAATTTTATCTTTTAACCGCTTTCATCATTTAATGTTATTTTTATCAAGAATTGCAACGTCGTGAAAACATGTCTCGAACCACGTTACATCAATGCACCCGTGGTTGTTTGACATATCTCGACTCGGTTGAGATTTAGATTTAGGTCACATAAATGTGCACCCGAGTTAAGGAAAATAAATTATTAAATACGCGTCTAAAGCAACTAGCGTATTGTTATGTTGGGAAAAGGCCGTGAAATTCGCTAAACGGCCTGTCCCAAATTCTAAGTATTGAATATATACATTTCGAGGGCCCCGCAGCTTGTGCATTTTTGTTTGTCGAGACTCGTGTCATTCATTATTTTTTTAAAAGGAATTTGCAACGTCATGGAAATGCATCTCAAACCACGTCACAATCAATGTACCCGTGATTAGAGGCACATTTCGACTCCGTTGAGATTTGGATTTGGGTCACATAAATGTACACCCGAGTTTAAGAAAATTAAATTATTAAAGGCGCGCCTAAAGCAACTAGCGCATTATTATTTTGGGTAGGGCCGGGAAATTTGCTAAACGGCCCGCCCCGGAATCTAAGTATTCAATACATATATTTTGTGAGGGCTCCGAAATCTGTACATTTTTATTTGGCGAAGCTAGCCTCGTTTTTTTTATTATTTATTTTTATTTTTATTTTTCAAATGGATGCCATTTTTACGCCTTTAACGATACTAAAACTCACGGCTTCTTTACCACTAAAATCTCATAAGTTGTCAAAATTTAACAAAATGAGTTTAGTGAATGAGTGTTTCGGAAGTGGTAACAACAACTACTAATGCTAATTTTGTCCGAACGAACTAAGCAAAGGACCACGAACGAATTAACGTCAAACTTGTGTCATAGAACAACTAGCCCAACTTAATTAAATGACATCAAATAAACAAGAATAACACAACGCAAAATGAACAAAATGCATATGGTGAAAACGTAAGCAGAGAATTATCATACGAATTTCTATATTGCATCTTCGAACATTTAACGTAACATTTCCTTATCTAATACTTGAGGTTTACTAACATGAACAAACAGAGACGGACAAAGCCATGGACCAGCCCTCAACATCGACCTCGACGGATAACCTCGACCGGGAAACCTTAGAAAAGGTCATCAAAGCTCGGACAGAATAGCTCGCGCCAGAAGCTCAAACACGAACGGACTGAAAAAGGAGTCATGGCTACGACTAGTTTTTCCAGGTGGTCATTTGGACGTGGGGGTTGAACGGAACAGCAGTGATGGTCGGTAAGGCTGGAACGGGTGAAGCAGGAGGCGGAAGTAGGTGGTTTGGACAGTAGGGTCGAGGGCAGTGACGACGCAACAGCAACAGCTGTTGCTCGACGGATTTAATGGAGGATCGAGGAGTGGTCGTATGGGCAGTGACGACGGAGAAGCTGGACGGGATGGGGGGAGTTGGTTGCGACGGGGGGTGCGACTGGGTTTTTCGTCGAAGGTTGGTGGTTATGGCGTCGGGGCAGGTGGTCGACAGTAGGGAGTGGGTTGTTGATGGTGGTTTTGGGGTGGTTGACGGACTGTTTGGCGGTGGCGTTTGCTGCTGGTCCGTGGGGTTGAGGGGTGCGTCTGGTTTTTTGGGTTAAGATGGGAAGGTGACGGACTGTTTGGGAGGTGGTGTTTGGACGTGAAGGGGTGGTGGTTTCACGATGGGAGGGTGATGGGGAAGGTGACGGACTGGTGGTTTTCGTGGTGGTTTTGGGTTAGGGTTGAGGGTGTTTTTCGGACATGGTGTTGGGTTTTCTTGTTTTTTCCTAAGGTTGAAGAAGATCAACAGTGATCATCTCCTTCAAAAAATTTCAAAGTCCCCCACCTCAAAATCTGTCCAGTCCGTGTATTTGTGTAGCTTTGCCAAGAAAAATGAGCCCCACGCATGGTGGGGTTCAAGACTTGTGTCCCCCACGCGTGGTGGGGTTCCCCGTGTACGGTGTTTCATCCGTGTTCCCCACGTGTGGTGGACTCGGATTATTATGGGCTAGGTCCGAAAATTAGGCCTAAAAGCGGGTAGTTTGAACCCGAATGATATTCTTTTTTCCGGATCCGAGAGTAAGAACACGACGTTGCTTAACTAGTCCTAAGTAAGCAAAATAACTACCAAAATAGGGCTAATATTTAAAACAAAACTATATTATTATTTTTTTAATATTTTTTCGAGATTAAAATAGCTACAAAACATTAATAAAACTATTTTGTAATTTTCGTTTTTTAATATAAAGATAAAATATTAAATAATATTTTTTTGTATTTTTCAAAATTAAAATGACTACAAAACATTAATAGAACTATATTTTTTGGTAATTTTTGAAATTATATAAAGTACAAAAATAAAGTGCAATTTTTGTATTTTTTCAAGTTTATGAGAAATACATAAACTAAAATTTATATACATATATTTTTGTAATTTTTCTTTTTGCAACGAAATAAAGTCAAAATAGTCAAAAAGGGCTATATTAGACCCAATTTCACATATTCACGCTAAAAATGTGAAAATTCTCTGGGAGGGTCAAAATCAGGTGTCTACAGCTGCCCCTCTTTGACGGGAAACACGAAGAGTTTTCCGACAAAGAACGACTAGACATGTTTTTGACCCGACCATTATTTGGAGGGACTATATAAGGAAAGGAAGGGGATGTGATCAAGCCCTGGTATCTGAGCTGCCTATATATCCTTGGTTATACAGGAATCAGGCCACGTGTAGTTCGGGAATGAGAGATAGTATATTGTACCGAGGTGAAGAGCCGATCGAGGTGTCGTTCCATTGAGGTTTCGGTCCGCGGTCCTGACATCAAAAATGAAAACTGAAAAAGACTAACTAAGCCTATCAGCTACTAGTTACAAGGATTCCTATCTTTAAGTCTTCTGAAACTTGATCTTGAGTCTTGAATGGTGCTTCATACAGACTTTGGATTTGAACCTTGACTTGCTAGTTGTAGGTGCTAGTTCTTGAGCAGACCACATCTGTTCTCCACTTCCGTACTCTGGGTTCTTTTTCTTTTTCTTTTTCTTTTTTTTTTCTTCTCTTTTTTCTTTTTTTTCTATGCTTGCCCTTTTTTTTCTCTCTTTTTGTTTTTGTGACCAGCTTCTGTTGATCATCCCAGACTGTTGACTCGCATTCTTGAGGCGAGCTTCTGCTATTTCTAACTTGGATCGAATGCTGGGGATTTTTGTTGTAACCTTCTGCCTTATTGTCTTCTGACTTGATCTTGAAATGTATGCCTCTGTTATATGGGCGAGCTCCCAACTTCAATACTTGAAAATTAAAGACTGAAATGTATGCCTTTGTTATCTGGGCGGGCTCCCAACTTCAACGCTTGAAATATAAAGACTAAATGTATGCCTCTGTTATTATGGGCGGGCTCCCAACTTCAACGCTTGAAAATAAAGACTGGAATGTATGCCTCTGTTATCTGGGCGGGCTCCCAACTTCAACACCTGAAAAGTAAAGACTGGAATGTATGCCTCTGTTATCTGGGCGGGCTCCCAACTTCAATACTTGAAAATTAAAGACTGAAATGTATGCCTCTGTTATCTGGGCGGGCTCCCAACTTCAACGCTTGAAATATAAAGACTGAATGTATTCCTCTGTTATTATGGGCGGGCTCCCAACTTCAACGCTTGAAAATAAAGACTGAATGTATTCCTCTGTTATTATGGGCGGGCTCCCAACTTCAACACTTGAAAATAAAGACTGAATGTATGCCTCTGTTATTATGGGCGGGCTCCCAACTTCAACACTTGAAATGAAAAGACTGAAATGTATTCCTCTCGTTATACAGGTGGGCGCCTGGCATGAAATGTAAAGACTGAAAAGTATTCCTCTCGTTATACAGGTGGGCGCCTGGCATGAAATGTAAAGACTGAAAAGTATTCCTCTCGTTATACAGGTGGGCGCCTGGCATGAAATGTAAAGACTGAAAAGTATTCCTCTCGTTATACAGATGGGCGCCGGGCTTTAGGAAAAACTAAACATTGATAATCTTAAGAAAACTAAAAATGACTCTTTTTTTTCTTTTTTTTTTTTTCAAATTCAAACGTTGTTTTTTTTTCAAATTATCCTAGGAGAAAATTCGTCAGACTAGGATTTTTTTTTTTGGTATCTTAGGAGAAAGATTCATCAGACTAAGATTTTGATCATAGGAGAAGGTTCGTCAGACTAGGTCTCTATCTTAGGAGAAAATTTCGTCAGACTAAGATTTTGATCCTAGGAGAAGGTTCATCAGACTAGGTCTTGTTTTTTTTTTGGTATCTTAGGAGAAAGATTCACCAGACTAAGATTTTGATCCTAGGAGAAGGTTCGTCAGACTAGGTCTCTATCTTAGGAGAAAAATTCGTCAGACTAAGATTTTGATCCTAGGAGAAGGTTCATCAGACTAGGTCTTGTTTTTTTTTTTGGTATCTTAGGAGAAAGATTCATTAGACTAAGATTTTGATCCTAGGAGAAGGTTCGTCAGACTAGGTCTCTATCTTAGGAGAAAAATTCGTCAGACTAAGATTTTGATCCTAGGAGAAGGTTCATCAGACTAGGTCTTGTTTTTTTTTGGTATCTTAGGAGAAAGATTCATCAGACTAAGATTTTGATCCTAGGAGAAGGTTCGTCAGACTAGGTCTCTATCTTAGGAGAAAAATTTATCAGACTAAGATTTTGATCCTAGGAGAAGGTTCATCAGACTAGGTCTTGTTTTTTTGGTATCTTAGGAGAAAGATTCATCAGACTAAGATTTTGATCCTAGGAGAAGGTTCGTCAGACTAGGTCTCTATCTTAGGAGAAAAATTCGTCAGACTAAGATTTTGATCCTAGGAGAAGGTTCATCAGACTAGGTCTTGTTTTTTTTTGGTATCTTAGGAGAAAGATTCATCAGACTAAGATTTTGATCCTAGGAGAAGGTTCGTCAGACTAGGTCTCTATCTTAGGAGAAAAATTTATCAGACTAAGATTTTGATCCTAGGAGAAGGTTCATCAGACTAGGTCTTGTTTTTTTGGTATCTTAGGAGAAAGATTCATCAGACTAGATCTCTATCTTAGGAGAAAAATTCGTCAGACTAAGATTTTGATCCTAGGAGAAGGTTCATCAGACTAGGTCTTGTTTTTTTTTGGTATCTTAGGAGAAAGATTCATTAGACTAAGATTTTGATCCTAGGAGAAGGTTCGTCAGACTAGGTCTCTATCTTAGGAGAAAAATTCGTCAGACTAAGATTTTGATCCTAGGAGAAGGTTCATCAGACTAGGTCTTGTTTTTTTTTTGGTATCTTAGGAGAAAGATTCATCAGACTAAGATTTTGATCCTAGGAGAAGGTTCGTCAGACTAGGTCTCTATCTTAGGAGAAAAATTTATCAGACTAAGATTTTGATCCTAGGAGAAGGTTCATCAGACTAGGTCTTGTTTTTTTTTGGTATCTTGGGAGAAAGATTCATCAAACTAAGATTTTGATCCTAGGAGAAGGTTCGGCAGACTAGGTCTCTATCTTAGGAGAAAAATTCGTCAGACTAAGATTTTGATCCTAGGAGAAGGTTCATCAGACTAGGTCTTGTTTTTTTTTGGTATCTTAGTAGAAAGATTCATCAGACTAAGATTTTGATCCTAGGAGAAGGTTCGTCAGACTAGGTCTCTATCTTAGGAGAAAAATTCATCAGACTAAGATTTTGATCCTAGGAGAATGTTCGTCAGACTAGGTCTTGTTTTTTTGGTATCTTAGGAGAAAGATTCATCAGACTAAGATTTTGATCCTAGGAGAAGGTTCATCGGACTAGGTCTCTATCATAGGAGAAAAATTCGTCAGACTAAGATTTTGATCCTATGAGAAGGTTCATCAGACTAGGTCTTTTTTTGTTTTGTTTTTGTTTTTTTGGTTATCTTAGGAGAAAGATTCATCAGACTAAGATTTTGATCCTAGGAGAAGGTTCGTCAGACTAGGTCTCTATCTTAGGAGAAAAATTCATCAGACTAAGATTTTGATCCTAGGAGAAGGTTCATCAGACTAGGTCTTGTTTTTTTTTGTATCTTAGGAGAAAGATTCATCAGACTAAGATTTGGATCCTAGGAGAAGGTTCATCAGACTAGGTCTCTATCTTAGGAGAAAAATTCGTCAAACTAAGATTTTGATCCTAGGAGAAGGTTCATCAGACTAGGTCTTTTTTTTTCGCAAACAACTTAGGAGGAAATGCATCTCCTATGGGTAAAACTTAAACCTAGGAGGAAATGCGTCTCCTACGGGTAAAGGTAAACTTAGGAGGAAATGCATCTCCTATGGGTGAATCTAAAACAAACTTAGGAGGAAATGCGTCTCCTATGGGTAAAACTTAGGAGGAAATGTATCTCCTATGGGGAAAACTAGACTTAGGTGGAAATGCATCTCCTATGGGCAAAACAAACTTAGGAGGAAATGCATCTCCTATGGGTAAAAACTTTAATAATTTCAAACTAGGAAGTGCGTCTCCTATTAATGAAATCTTTGCTTAGGAAGTGCGTCTCCTATGCATGAACCATTTCCTTCTTCCTGAATTATTTACCTACCTGTGTTGTCTTCCCTCGAAACTGCTGGGGGATTATTTAGATGGGGATGACTTTTCCCTTTTCTTTTTTTTTATACTTTTTATTCTTTCTTTTTTTTTGCATAGCTTCTTCCTTCGAAGATTGCTTCCCTTGAGACTCGTTTTGCCTTTCCTCGAAAGGAACCGCTGAGGATACCGATTTTCACCAAACTTGTGTTGGACTCCTCGAAACTGCTAGGGATAACACTGTTGGGGAATTATTTACTTACCTGTTGGGGGAGTAAAATGTTATCAGCTGGGGATAACGTTGTCGAGGATAACACTGTTGGGGGATTTTGATTCCTTCAAAACTAGTGTTTCACTCTTCTGAAGGCTGTTGGGAATGATGCTGGCCTCCTGCTTTTCTGAGCTCAAGTTTCATCCCTTTTCTGGGGAGCAACTTCCTCCATAGAAACTTATTATGTTGGGGGCAACACTGGTTCTAAGACCACTTCCCTTGAGACTGGCGTTATCTTTATTTTCCCTCGAATGGGTACCTGACTTCCAGAAAATTTTCTAAATGGAAGGAAAATTTTCTGCCCCAATTTGATAATATCCCTTGTGCATGCATTTCTGGCATCAATGCCATTTCCTTTACCTGTTTCAAATCAAACAAAATTTGTTAGTTTAAAACGCGGTGATTGGTTGTGATACTCCTACTGGGATGGCTTTTCCCTTTCTCCTTCCCTGCTCTGCGTTCAGCTTGTTGGGGATGATATTATGTGTTGGGGATAATCCCTTCCTGCTAGGGATACCCCCCTTCTTTTGTGGCATAGCTCGGAAACTGGCATTTCCCCGACCTTTTAGTCTATTATGGATTTCGCCAAATCATGCTCACTGCTTTCCTTGCTTTGTTCATGGGCCTTGGCCTTGAGGTTTATAACTTTTGATAAAGGCAATGGTATCCCTCTTGACACTTGTCAATCCTTCTGTCGATTCCCTTTTGCTGGGGATATCTTTTTGACACTGGCCTCGCGTTTGTTCCCTGCTGACTATACCACTTGGATGTACTAGTCAGATCTCATTTTGGAAAGCTGATGGCCTATTTTGAAGTCAATTCACACTTGTTCTGACCAAACAGACTCTATTGGGGATTTTTCTATGAAAGGAAAAAGATAAAAGGGAACAAAATAAAAACAAAAGAAAAGATGACTCTTTAACAAAAGAAACTATAAATGAAAATCTATCAAACGCAGATACCAACTCTAATGGTCATGACATGCACATGTGGCCTATCCTCTACCGTCAATCATCTTTCAAGATCTTCAATTGGCGATTCCCTATCTGATTCTCAGTCTTATTCGACTTGTGGTGCCCGAAGGGTTTTCACTATCAAGTCTCTCTCATTTTGGCTTTTCTCTCAGCTTTCATCGCCTTATGGTGCCTGTGAAGGTTTTCACCGATAAGACTCTCTCATTTGTATCACTTTCCAGCTGGGGATTTGGAGTGTTGCCGGTACGACTCTTTCTGTTGGGGATTAGAGTCCTTTCTGCTGTGGAACAGAATGTTATGTTCGCCGGTAAGACTCTTGTTTGTCTGACTTGGCATTTTTTGAAAACTGATCAGAAGGTCTTTCTTTGGACCGTAATGTAGGTTTTTGGATAGGGCTAGAAAGAAAGGGTATAAAAGGCTCAAAAAATACATTAATTTTTGGTTATTAGTTACAACCTTCAGAATTAGATTTATTTACAACAAACACAACCTTTGCCCCAGTTTCTTGCTTGGGGATATCTTAATTGATTTTTTTTCATTTTTTAAAACTATGACCGAGCCGTGAAGCGCCTACGTGTCCTCTTTGAGGAATCAGGTCAAACGTAGTTCCCAATTCCTCTTTTTTCATTTGACTTTCCTTTTTTCTTTTGTTATCATTTTTCTTTTCTCATTTCTCCTTTCTTTTTGTTTGGTTGTTTTCTTTTCTTTCTTTCTCTTTTTTTTTCCTTTTGTTGACCTGTCGCGCTTGCGTTTTCTATTCGTTGCGAATGATTCCGAACGAGGGGTATGAAAGAAAATAAATAAGGCTAAAAAGGGGTAATGAAGGGTAAAGTGTTTAGGTAGCAGAACAAAATGCCTTCGTCATTCCAGTCTTCAAAACATGCCAAGTGCAAACAACACAATTGAACATAGATTTATAGTCTCTTCCGATGGTGCCGGACTTGACAATTATGTTAAACAATTTATTTTTTCCTTGCCATTTCAAAAGCACCGTTGGGCGACACTCTCATTATCTTGAACGACCCTCATGCCAATTTGGCGAATCTTGCTTTTAACGATTTTATTTGTGTTTTACTTGCCCTAGTTCCACATGACTCGAGCTCTGTATTGATCTCAAACCGTCCTTATTTTCTTTAACTGTTCTGATCACCTCTCCAGGGTTTTGTGATTAACTTTAAAGACTAGGCCCAAAGTGTGTGTGCATGTCATGTCACTAGAATCGGCACTAAACAAAATGACAAAAGGACTAAACAAAAGATGACTGTATATAATAAAAGACCGGATTTTGCATTAGACCGGTGAAATGGTTTGAATAACAAAACAAACAACACAAACCAGAACAGAATCCTGAAACAAACTGGACAAAATTTAAACAACCGCTATGACAAAATGGAAAGATAAGAAAGTTTGACACAGGACAAAATCCGAAATATAACCCTAATAACCCGAACAACAGAAATGACCACAAAATAAGCCACCACAAGCTTCTCTCTTGCTGACCAAGGAACGAAGCGTCCTCCCACTTTATCAAAACTGGCATCTTAGCCACTGAGCTTTGCATCAATACTGCCAAGACCATTACCAGCTTCAACGTCATCAACCTCTGTCAACAAGTTCTCGATAGGGTTCGAGTGCTCCATGTCACTGTTATTGATCACAATCCGCCCTTCTTGGATCATTCTTTCTATTTCTCTTTTCAAATCCCGACAGCTTTCAACATTGTGCCCCTGGGCATTGGAATGGTATTCACACCTTTTAGAAGGGTCAAAGCTTCTTGCACGTGGGTCCACACGATTTGGAGGAATAGGTGCAATCATGTCATGATTCTTTAATTTCTCAAATAAGCTTTCATAGGACTCTCCTATTGGTGTAAAATTATCTTTCAACCTTTGTTCCCCTTTATACCACTGGCTTGGCTGTGGGTTATAGGGCACCTGAAAATTTTGTGGAGACTTCTGGAGATTTTGTGATGCTCGTGCTCGCCTTCTGGGTGTTTTGGTGGCTGGACAACATACTGAGGTGGAGCGACAGAGTATTGAGGGTCCTGGGGTGGATAATACTGCTCAGGGGAGCCATAGAAAACCTGAGGAGGCTGCTCATACCTTCGAGATATTCTCCTGGGACCTCTTCTCGACCCTGATGTCATCATGATTTCTTCAATTTTCTCATTTGTGTTGCTAAAATTATCAGACTCAACCCGGACAGCCTGAGTTGCGGCTTTAAAAATTGCTTGACTTATAATTTTGCCTGTCTTAAGACCCTCCTCTACCATTTCTCCAATTTTGATTGCTTCCGAGAAGGTTTTGCCAACTGCGGACACCATGTTTTGAAAGTAATCTGGCTCTTGCGCTTGAAGAAAGACAGTAATTAGCTCGTGGTCATCCATGGGTGGCTTAACTCGAGCTGCTTGCTCTCTCCATTTGATGGCATATTCCCTGAAACTTTCACTTGGTTTCTTCTTCAGGTTTGAAAGGGAAATGCGGTCTGGGGCAATGTCGATGCTGTACTGGAACTGTCTGACAAAGGCCTGTGCCATGTCATCCCAGACATACCAGCGAGACGTGTCTTGATCCATAAACCATTCGGAGGCTACTCCCGTAAGGCTTTCCACAAAATAAGCCATCAACAATTCTTCATTTCTTCCCGCACCTCTCAATTGATTGCAATACCTTTTCAGGTGGGCTATGGGATCTCCATGTCCATCGTACTTTTCAAATTTGGGAGTCTTGAAACCAGGCGGCAAGTGGACATCGGGGAACATACATAGGTCTTTGAAGGCAACACTCTTTTGACCTGCCAACCCGTGCATGTTTTTCAACCATTGTTCTAAGATTTTCACTCTTTGGGTCATTTCTTCCTGTACCATCTTTTGGGCAGGCTTCTCAATCTTTGCAGGAAGATCAAACGATTACGAGTGGTACTCAGGAGAGTGGTACTGCTCTTGTTGTGTTGCGAATTGTAACTCATGACGAGGCTGTCCTTGACCACTGGCCCATGCTTGACACATTTCGGTCATTTGCTGTTTCAATATTCTATTTTCCTCAACCATAGTAGACTCTTGTTGAACCCTCCGACCCTGAGTCTCTGGAGCACTTGTAACAGCTTCGACGTCAGCTATCATTTTTCCTTGGACCTTGTGTTGGCCGCTTACCACAAACCGACCACCTCAATTTTCTTCACAATTTAAAACAGAACATGTTAGAATGGACTCAGTCGGTCCTTATTATTATCAATATATATTTTTCATCATTTTTAGCAACATCTTTTTCCCTTTTTTTCATTTTCTTTTTCATTTTTTGTTGTGGTCGAATCTTATGGAGATTGCCTACGTATCATGACCCCGCATGAATCAGACCTTGCGTAGTTCGGACCAATAAAAGATAAACAATAATAAACATTTTTCTTATCAATTTTCATAATAAACAAACTGGGTTTCAAAGGTTTAAAGATGACCTACAAACTCGAAAATCAAACAATCCATATATTCTGATCAAGAGATTTATCAACTCAAAAACAAAAGGCTAGCTCCCTATCTTTGTTCGACAAATGCAACCAAATGGTTATTTTTGCAAATGTGGCCCCTTCCAAATTTCACATGAATTTGAGGCCAGGGAGGATTATTTTATGACAGTTTACAAACTTGTCCGTTCTTTTACGAAAATAGCCTTTCGACAACTGAAAGATACTCTAAGGCTATTTCGGCAAGAACGGTTTAAGACACTGCCGAAGCTGGCTCGGCTTAAAAATCCAAACGGTATTCGCTTGACCGCTGACTCTTTTTTTTCTTTCAAATTACAATAAAAACTTGGTGTTGCAAACACGGCCCTTCAGCGCCTCGGGGACGAAGATTTTTAAGGCTGTGTGGGTCAACTGGACTAAATCTTAAAAAATGACCCAAAGGTGGCTGTTTATGCAAAGTCAGCCTTCCGGCGTCCCTTTCGGGAACATTCGGCTATGTCTTGATAAAACAGCGTCACCCGACTTCTTTATGACGGAATTAAAATTTGACATGTTTTTTTTATTATTATTTATTTGTTTTTTGGCTATTTTAGCAAAGGTGGGGTTGGACCCGATGAGGGTTGCCTACGTATCTCACATCCGGTGAGAATCAAACCTGCGTAGTTCGGGCAAATAAACTATTTTTGAGAAGACCCTTTTCCATTTTCTATTTATTTATTTTTCTTTTTTTTTACAACAAACAAACAAACTATTATTTTTCATTCATAACAAACTAACAAACTAACAAAAAGCATAAAACATTCCTTCTTTTTTTTTCAAAATTTCGGCAGAGTTTCAACACTACTTGGACATTGATTTTTTTCTAAAAATATGTAGTTATATCTCTACACTGTTATTTTCTCCTCTTTTGCACGATTTTCTAATTTGTGGAGAATGATGACAACATGTAAAATCTTTTTGAATTTTCAATGCTCTTTTTATTTATTATTATTTTGTTATTATTTTCAAAAATGTGGCATGGGGGACATAGGGAATTCCAAGACTTCTTGGATTCCACAAATGTTCCCCATGTGCTTTTTCCCAAAAATAAAGCGTGGGGGATATAGAGGATTCCAAGACTTCTTGGATTCCACAAATGTTCCCCATGTGCTTTTCCCAAAAAATGAAGCGTGGGGGACATGTGGAATACCAAGGCTTCTTGAATTCCACAATGTTCCTCATGTGCTTAATTAATATAATAGCATGTTTATCTAAAAAATCGTGCAACTTTCTTATTTAACATGATCAGCATGATAAGGAGTGTCATTTGTCCGCAAATATCATTGGTCCGCCAAATGACACATTCACCCTTGAATAAATACAACATGTAGCACATAGGATGCCAAAAGATGATCTATTATTTTCAGGTTGCTTGTCCTAGACGGACCCAACCCCTGTGTTGAGTCCCCTAAGTCAAAAGCACATGATGCAAATAAACGTTCCTACTAGTGATCCAGCATGAAGTCACGTTATTCTATGTTCAAAAACCTGGGTCAGTGTTCTAGACAGTGTACCCGAGCGGACAACTCGAGTCGAGGAGGGGGCTACGTACCGGGGACCCGCGGGTTCGTCCGGCTTTGTAACTTGTCCGGCCTCTTTCTTATTTCAGGTATTGACACTAACAGAATAGGGAGTCTCGACCAGCGAGCTTCTCCCCAGAGGTAAGAAGAGAAGGGTTTCGGCACAGTTTATATGTACAGTTCAAATAATATCAAAGCAGTAAAAGCAGCATTTAGCACATTAGGCTCAAACATGTAAAAATCAGATAAAACAAAATATAACAATTTATCTAAGCTCGAATTTCTAACCCTGAACCAGTGGTTCTGGGTCAATTTCCCCAGCAGAGTCGCCAGAGCTGTCACACCTCCTTTTTCCGCACCCGCGAGGGTGCAGGGGAGTTTTTTCCAATTAAAGGACAATCGAAACGGGATTGGTTTATTTATTTCAGAGTCGCCACTTGGGAGATTTAGGGTGTCCCAAGTCACCAATTTTAATCCCGAATCGAGGAAAAGAATGACTCCATATTACAGTCTGCGTACCAGAAATCCGGATAAGGAATTCTGTTAACCCGGGAGAAGGTGTTAGGCATTCTCGAGTTCCGTGGTTCTAGCACGGTCGCTCAACTGTTATATTTGGCTAGATTATCTGATTTTATACAAATGTGAACTTATGTGCCAATTTTATCTTTTAACCGCTTTCATCATTTAATGTTATTTTTATCAAGAATTGCAACGTCGTGGAAACATGTCTCGAACCACGTTACATCAATGCACCCGTGGTTGTTTGACATATCTCGACTCGGTTGAGATTTAGATTTAGGTCACATAAATGTGCACCCGAGTTAAGGAAAATAAATTATTAAATACGCGTCTAAAGCAACTAGCGTATTGTTATGTTGGGAAAAGGCCGTGAAATTCGCTAAACGGCCTGTCCCGAATTCTAAGTATTGAATATATACATTTCGAGGGCCCCACAGCTTGTGCATTTTTGTTTGTCGAGGCTCGTCTCATTCATTATTGTTTTAAAAGGAATTTGCAACGTCATGGAAATGCATCTCAAACCACGTCACAATCAATGTACCCGTGATTAGAGGCACATTTCGACTCCATTGAGATTTGGATTTGGGTCACATAAATGTACACCCGAGTTTAAGAAAATTAAATTATTAAAGGCGCGTCTAAAGCAAATAGCGCATTATTATTTTGGGTAGGGCCGTGAAATTTGCTAAACGGCCCGCCCCAGAATCTAAGTATTTAATACATATATTTTGTAAGGGCTCCGAAATCTGTACATTTTTATTTGGCGAAGCTAGCCTCGTTTTTTTTTATTATTTATTTTTATTTTTATTTTTCAAATGGATGCCATTTTTACGCCTTTAACGATACTAAACCTCACGGCTTCTTTACCACTAAAATCTCATAACTTGTCAAAATTTAACAAAATGAGTTTAGTGAATGAGTGTTTCGGAAGTGGTAGCAACAAGTACTAATGCTAATTTTGTCCGAACGAACTAAGCAAAGGACCATGAACGAATTAACGTCAAACTTGTGTCATAGAACAACTAGCCCAACTTAATTAAATGACATCAAATAAACAAGAATAACACAACGCAAAATGAACAAAATGCATACGGTGAAAACGTAAGCAGAGAATTATCATACGAATTTCTATATTGCATCTTCGAACATTTAACGTAACATTTCCTTATCTAATACTTGAGGTTTACTAACCTGAACAAACAGAGACGGACAGAGCCATGGACCAGCCCTCAACATCGACCTCGACGGATAACATCGACCGGGAAACCTTAGAAAAGGTCATCAAAGCTCGGACGGAATAGCTCGCGCCAGAAGCTCGAACACGAACGGACTGAAAAAGGAGTCATGGCTACGACTGGTTTTTCCAGGTGGTCATTTGGACGTGGGAGTTGAACGGAACAGCAGTGATGGTCGGTAAGGCTGGAACGGGTGAAGTAGGAGGCGGAAGCAGGTGGTTTGGACAGTAGGGTCGAGGGCAGTGATGACGCAACAACAACAGCTGCTGCTCGACGGATTTAATGGAGGATCGAGGAATGGTCGTATGGGCAGTGACGACGGAGAAGCTGGACGGGATGGGGGGAGTTGGTTGCGACGGGGGGTGCGACTGGGTTTTTCGTCGAAGGTTGGTGGTTATGGCGTCGGGGCAGGTGGTCGACAGTAGGGAGTGGGTTGTTGATGGTGGTTTTGGGGTGGTTGACGGACTGTTTGGCGGTGGCGTTTGCTGCTGGTCCGTGGGGTTGAGGGGTGCGTCTGGTTTTTTGGGTTAAGACGGGAAGGTGACGGACTGTTTGGGAGGTGGTGTTTGGACGTGAGGGGGTGGTGGTTTCACGATGGAAGGGTGATGGGGAAGGTGACGGACTGGTGGTTTTCGTGGTGGTTTTGGGTTAGGGTTGAGGGTGGTTTTCGGACATGGTGTTGGGTTTTCTTGTTTTTTCCTAAGGTTGAAGAAGATCAACAGTGATCATCTCCTTCAAAAAATTTCAAAGTCCCCCCCCCCCTCAAAATCTGTCCAGTCCGTGTATTTGTGTAGCTTTGCCAAGAAAAATGAGCCCCACGCGTGGTGGGGTTCAAGACTTGTGTCCCCCACGCGTGGTGGGGTTCCCTGTGTACGGTGTTCCGTCCGTGTTCCCCACGTGTGGTGTACTCGGATTATTATGGGCTAGGTCCGAAAATTAGGCCTAAAAGCGGGTAGTTTGAACCCGAATATTATTCTTTTGCCCGGATCCGAGAGTAAGAACACGACGTTGCTTAACTAGTCCTAAGTAAGCAAAATAACTACCAAAATAGGGCTAATATTTAAAACAAAACTATATTATTATTTTCTTAATATTTTTTCGAGATTAAAATAGCTACAAAACATTAATAAAACTATTTTGTAATTTTTGTTTTTTAATATAAAGATAAAATATTAAATAATATTTTTTTTGTATTTTTCAAAATTAAAATGACTACAAAACATTAATAGAACTATATTTTTTGGTAATTTTCGAAATTATATAAAGTACAAAAATAAAGTGCAATTTTTGTATTTTTTCAAGTTTATGAGAAATACATAAACTAAAATTTATATACATATATTTTTGTAATTTTTGTTTTTGCAACGAAATAAAGTAAAAATAGTCAAAATGGCTATATTAGGCCCAATTTCACATATTCATGCTAAAAATGTGAAAATTCTCGGGGAGGGTCAAAAATCAGGTGTCTACAAGTAGTTTTGGTGATATCGAGGTCCAAATGGGATTTCGAGACCGAAAATAGTTCTGTAATGTCATTTTAGACTTGTACGCAAAATTTAGCGTCATTCCGAGTTGATTTGATAGGAATCGGACGCGCGAAAGTGTTTTTAGAAGTTTTTGAGTTCATGAGTTAATCCATGTGTTTTGGCACCCGATTCGTGGTTTTGATGTTATTTCAGTGTTTCGATCACGTGAGCAAGTTCGTATGATGTTGTTAGACTTGTGTGGGCATTTGTTGTGGAGCCCCAAGGGCTCGGGTGAGTTTTGGATGTTCGGAATATTGGGAAAACACTTCAGTTTTCTGGTGTTTTATTGTTGGTGTTGCAGGTCTCGCAAATGCGAGAATTTGTTCGCATTTGCGAGAAAGGCTTCGTAATCGCGAAGAAGCCTGATCTGGGCAGTGTCGGTATTTGCGACACATTGGTCGCATTTGTGACCTCAACAATGCCCGCATTTGCGACTCCTTGGTCACATTTGCGACCTTGGAAATAGAAACCCAGGTTCACATTTGCGATGGATTTGTCGCATTTGCGATGGATTTGTCGCATTTGCGATGGATTTGTCGCATTTGCGAAGTAGGTGTCACAAATACGACATCTGAGACCTGTACACAACTCTATTAAATTCGACTTAGGCCATTTAGCTCATTTTCTTTCATTTTTGGGCGATTTTTGGAGCTCTTGGAAGGGGATTTTCACCTAGCACTTTGATGTAAGTAATTTCTGCACAACATGAGTTAAATACATAGATTATGGGTAGATTAACATGTAAAAATTGGTGAAATCAAGGGTTTAGACGAAAACCTAGATTTTTGATAAAAATGGAATTTAACCACGAAATTTGTTATGGAACTTAGGAAAATCATATTTTTGAGTTCATGAGGTTATGGGTAACAACTTTCTTCAAAAAATTTCGAAATCCGAACACGTAGTCCTGGGGGTGAATTTTAGGGATTATTTAAATAGGCTTGGACTATTTGACGATGGCATAGTTCTGATCGATGAGTCACAAATCGGTGTTAACGAGAGACTGGAAGTTTGGAGACAGACTCTTGAGTCTAAAGGTTTCAAGCTGAGCAGAACGAAGACGAAATACTTGGAGTGTATTTTCAGCACTGAGCCGGGGGAAGTGGGCGTGGATGTGAGGCTTGAATCACAGGTTATTCCAAGTAGAGGCAGCTTCAAGTACCTTGGTTCGGTTATCCATGGGGGAGGGGAGATCGATGAAGATGTCGCACACCGTATTGGGGTAGGATGGATGAAGTGGAGATTAGCATCCGGTGTTTTGTGTGACAAGAGAGTGCCAACGATACTCAAAGGTAAGTTCTATAAAGCGGTGGTTAGACCGGCCATGATGTATGGGGCTGAGTGTTGGCCTATTAAGATCTCACATATCCAAAAGATGAAAGTAGCAAAAATGGGGATGTTGAGGTGGATGTGTGGGCACAGTAGGATGGACAAGATTAGAAATGATGATATTCGGGAGAAGGTGCACGTGGCTCCCATTGATGACAAGATGCGGGAAGCGCGGCTCAGATGGTTCGGGCATGTAATGAGGAGAAGCCCAGATGCTCCAGTAAGGAGGTGTGAGCGGCTGGTTGTGGAGGGCACGAGAAGAGGTAGAGGGCGGCCTAAGAAATATTAGGGAGAAGTGATCCGGCAGGATATGGCGAGACTTCAGATTTCCGAGGACATGACACTTGATACAAAGTTGTGGAGGTCGAGTATTACGGTTGTAGGCTAGGAGGTAGTTGAGTCTTGCGTTACTTTGTACCGTTGTGAGCCTAGTCTGGTGAGGTTTTAGTCTAAAATAGCTAGGGGCATTGTCGTGTCTTAATATTTTCTCTTTTCGGTGCAAGATCTATTTAATAACCATCATTTCTGCCTTGTATTTTTCTTCTGCATTTTATGTTCCTATTTTTCCTATGATCTCTATGTTGAAACTAATCTTATCTCCTTTTGTTTTTCTTATTATCTTGAGCCGAGGGTCTTTATAAAACAGCCTCTCTACGCCTTCGGGGTAGGGGTAAGGTCTGCGTACATACTACCCTCCCCAGACCCCACTTGTGGGATTTTCCTGGGTGGTTGTTGTTGTTGTATTTAAATAGGCTTGGAAAATCACTTTGATAGTTAGAATACGAATAGTTGAACATGTATTGATTATTTTATATAATATTTGACTAATTTCGAGTCGTTTGGCACCGAATTGAGGGTTTGGGCACAATCTTGGACTGAAAGTAAGCTTTGAGACGAGGTAAATCTCTTTTCTAACCCTATAAGAGGGAATTAACCCCATAGGTGAATTAACTAAAATGTGTTTCTATTTGTGGGAGCTACGTACGTACGAGGTGATGAGAGTCAGTACGTAGCTACTAATTATGCTATTGTCCGGGTAGTCTAGGACCCATATCATGCTATACTTGTAATGTTTGCCCCTACTTGATAACTTAATTACTTAAGTCATATTGAAATTTGATTAAACATTTGTAAAAAGTTAAATTTTACTTACTTAAAGTTGTAAATGAGACACTTGACTGTTATTGAGAATTTGTGTTTCTTTGAAGTATTTTCTATTTGTAGAGCGGGCCAACCATCTCGGTGCCCACATCTCAGGCGGGAGGGTAAGAACAAACCCCTACTGCTCTGGATCCAGGACATGCAATTGTTGTATATCAGACCCCAGGTGCACTACCCGTGGGCGGTGTCCAGCCAGTTGCAGCAGCGACACTGAGCCTAGACCACCTACGGCCGGTGAGCCGCATAAGCTATTGGATAGATAGACTAGGCTACACCCCTTATCTTCAGGGGTGAGAGATATGAGGATCCCCATGACTTTATTGATCAGTGTAGGGACAGACTGCACAACATGAGGATATTGGAGTCCCATGGGGTGGATTTCACTACTTTCTAGTTGGAGGGCAGAGCTGGTAGGTGGTGGCGTCTTATCTGCTCGACAGGCCAGCAGGTTCTCCTCCCATGACTTAGGACTAGTTTACACGCCTATTCTTAGACAGGTATATTCTACCCTCTCAGAGGGAAGAATTTCTATTTCAGTTTAAGCAGCTCTAGCAGGGTCAGCTGTCTGTGACCGATTATGAGGCGAGATTCTCTGAGTTGTCTCGCCATGCACTTATGATACTTCCTACTGAGGCGGAGCGAGTGCGGAGGTTTGTTGCGGGGTTGCACTCAGGTATTCATGCTACTATAGCCCAGGAGGTTGAGATGGGGACTTCCTACTAGCTAGTAATAGAGATTACTCGGAGGATTGATGGTTACAGTAGAGGGGTAAAGAGTAGATACAATAGGACAAGAGAGTTTGTTATTCCGGAGAGTTTAGAGGTGCCCCGGCTGGGGGCAAAGGTCAGTTCATGAGGGGACAGCCCAGTAGGCCCACATATCTAGCATTGTCGCTTCCTCAGGGTGCTCTGGTCCGACCCTATTTCATCGCTATGCTGGAGAGCTCTTACCGCCCACTAGCTATTCAGGGTTCTTCCAATGGGTACTCAGGCTGCTAGGGTTCTTCCAGTGCCTACTCCAATGCTAAGCTAGAGAGTTCTTATTGTGAGCACGTGATTTTTGCCATATATGAAATACTCCTACAGAATCCCTAGGAAGTAGATTTTTTATGTTGATTATTTGCCATTTTTAGGAATTTTCTAGATTATTCTTAATTATTTGTATTTCTGTGCATATTTAATTTTTATTTAAATCATGAAAAAATATCAAAAATATCATGCATTGCATTTAGGGTTTATTTTTTATATTTTTAGGACTAATCAGTAATTATTTGTTTTATAAAATGAAAATCACAAAAATTGCTTCATTTTTACACTTTTTCCTTTTATTTTTTAGGTTATTGATTTTTCTTTTTTAATTTAGGATTACTTAGCTTTTATAATTTTTATAATTAGTTAATTACTTCAATTTCACATTTTAGATAATTTAGGATTTTTAGTCATTAGGATTTTTAATTAAAAAAAAGAAAAGAAAAGAAAAAGAATTTTGAAATAAAGGAAGAATTGGGAAAGAATTGAATTTGGACCATCTCTAATTACCCAAGTCGGCCCAAAATTCCCCCTATACACAATGAATACCTTCATCCCAAATGACCATTTCCACCGGTTCAGCCCAACAAAAACTGGACCAACCCGTTTATTTAACCCGCTCGGTGCCCTTTAGTATATAACTTTTCTTGTAATGTTTCCCCATTTCTAACCCTAAACCCAGTAACCCCAGAAGCGGCGCCCCACCCCTTGCACTGTTCTTCTTCTTCGTTGAGCCAACCCTCAACTCACCTGGAACTCAGGCGAGTTCACTCACATGGTCCCCTCCCCTCCACGTCACCTCTGTTTTCCAATGGATTTGTCAGAGAGGAGTACGAATATTTCCTCAAAATTGCGGATTTTTGTACAAAAAGGATAATTGTTGGATGAATGGGAGTCGTGGATAGATGTGAATCAATCCACGCCCTCCATTTGTCCCAAAATTGTTCAAAAAACTTGAGGGATTTTGGATTTTGGGCAGATTTTTTGAAAGCTATATATACAAGGTAAGTCTCTTTGTTAGGTTAAAGGAAAAATTGAAAAAATCTTCAGAAAAATTTGAGTCAAGTTTCTAAGGTTTGAAGTCATTATTTTCTTCAAGCCATTTCTTTTGGTCAGTTTTTTTTTAGAAGAATAAACGGAAAAAATGTTTTGAGTTCATCTTTGGTTGGAGTTCATTTCATTTTTTTTAAAGAGAAAAACCGAAAAGGCTACTGGAACAAATATCTTTTAGCCTTGGACTTTTTTCTTGATTTCTGGTTTTAAAAGAAAGTTATGGATTAAACTTCGAGTTAAAGTTTGTGGTTGAGTTCCGAACTTTTGGCATTTTGGGTTTTTTGTCCAATTTTCGGTTGAGATTTGGATTTGTTTGGCTGGTCTGTAGAGCTGCTATTATTATCAGTGAATCTCTTCTCCCACCTCAAGAGCTTTGTTTGATATTTTCAGTTATTTTTTCTAATAGGTATGTTTTTGAAATTTCAAATTTTGAACTAGTTGTATGCAAAATAATAAATTAGAATTCACTTCTTCTTAATTTTGATTATGGTTGCCATGAGTTCTGCTTGTTTGTAATCGCTGGTTCTTTGTTATGATTTAGTACAATTGGGTTCATGTTCTTAACCTTAATGTTCAGATCTTTGTGTTATGTGTGTATGAATGCTATGATTTGGTTCAGCTGATCGCCTACTGTCTCATATCATCTGGTCTTGTCTTCTTTTCTTGTGGCAAGAACTCCTCCTCTTATGAATGGAAAATGACTTATGAATTATGTGAAAGTCCTGTGGACCTAATGCACAAATTTTCGGCAGTTCCTGATTATCAAATTTTATATTGAAAATGAGCAATTTGTGAATGCGACTGTTTCAATTTGTAAATTTGAGTAAAATGATACAAGTCAATTGTCTCCCTGTAATAGAATTGGAATGTCTGTATTTGTACTCTTTTTGTTTCTTTTTGTGCCAAGATTAGTAGCGTTCAATTTCAAGTTTGCCTTAATGAAAGTGGCACCAGAATGTTAGCTAAAATGAGGTTCACAACTAAGGTGTACACAAAGTTTTCTTTTCTGTAATAAGGAAGAACACGCTTATGCATTTGATATGGAGATTGCAACTTTTTCTCTTAATCTTAGCAAAAATCATTTTCTTCTGTTTACACTTTTGAGTTAATTATCTGATATCAGCATCTTGAAATTACATCTGGTATGATATAATCCCACAGCAATAGCAATGTGCCGGTTTCTGAACATGATTTAAAAATACTTCAGCTTTGTACCCATCTAAATGCTGAAAATATCCCTTTTTTACTAACTATCAAATGCAAATCCAATTAGTAGCACCTAAGCTGTACAAATAATGGATTAGTAAAGTGCTCCTGTAGATTTGTCTCTTTGTTAGCTTAATTTTATGGAGTTCTTTAATATAGTAGCATATATGCTTGCAAGAAAAATGTGAAGAACTGCTTAATAATCCATGGAACGTGATGCCGGCTTCTTATTCTTAGTTGTTGCCTTGTAGTAAATCTTGGAAGCCGATTCATTCAACACCTGTAGTTATTTATTCTCTTGGTTATCATAACTTTTGGTTAAATTCCTATATCTCAATGGTATTCTTTGAGTTGTCCTAATGGGCCGTTTAATAAGTGTTTAAGCTTTGGGCTATGCGATTTTTAAAGCTTTGTTCTCTAAGTGATTTGGTTCATTTCTACTGTTATCACCGTCTTGAAAATTTAGTACGTTTTCTTTCATTTTGTAATCGAATCTCAAACTAGTTTAAAAATTAATAATTCATGAACACCCTGGTTTGCTTCTAGGCATGCAATTAAAATTATTACAACCCCTGGTACGGTTCCCGCGGCGTGGTTGTGATAATTAGTTTTAAAATAGAAATACCTCTAGTTTACCTTTAAAATATATACAATCTTTTTTTTAAAGAATAACTTGAGGTGTGTCATGCTTTAAATCTACAACACTTGGCCCTCACAAATTTAGATCAAATAAATTGGGGTGTGCTATATACAAATAAAATCTTTTAATTTATGGCCCTCCTATAAATATAAAATTAGTTTAGAAATTGTCTTGAACTTTCGTAGTTGCTTTAGGCGCGTTAATTAATTAATTGTCATAGCTATGGGTACGGTTCCCGTGACGTACTTGTGACCCCTAATTACTAAAATTCGGGGGGTACATTTATGTGACCCAGCTACAATTTAATCTTTAAAATTAAACATGTTGTAGATCGTGGGTACGGTTTCCGTGACGTGATTTACAATATGTAACAATATTTATTAAAAGCGGTTATAGGGTAAAATGCACAATAGGTTAAAACATGTAATAAATCAGATAATAAGTCAATTTTAATAGTTTAAGCGACCGTGCTAGAACCACGGAACTCGGGAATGCCTAACACCTTCTCCCGGGTTAACAGAATTCCTTATCTAGAATTTCTGGTTCGCAAACTTTAAAATAAAAGTCGAATTTCCTAGATTTGGGATTTTAAAATAAACCGGTGACTTGGAACACCATTAATTATTCCAAGTGGTGACTCCGATAAATAAATAATCCCATTTCGAATAATGTCACTTTAATTGAAAAAACTTCCTTATGTACCCTCTCGGGTGGTAAAAAGAAGGTGTGACACTTATCGCCTGCCAGCCATTCAGGGTTCTTCCAGTGGGTTTTCGGGCCATCAAGGCCAGCTTCAGGATAGCAGATCACCGCACCGAGAGGTTGTTTTGAGTGCGGGGATCCCATTCATGCGTGGAGGTTCTATCCCAGTCTTCGGGGCAAGGCAGTACAACAAGATCCTCAGCCCATGATTACAACACCAGTTGTTCGGCCGCCTAGAAGCGGTGGGCAGATGGGTAGGGGATGTCCTAGACATGGAGGCCAGGAAGGTCAGCCAGCTACCGCTCAATCAGGTGGAGTCCAACCAGCCGACGCTCCAATTAGGTTCTACGTTTTTTCTGCCAGACCAGATGCAGTGGCCTCACATGCCATGATCACATATATTATTTCTGTCTGTGGTAGAGATGCTTCGATATTATTTGATTTAGGGTCTACCTATTCTTATGTGTCATCTCTGTTTTCTCATTTCCCATATATTTTTCGCGAGTCCTTGAGGACTCCTATATATGTTTCCACTCCTGTGGGTGATTCTATTATTGTGGATCGGATCTATCGGCCATGTGTGGTCACATTCTGTGGATACGATACTAGAGCAGATCTTCTGTTGCTTGATAACTGACTTTGAGGTCATCCTGAGCATGGACTGGTTATCTCTATATCACGCATCCTTGATTGCCATACCAAGACTGTTACCTTAGCGATGCCAGAATCACCTAGGAGTGGAAGGGTTCGCCCGTGAATATATCTAGTCAGGTTATCTCTTTTATGAAGGCTCGACACCTGGTTGAAAAGGGTTGTTTGGCTTAACTAGCCTATGTTCAGGATACTACCGTAGAGTCTCCGGCGATTGATTTAGTACCAGTAGTCCGGAATTTCTCTGATGTATTTCCTTCTGATCTTCCAGGCATGCCACCAGATCGTAATATTGATTTCTGCATTGATTTGGCTCCAGGCTAGCTCCGAAAGAA
Organism: Nicotiana sylvestris; assembly: GCF_000393655.2. Classification (NCBI taxonomy): domain Eukaryota; kingdom Viridiplantae; phylum Streptophyta; class Magnoliopsida; order Solanales; family Solanaceae; genus Nicotiana; species Nicotiana sylvestris. The sequence continues at coordinate 53,189,058 of NC_091063.1, forward strand.
TTGAAGGAGTTGAAGGAGCAGCTTGAGGAGTTGCTAGAAAAGGGGTTCGTCATACCAAGTGTATCACCTTGGGGTGCACCAGTGTTACTTGTGAACAAGTACCTGTTGCATCATATTGATGATTTGTTTGACCAGTTGCAGGGTGCTAGAGTGTTCTCAAAGATCGATATGAGATCAGGTTACCATCAGTTGAAGATTCGGGACTCGGATGTTCCGAAGACTGCTTGCCGCACTAGATATGGCCTTTATTAGTTTCTAGTGATGTCCTTCAGCCTAACTAACGCCCACACGGCGTTTATGGATTTGATGAACAGGGTGTTCAGTCCGTACATTCATTCATTTATCATTGTCTTCATTGATGACATTTTGATCTACTCACGTAGCTTGGAGGAGCATGAACAACATTTGAGAGTGGTGCTTCAGACATTGTGGGAACAAAAATTCTCCAAGTGTGAGTTTTGGTTAGATTCCGTAGCATTCTTGGGGCATGTTGTATATGGCAAGGGTATTAAGGTGGATCCCAAGAAGATTGAGGTAGTTCAGAGTTGGCCTCATCCCACTTTGGCGACTGAGATCAGGAGCTTCTTGGGGTTAATAGGTTATTATTGTCGATTTATGGAGGGCTTCTCATCTATTGCAGCACCTTTGACTAGACTGACCCAGAAGGGTGCTCCATTCTGTTGGTCCGATGATTGTGAGACGAGCTTTCAGAAGCTCAAGACAGCTTTGACTATAGCATCGGTTCTAGTGTTACCTTCCGGTTCGGGGATGTATACAGTGTATTGTGATGCTTCACGCATTGGCTTGGGTTGTTTATTGATGCAGGAGGGGCAAGTTATTGCATATGCTTCCCATCAATTGCAGATCCATGAGAAGAATTACCCTGTGTACGATCTAGAGTTAGCTGTGATTGTTCATGCTCTTAGGATCTGGAGGCATTATCTTTATAGGGTGTCATGTAAGGTTTACACTAATCATCGCAGCTTACAACATTTGTTCAAGCAAAAGGATCTCAATTTGAGGCAGCGCAATGGCTTGAGTTATTAAAGGATTATAATATTACCATTTTGTATCATCTGGGCAAGGCGAATGTAGTTGCGGATACCTTGAGCAGAAAGGCAGAGAGTATGGGTAGCTTGGCATTCATTTCAGCGGAGGAGAGGCCACTAGCTTTGGACATTCAGTCCTTGGCTAACTGACTTGTGAGGTTGGACATTTCAGAACCCAGTCGCGTTCTTGCATGCGTTCTTGCCCAATCTTCACTATTGGAACAGATCAAGGCTCGACAGTTTGATGATCCGCATTTGATGGTTCTCAGAGAGACGATACTACAGGGTGGTACCAAGGAGGTTTCTATCGGCAAGGATGGTGTTTCGTGACTCCAGGGTCGTCTATGTTTTCCTAATATCGATGGCTTGAGGGAGAGGATTCTAGAGGAGGCACACAGTTCTCCGTATTCCATTCATCCATGTGCCATGAAGATGTATCGCGACCCGAGACAGCATTATTGGTGGCATCGGATGAAGAAAGACATAGTTGAGTATGTAGCTAGGTGGCTAAATTGCCAGCATGTTAAGTATGAGCACAGAGGCCAGGTAGCCTACTTCAGTAGATGACTATACCGGAGTGGAAATGGGAGCACATTACTATGGACTTCGTAGTTGGGTTGCCGCAGACCTTGCGAAAATTTGATACAGATTGGGTTAATGTTGACAAGTTGACCAAGTCGGCACACTTTATTCCAGTTGTGACTACGTATACTTCAGAGAGGTTGGCCTAGATTTATATTCAGGAGATAGTTCGGTTGCATGGTGTGCCTGTTTCCATCATATCAGATAGATGCCCTCAGTTTACTTCGCATTTGTGGAGAGCAATACAGAGTGAGTTGGGGACCCGTGTAGATCTCATCACACCATTTCACCCACAAATTGACGGGCAGTTGGAGCAGACAGTGCAGATCTTAGAGGACATGCTCAGAGCATGTGTGACTGACTTTGGGGGACAATGGGATCGATTCTTGCCCTTGGTCGAGTTTGCTTACAACAACAGTTATCAGACAAGTATCGAGATGGCTCCATTTGAGGCTTTATATGGTCGGCGATGACATGGTACTGATTTGGTGAAAGATGCCTTGGAAAAGCTAAAGTTGATTCAGGAGTGACTCCGCATAGCACAGTCTAGACAGAAGAGTTATGCGGATCGGAAGGCGCGTGATGTATGATTTATGGTGGGCGGAAAGGTTCTCTTAAAAGTCTCGCCAATGAAGGGGGTTATAAGATTCAAGAAGAAGGGCAAGTTGAGCCCAAGTTTTATAGGCCCATTTGAGGTGTTGAGACGAGTTGGAGAGGTTTCTTATGAGCTTGCTTTGCCTCCAGTCTATCGGGAGTTCATCCGATTTTTCATGTGTCTATGCTCCGGAGGTGTCATGCCGACTTGTCACATGTGTTAGACTTTAGCACGATTCGGTTAGATGATAGTCTGGGTTATGAGGAGGAGATAGTTGCCATTGTTGATAGGCAGGTTTGAGGACGAACGTTTGTTTAAGAGGTGGAGAATGTAACGACTCGACCGGTCATTTTGCTTTTTAGAACTCTGTTCCCCTAAGTAAGACTCTCTGTATGTGCTTTTACTATTTTATAACTTGTGGGGATGGTTAGTTCGGGATTTGAAAAGTTCGGGTGAAATCAGAACAATTGGTTCCTTAAGTTGGCCTATAAAGGCTAAGTTTAACTTCGGTCAACATTTTGAGTAAACAACCTCGGAATCGAGATTTGACGGTTCTAATAGGTTCGTATGATGATTTCAGACTTGAGCGTATGCTCGAATCGGGTTTTGGATGACCCGGAAGAGTTTCGGCGCCCAATCACGATTCTCGACCTTCTAGAACTTACTACAAATAAAAGTCATTAAGGAATACAACTGCTTGAATGAAAGAAACAATAAAAACAGAAAAGATAGACGAGGACTTCAAAGTTTGCGAACGCCGACAGATCTACCTTGAGTCTCCGATGAACCAGTTCGAGCTATTACGCCTCTCGATTAGCCGGTACCAATATCAAAATCTGTACAGGAAGTGCAGAGTGCAATATCAGTATAACCGACCCATGTATTGGTAAGTGTCGAGCCTAACCTCGGCGAACTAGTGACTAGGCTATGACAAGACACCTACAAATAAACATGTACAATTTAATAGTATATGTATGAAGATAACGACAAGTAAAAGCTAGACAAGTAATATCGGGAGGGAGGACATGCTGAGGGGATCACAAGATAAAGAATCACAGCAGTAATAAGAACTTGATCAACCAATATACCTTGAACAAATAAGAACAAGTGAACACAGTAAAGGAAAATGCATGGCATCACCCTTCGTGCATTAACTCTCTCATAACATGGCACGATATCACCCTTCGTGTATTAACACTCACAATATTGCACGGCATCACCCTTCATGCATTATCACTCACAATATGGCATGGCATCACCCTTCGTGCATTAACATTCTCCCTCACCAAAAACAATGAACAATGACAACATGGAGATAGAAATAATAAGAACAAGTCTTATTTCAACATTCGGTTCCACAATGCTAACCTCAACTTTGAATCAATACTCAATTATTACCAAAAGTCCGTAAACATGATAAGAACAATCAACATAACGATTAACTAGTCTAAGCATGGATAATATGATCAATGAAAGCAACAATTACAATAATAAGACCCACCCGCATGCTATAACCCGACAACAACGCATAGGTACTCGTCACCTCACCTATACGTTGCACCCAACATCAAAATACGTAGCAAATAAACAAATAAGTCCTACTCCCTCAAGCCAAGGTTAACCACGACACTTACCTCGCTCCAACGACGAAACTCAAAGCTTAACCACGGCTTTTCCTCTCAAACAAGACTCCGAACCAATAGAATCTTGAAAATTACCAACCAAACGATTCAAATTAAGCCTTAAGAACTACCCACGATTGCAAAGAATTCAATTTAGGACATTTTCGAAAAAGTCAACAAAGTCAACACCCGGGCCCTCTTGGTCCAAACCCAAAATTTGGACCTAAACCTGATTACCCATTCACCCCAGATCCCGATTATATAATTGATTTAGGAATCCGACCTCAATTTGAGGTCTAAATCCTCAATTTATCAAATCCCTAACTTCTACCCAAAACCCCCAATTCCACCATGAAAACTCTATAATTTAGGTTGAAAACTTGTGAAATATAGAGAAAGATTGAAAGAAAATAGGTTAGAATCACTTACCAATGAATTGGAGAAGAAGAAGTCTTTGGAAAATCACCTCTTATGTTTCTAGGTTTAAACATTTAGAGAATGAATCAAAAATCCAGTCTATGTCATATTTTATTTAGCTGCAGATGTCGCATTTGCGACCTGGGCTTCGCAAATACGAGAAATCTGTCGCAATTGCTAAGACTAGCACACCTCTGCAATCATTGCATTTGCGATGAAAAGTTCACAAATGTGAACACTGACCAATCCGCACTTGCGACCACTGACTGCCCCAGCTCCCCTTCGCAAATGCGAAGACTTGACCGCAAAGGCGATCGCTGGCTCCCCACAAATGCGACCTCTAGATCGCAAATGCAAATTAAGGCTAACCCAGGTATTCTTCATAAATGTGAGGAATTTGCTCACAATTGCGAGGTTATCAACTTGGGAAAATGTTCGCAAATGCGAACATTGATCCCGTGCGAGATCAGAAACCAGTTGCAGAACCAACAATGCTCTAAGTCCTATTTTCACTCCGTTGCCTATCCGAAACTCACCCAAGCCCTCGAGGTTCTAAACCAAAAGTGCACACAAGTCTAAAAAATCATACGAACTTGCTCGCGCGACCAAATCACCAAAATAACGCTTAGAACTACGAATTGAACACCAAATCAAATAAAATTTTCAAGAAAATTATGAATCTCCTATTTGCACAATCGGACGTCCGAATCACGTCAAACCAATTCTATTTCTCACTAAATTTCACAAATAAGTCATAAATATGGTATTGGATCTATGCCGGGTTCTGAAACCAAAATACGGATCCGATATCCAAAAATCAAATATTGGTCAAACATTTCCAATCCATTAAGCTTTAATTTTCAAATTTCGACAAAGTCCGATACCTAGGCTAGGGACTTCCGATTTCGATTTCGGGCATATGCCCAAATCCGAGATCACGATACGGACCCATCTATATACGAATCCAGATCCGTTTACCAAAAATATTGACCAAAATCAAATCAAATAAAGTTTTTAGGCATAATTTCTTATTTCTAACAGTTTTTAACATAAAATCTTTCCGGAAAGATGTTCGGACTACGCACGCAAATTGAGGAAGGCTAAAATATAATTTTTAAGGCTTCAGATTACAAAATTAGGTTTCAAAACATGAGATATCGGGTCATCACAGCTACGTACGTACGAGGTGATGAGAGTCCGTACGTAGTTACTAATTATGCCATTGTTCGGGTAGTCTAGGACTCATATCATGCTATACTTGCAATGTTTTTTCCTACTTGATAACTTAATTACCTAAGTCATGTTGAAATTTGATAAAAGAATTGTAAAAGGTTAAATTTCACTTATTTGAAGTTGTAAATGAGACACTTGACTGTTATTGAGAATTTGTGTTTCTTTGAAGTATTTTCTATTTATGGAGTGGGCTAAACACCTCGGTAGCAGATAGATGCATCTATGGTTCGTGTCGTTCGACCCTCGGCGTTGCATAGTTTAAATATTCTTATGTTGGTTCGGGCCGTACGACCTCAGTATAATTTGCGCATGAAAAATCTTTGGAACTATTCATAATTGATATTGCTTGAATGCTTTGAGATATAAATTGTTAAATGATGAAAATAAACTTGGGACTTAATATTTGTGAAAGGAGTGTTTACTTTTTTCTGTTGTTGAGTTTTCAGTATTATTCATGTAGTCCATGCTTAGTTATAATTTTGACATATTATTGTTAGCCCATAGTAAGTGTCAAAGTCGACCCCTCGTTACTACTTCTTCGAGGTTAGACTGGATACTTACTGGGTACATGTTATTTATGTACTCACGCTATACTTTTGCACTTAAATGTGCAGGATCTGAGGCAGGTGCATCTGGGTGTCAGTCTGGCGCGCACGCTTGACTCCTGGTACGAGACTACACAGTGAGCTACCCTTCCGAGCCATTCGGCAACAGCCGAAGTCTTTCTGTTGTTATTGTTCTGTCTATTTTATTTCAAATAGTAGAGTAGTAATCTTTTGTATATTCTACTAGTAGCCCATACTCTTGTGAAACCAGGTATTGGCACACACACTAGTAGACTCGTGGTTTTGGTTTTTATTTAATGATTATTATTGCACTCAGTTGCTTTCGTGCTATTTATTTTAAATCTATTAGTTCTTAAATCTTTTTAATTTAAGGAAAATTTAATTTCTTGAAAGAATTTATTAAAAAGAGGAAATCACGTGACTATTCATCGTTTGGCTTGCCTAGTGGCAGCGTTAGGCGCCATCACGACCTATATTAGAATTGGATCGTGACATGAAAAGGTTACAATAGGTAGGAAGGGTAATAAACTTGATACATGGAAAAATACTTTTCCACCCATCAAACTAATTATTCTTGTTATCTATTATAGCTTTATGGGTAATTGCCTCTCTTTTTTTCCCTTTTCTTTGTTATTTGTTTGCTTTTTCCCCCTTCTTTTCTACTTTTCCTTATTCTCATTTTTTCCTTTTTTTCTTCTTTTCTATTTTTTTTTGCTCAAATCATATTATCTTTATTATTTTCACCATAATTTGATTACACACTCAATTTTGACTCCTTTCATTTTGTTATTTTATTTGTTTCCTTTCCCTTTGTCCATTTATTTTATTTCGTGTTTATTTTCTTATTTCTTTTATTTTCTTTTTTCTCCATAATCTAATTTCATTAATTCACATTTTTTGATTTTTTCATTTTTTTTATACAATAAAAAAAGATAAATGATATAGTAAACACTCGTTCACCTTTTTTTAATATAACTGATATAATATAATTTTTGTCTTTCTTTTCTCATTTTCTTTTTTCTCCAAATCAGTTATTACAACAACTTATACATAATAACTTGTTTCTCTTCTATTTTCTTTTTCTTTCATTTTCTTGTTTTTTTTACCTTTCCTAATTTTATTTATCATTAACTTTTTATTGTTATATTTTGTTTTTCATAATATAATTCCGCACACCTTTTTGGCTCATCTATTTTTTTCCTTTTTTATTTGTTTCTCTATTTTTTATACTATTTAATAAAAAATATAACTGATATGTTATCGCAGTATACTATGATATCAACATGGTATATATCTTATACCGACAGAGTATTAAAGAGGACTGGTTCATTTCTTCAACAATATAAAAACCCATGGCATATATGATATACTAAGAGTATCATATAACCCTAGTTTGGCATATATGATATACTAAGAGTATCATATAACCCTAGTTTATTCCTTTCAAAAACACACTTTGTATTCTATGATCGTATATATCATATATTGATAGAGTATCATAGAGGCGTGATTCATTCCGTCTAGAAAAATACTCAGTCCTCTATGATACCAACTTAGTATATATAAGATATTGATAGGGTATCATAGATGGCAGATTAATTGTCACGACCCAAAACTCAACATGTCGTAATGACGCCTATCATGATACTAGGCAAGCCAACAACTCAAACATTTCCAATACTTTTAAGTTTAAAATATGCTAAAAAGGGTCTAAATAAGAAAAATCTCAAAGAAAACTGATAAAAACCATCACAACTCAGTATAGAAGTTTTTCAAAACCAGGGTGTCACAGAGTACATGAGCATTTATACCAAGTACAAAGTCATCAGTTGTCTAAGAAACAGAAACTGAATGAATAAAAACTAAGGGATAGGGGAGGAGAGTCAAGGTCTGCGGACGCCAGAGCAGCTACCTCGAAAATCTTCGAATGACTGAACAAGTCTGAAAATCAGCACCCACCATGTTCGAAAATACCTGGATCTGCACATGAAGTTCAGGGTGTAGCGTGAGTACAACCAACTCAGCAAGTAACAAGTCTAACTATTAGGCTGAAAGTAGTGACGAGCTTTACAGGTATAGTCCAATTGCAGAAATATAATACAGAAATGTAGACATGCACTCAATTTTAACAGTTAAAGCCTAAACAAGTAATAAATGTCAGGTACAACTGAAAACAAGAAATGGTGCATCTCGATATGTACATGTAAGATATATATGCCACTGAAGTAGTAAGATATATATGCCATTGAAGTAGAAAATAGTGATAAAATCATATGAATACTCTCAAAGTATGACTCATTCAGTCCTCCCATTCACTCCATCCTCACAATCACTCAATCCTCCTAATCGCTCGGCACTCGCACTAGGCACTCGCACTCAGTAGGTACCTACGCTCACTGTGGGTGTGCAGACTCCGGAGGGAAAAATCCAGCCCAAGCGCTAAAATAAGTCAATCATGGCATGAATCAATAAAACATGATGTGGAGTGCAACCCGAGCCTATAAATATCCTCAAAATCAAGCCCCCCACCTCACTCAGTCATCAATCTCTCCACCCTGTCGGGCTTACAAGAATCATGATAATCGGCCCAAACAATAATGATATGATGTATCAATAAATAGAAACAAAGAATGAGATATGTTATGGAAATAATAGCTGTGTGACTGAGTACATAATTGCAAATTAAGCAAATAATTCAACATGCAAAGCAACCTCTATGGGTCCCAACAATACCAGCATGTAGCCTAAGAATGATTTCTAACATGACTCACAGCTCAATTAATCTAACACATGGATAATATATGGATACCAACAAGATCATGCAACTACACAGTTCCACGGAATCGACCAAGTAACAATTCCTACGGTGGATGCCCACACGCCCAAGTCAACACCAATCACATAACACGTAGTTCAGGGTTTCATACCCTCACAATCAAGTTTAGAAGTGTTACTTACCTCAAATCGAGCAAATCTCTACTCCAAAAAGCCCTTACCTCGTGAATCGACCTCTGAATGCATCGAATCTAGCCACAAACAATTCGATACACTCAACACAAGCTAAAGGAATCAATTCCATAAGAAAATATTAAGTTCTTAATCCAAAGTAAAGAAGTCAGCTCAAAAGTCAACCCTCTGCCCTATGTCTTGGAATCCGATAAAAGTTACAAAATCCGAACACCCATTCAATCACACCAAAATTACTCAAATCCAATATTAAAACCTCGCTCAAATCCCAAATATTTAGCCTAAGAAGTTTCCTCCATTTTTCCCCAATTTCTCAACCCAAATCACTAATAATATGATGAAATCAAAGATATAATCATGAAATTTAATCAAAACTAAGTAATAATCATTTATCCCAATCACTCCTTGAAGATCTCTCCAAGAATCGCCTCCAACCACAACAACAATAACAACAACAACCCAGTATAATCCCACTTAGTGGGGTCTGGGGAGGGTAGTGTGTACGCAGACCTTACCCCTACCCTGAGGTAGAGAGGCTGTTTCCAAATAGACCCCCGGCATCCTTCCCTCCAAGAACTTCCCACCTTGCTCTTGGGGAGACTCGAACTCACAACCTCTTGGTTGGAAGTGGAGGTTGCTTACCATCAGAGCAACCCCTCCAACTGAGCTCCCAAAATAAAATTTTATAAAATGACTCAAACCCTCATTTTAAAAATATTTAAGTTTTGCCTGGATGTCCTTAATCACGATCGTCTAAAATGTTTCACGATCGTGAAGCACAGCTATGATACCCCAGGAATTAACCTTACGCAAATGCGAAAATACCCATATGAATACAAAGCACTGCCTCCTCAGACCTACGCAATCGCGTCCCTCTTCACGCGATCGCGATGAATAACGCGATCACAAATAGAATCAGTGCACCCCAAGGCGACACATTAGGCCTAATAAACCCCTTATCAAGAAGCTCTTGAAGCTTCTCTTTCAATTCCTTCAACTCAGCTAGTGCCATACGATAAGGAGGAAAAATGTGGGTTGAGTGCCCGGCACCAAGTCAATACCAAAGTCAATATCCTTGTCGGGTGGCATGCCCAGTAGGTCTGCAAGAAACACATCCAAAAAGTCTCGCACCACTAGAACAGAATCAATAGTAGGGGTATCAGTACCAACATCCCTCACAAAGGCCAAATATGATAGACACCCTTTCCTAACCATCCATTGGGCCTTCAAATATAAAATCACTCTGCTGGGAACATACTCTAGAGAACCTCTCTACTCGATCTTTGGCAACCCCGACATCCCAACGAGACGGTCTTAGCGTGGCAATCCAGAATAGCATGACATAGAGACAACCAATCCATACCCAAGATCACGTCGAAATTAACTATACTAAGCAATAAGAGATCAACTCTAGTCTCCAATCCCCTAATAGTCACTACACATGACTGATATAAATGGTCCACAACAATAGTATCGCCCACCGGCGTAGATACATGAACAGGTGAAACTAAGGACTTACGAGACCTATTCAAATAACGAGTAAAATAGGATGATACATAGGAATAAGTAGAACCAGGGTCAAATAATGTGGAAGCATCTATGTGGCACACTAAAATAATACTTGTGATCACTGCATCTAAAGCAACAACATCTGACTTGGCAGGAAATGCATAGAATTGAGCCTGACTTCTAGCTGATTGGCCTCCCCCTCTAAGGCATCCCATAACTGCCTAGGCCCCACCCCATGATGGGAGGACAGGTGGTGAAGTAATTGGTGCAGAAGTCATAGCCAAACCCCTCTACTGAACTGGACCTCTCTGGCGACGAGGACACTACCTTCATATATGCCCAAAAAGTAACTCCCCGTGGTGGTGGTGGGGATTTCATCGGGGCCCGAGTACCCAAATAACTACTAGAAGAACCTGGTGTAGATGAACCCTGAAACGAAGGTGCACGAGATGAACTTTGAGCTGGGAGTGCACTGAGAGATGACTGACCCAGATGGGCACTATATGAGCCACGGCTAGCTGATGGACCAAGATGAACTGTACGAGCCATCTGAGCATGCCTATAAGGACGACCCCTGCTGTGGTAGAACTAACCCCCAAAGGGAACACCGCTGAAACTACCCGATCCACGAGACCTCTTGGCCTCCCTCTCCACACGTTCCTGACTACAGACCAACTCTAGTCGTTGAGTAATATCAACGACCTCGTCAAACCGAGCACCAGATACACTCTCCCGAGTCATAGCAAAACGTAACTGATAGGTGGGGCCATCAATGAACCTCCCAATCCTCTCCCTCTCAGTGGGAACCAACCAAACTGCGTGACGAGCCAACTCTAAAAATCGCATCTCATACTAGGTCACAAATATGCCCTCCTGACGTAGCTGCTTGAACTGCCAGTGCAGAACCTCCCTGGGGTCTGTGGCACAAACTTCTCCAAGAAGAGAATGGAGAACTCATGCCATGAAAGTGGTGCAGCACCGACTGGCCTGTTCCTTTCATAGGCCTCCCACTATCTGAAGGCACCCCAGTAAACTAAAAAGAGTAAATGAGACCCCACTGGTCTCCAGAATACCCGCCATACAAAGAATTTACTAGCACCTATCCAAGAAGTCCTGGTATTCTCTGACTCAGCCCCACTGAATGATGGAGGTTGGAATATTCCAAATCTCTCTAGTCTCTTTTGCTTATCATCACTCATAACAGGACCCACCTAGGCCTGAGCAACTGCAACCGGCTGGGCTGGTAGTACCCCTGGTGTCTGAAGTCCCTGTATCACATGCTTTGGAGTACGAGCAGTGGGAGTCTGAGTACCTCCCCCAGCCTGAGAAGTGCCTGGCGCGGTCTGAATAGAAACCGCCTAAGCAAGACTAGTGCACACAGTCAATATCTGAACCAAATCATCCTAAAGGCCTGCAATCACGATGGGCACGGCTGGTGCCTGAGCTGACCCCACTGGCTCAACCACATATGGAACCTGCTCCTGGGCAAGGGTAATTGGTGTATCTGCAGGTGCTGCTCTAGTTGCTGTTCGAGCTGCACCTCGACCCTTACCGCGGCCCCGACCCCTCGTGGCCCTAGCCGGTGGTACTGGTGGCTGGTTGTCCGGTCCGGTAGCACGTATCCTTGCCATCTGTGAGAGAATACAATCACAGAAGTTTAGTTCTCGAAATCAACAAATTCGCACGACAAGAATACAAGAATGAGAAGTTTTCTTAAGGGTTTGGCAGTCTCTCGAAGATAAGTACAGACATCTCTATACAGATCTTCAAGACTCTACTAAACCTACTCATGACTCGTGAGACCTATGTAACCTAGGCTCTGATACCAACTTGTCACGACCCAAAATCTAACCTGTCGTGATGACGCCTATCATGATACTAGGCAAGCCAACAACTCAGACATTTCCAACAATTTCAAGTTTAAAATATTCTAAAAAAGGGTTTAAATCGTCACAACTCAATACAGAAGTTTTTCAAAACTAGGGTATCATCGAGTACATGAGCATCTATACCAAGTACAAAGTTTGATACTCTGTCTAAGAAGCACAAACTGAATAAATAAAATTGAGAGATAGGGGAGGAGAGTCAAGATCTGCGGATTCTAGAGTAGCTACGTCGAAAATCTTTGAATGACTAAACAAGTCTGAGAATAAGCACACGCCGTGTCCGAAAACACCTGGATCTGTACACGAAGTGCAGGGTGTAGCGTGAGTATAACTAACTCAGTAAGTAACAAGTCTAACTATTGGGATGAAAGCTGTGACGCGCTTCACAGGTATAGTCCAATTGTAGAAATACAGTAGGGAAATGTAGACATGCTCTCAAGTTTAACAATTAAAACCCAAATGGGTAAGATATGTCAAGCACAACTAAAAACAAGAAATGGCGCATCTCAATATCTACATGTCAGATATATATGCCAACTGAAGTACAAAACAGTGATGAAATCATATGTATACTCTCAGAGTATCAATCACTCAGTCCTCTCATTCACTCCATCCTCATAGTCACTCAATTCTCCCAATCGCTCGGCACTCTCGCTCAGCACTCACACTCAGTAGGTACCTGCGCTCACTACGAGTGTGTAGACCCCGGAGGGTCAAATCCAGCCCAAGCACTATAATAAGTCAATCATGGCATGACTCAATAAAATATGATGCGGAGTGCAGCCTGACCCTATAAATATCCTCACAATCAGGTCCTCGCCCTCACCCAGTCATCACTCTCTCCAGTACGTCGGGCTCACAAGAATCATAATAATCGGCCCAAACAATGATGATATGATGTATCAATAAATAGCAAAAGAGATTGAGATATGTTTTGCAAATAATAGTTGTGACTGAGTACATAATTGTAAATTAAGCAAATAATCCAACATGCAACGCGACCTTTGTGGGTCCCAACAGTACCAACATATAGCTTAAGCATGATTTCTAATATGACTCACAGCTCAATTTATCTAACACAAGGAGAATATACAGATAACAACAAGATCATGCGACTATACGGTTCCACGGAATCGACCAAGTCATAATTTTTACGGTGCACACCCCCACACCCGTCACCTAGCACGTGCGTCACCTCAACACCAATTACATAACACGTAATTGGGGGTTTCATACACTCATAGCCAAGTTTAAAAGTGTTACTTACCTCAATCGAGCAAATATCTACTCTAACAAGCCCTTGCCTCATGAATCTACCTCCGAGTGCCTTGAATCTAGCCACAAATAATTCGATACAGTTAACACGTGCTAAAGGAATCAATTCCATAAGAAAATACTAAGTTCTTAATCAAAAGTAAGCCCACATCTCGGTTTCGATAAATGTTACAAAATTTGAACATTCATTCAATCACGAGTCCAACCATACCAAAATTATTCAAATTCGATATCAAAATCTCGCTCAAATCCCAAAATTCGGCCTAAGAAGTTTCCTCCATTTTTTCCCTATTTCTCAACCCAAATCACTAATTAAATGATGAAATCAAATATATAATTGTGAAATTTAACAAAAACTAAGTAAGAATCACTTACTCTAATCATTCCCTTGAAAATCTCTCCAAAAATCGCCTCCAACCGAGCTCCAAAAATCAAATTTTATAAAATGACTCAAACCCTTGTCTTTGAAATATTTAAGTTCTGCCTAGATGTCCTTAATCGCTATCGCGAACGCGAAGCACAACTATGCTGCCCCACAAATTAACCTTACGCGAACGCGAAAAATACCCATACAAACGCGAAGCACTGCCTCCTCAGACCTACGCGATCGCGTCCCTTTTCACGAGTCCGTGATGAACAACGCGTGACCTCAGCTGCTGCTACAGTTCCTCTTCGCAAACGCAACCTTAGCCACGCGTTCACAATTTGTTGCTTCACTCTATTATGCGATCGCAGCCCTCAAATCGTGAAAGCGTAAAACAAAACCTTAGCTGCCCAATTAAGCCTACCCGATTGTGGACCTGTCTACGCGATCGCGTATATGGAAACCAGACTTGTGCACCAGAAAAACTTCAGCAATCTCCCAAGTCCAAAATTTGATCTGTTAACCATCCGAACTCCACCCGAGGCCCTCGGGGACCTCAACCAAACATATCAAAAAGTCCTAAAACATCATACAAACTTTCTCAAAGTGTAAAATCACATCAAACACTGCCAAAATCATGAATCGCGCATCGATTCTAGCCTAGTGAACTTTTGAACTTCTAACTTCTACATTTGGTGACAAAACCTATCAAATCACGTCCGATTGATCTCAAATTTTGCACACAAGTCATAAATGATACAACGGACTTGCTCCAACTCCCGAAACAAAAATCTGAGCCCGATAATCATAAAGTCAACTTTCAGGCAAACTTCTCAATTTCCAAAACTTCTAATTTTTCAACATTCACCATTTCAAGCCTAAATAAATTACGGACCTCCGAGTCAGTATCCGGACACACTCGTAAGTCTAAAATCACCATATGGGGCTATCAGGACCCTCAAAATTCCATTCTGGAGTCGTTTATACATAAGTCAAAATCTTGTCAACCTTTTCAACTTAAGCTTCCAATATTGAGACTAAGTGTCTCATCGCATTCCAAAATATTCTTTGAACAGAATCAACTTTCTCGACAAGTCACATAACAATAATTAAGCATAGAATAAGCAGTGAATGGGGGAACTAGACTACAACACTCAAAACGATCGGCCAGATCTTTACATTCATTCCTCTAAAAAAATATTTATCATTCCTCTATGATTATGGTATGTGTCATATACTGACAGAGTATCATAAAAGACTTATTCATTCCTTAAAAAATTACTCCTCAATCCTTTATGATACCAATATACATATGTCAGATACTGATAGGATATCATAGGGGATTTGTTTATTTCTCAAAAAAAAAAAAAAGCTCAGTCCTTTATAATATCAAACTGGTAAATATATATACTGACGGGGTATCATAGAGGGCTGTCTCATTCCTTCAAAAAATACTCATTAGTTCTCAATGATACCCACATGGTATATATCATATAATGTTAGGGTATCATAGAGGACTAGTTCATTCCTTCAAAAAAAAATATAAAAAATAAAGTTAAAGCTTAAATTTAATATTTTAATATTTATAATATTTTTAGCGAATTTTACTTGTGAAATAATACAAAAAAATAGATACATATTTAAGATATAAAATATATTTTTATATACAAAAGAAAAAGAAT
Organism: Nicotiana sylvestris; assembly: GCF_000393655.2. Classification (NCBI taxonomy): domain Eukaryota; kingdom Viridiplantae; phylum Streptophyta; class Magnoliopsida; order Solanales; family Solanaceae; genus Nicotiana; species Nicotiana sylvestris. Next base: position 53,204,805 of record NC_091063.1, read on the forward strand.
ATTTGTAAGAACATATTTTCTATTAATTTAGGTTTTAATAAATAAGCTAGTGGTTTTAGTATTTTTCTTAATTACTTCTTGCCGTACTCTAAGTATTTATTTTTATATTTTTATGAGTCTAAGAATAATAAGCTACTATATTTAATTTTATTTTTTGATTTTGAAATGAAAAAATTGTATCAAAGGACCTAAAAATAAAGAAAAGCAGAGCTGGGAAAAATAGAGTTTCTTAAAAAAACTCTAGACGCAGGTATTGAAATAAAATTTAATGTTAGCTAATTTACTTTCTAAATATGCTATTGAATGTGTGAGCATAAACATTGATGGATACCTTTTTCAAAATAAAATAATAAGAATAATAGTATCCTTTTGTGTTCTCTAGATTCATATATCTTTATAGTGTTACATATTATTTAATAAATTTTACATTATATTATTTTTTAATTAGTATTATTATGATAAGATGATGTAAAATATTGAAAAATGGTGATGCACTTAAAAGATACAAAAAAAAAGATGCATAAATGAATCTCTGAGAACACGAGCTTTCATGCTAAATAATGAGGAAGGTAAGAATGGGTAGAGTGGGTAAAATAAATGTGCATAGGTGTAAAATGAAAAAAAAAAAAATGAAGATGGGAGATACGGGTAATTTTTTTTTGTCTTTTATGGGTATATAGCATAACTTTCCCAAAGATTTTTGCGTTATCAATAGATTTTAGTAGATTATTCATCCCTTTTTCAAATTACCAATTCCAGCGAACTATTTTAAATTAATTATCTGCAGTTTAATTGGCAGTTGATTAAAAATTATATTGTATAAAATTGATCGGCAACATTTCTCCGTGGAATGTTGCTTAAATATATAGTATGATCACTTAGCATTTGTCAAACAATATGAATTTTGTTAACACGAATTAGTACTTAATATGATTATTAAGTGATATACACAAGAAGAAAAACCTTTATGTTGTCAATATATTTAACCAATTGTGACAGATAACAAAATAATACTGGTGGGAGATTAAATCCAACCAGAAGAGTATTTCTTAATTGTTAAAAAAAAGCTGGCTATTTTACAATCAATAGGTACGTGTGTATAACTTTCCGTCCTCTAAATCCATTAATCGGATAGAGCTCATCTGATCATACGTAAGAATTATATTACAAGTACAAGGAAGACAGAAACAAGAAAAGCAAAAAAAAAAAAGGGATACATGATCATCGATCAATGGCTAACTATAAAACGAGAACCATTAAACATTTCAAAACATACCGCGACCAGATTATGATAATCCATGATTTAAACCCAAAGAAAAAAAGAAAAAAAAAATCAGTAGACAACAGTACTATCCCACCAGACCTGTCTAGCAAGTGTCATTTTGTACAACGTGACATTAATAAGATCAAAAGAAGGTATTGTTATAGGTTCCTTGAGAGAAATGAGAAGATGAAACTAACTCCATTAAATCAACTTCCGCCTTATTTCCTCCTGAAGAACAACCAGTTGCTTGATTCATCTGCATATTCATGATGTTTCCATATCCGAAGCACTCCGGATTATAAGATGAACCATCTAGAAGGTACGGAAGGTAAACGTCAGGACAAAAATGTTGAGAATACTGTAATTGAGCCTCTTGACCCTTAGATAGCGGATTTTCACCAAAGGAATTGAAGGCTGAGTTAGAGATAGATGAGTTGTTGTCAAAAAGATTTTGAGTTACTTTTGCCTCCATAGAGTGATCAATGGCTTTAGTACCATTATTGTCACTCAAGAGTGAATTTTTTCCAAATAAATTTTGCATGAAGTTCATTTCTTCATCACATGTATGATGAGTGAGCAACGATGGAGAATCATCGTCAGAGTATGTTAGGGTTGCATTTGTGATGTTACTATTTCTCTGTGTGATAGTGGTGGTGGTGGAACTGCATCCACCGCTACCACCAGAACCACCGCCATCGTGGTATGTGGCGGTGGTGAGGGGAGAATCAACAGCGAAGCACACGCTTCTTATATAATCTTGGAGAATATTGGAGCGATTTTTGCGTTCATTTTGGCCATCTTGTTGATTTTTTCTCTTCTTATTTCTCCTTGAATTCATCCTTCTTTTAGTCGCATTCCAATGGTTCTTGATTGAATTTTCAGTCCTTCCATCAATTCTCTTTGCAATTTCTGCCCATTTGTTTCCAAGTTGCTTATGTGCTTCCACTAACAACAACTCTTCTTCTTCACTCCATGTATCTTTCTAAAAGAAAAAAAAAAATCAAAAGATAATTGTGATAAAGAAATATATAATTAACAGTGAAGATGTTCATAATTTACAAGAAATCTACATATTTAATTACTTTTCCAATGAGGTGGAGTCACTTTTATAACAAATTTTGATGCTTTGTCAAAGAAAAGTTTCACAGTCACGTGAAAATGGAGGTTGAAATCAGTCAAGCTTTGTGAGAAGAATGAAAGAAATATACAGTAGAAAACAAACCCTAAAATACCTTTTTGGAGGAAATCCTTGTGACCAAAAAGGTAAGAGCATAAAAACTAAATAACCAAATCGAAAAAGACATTTCTCATAAAGAACTTCAGGCCCAAGCTTTAATTCCGAACCAAAAAAATGGAGAGAAAATCTTCAAACATCTGAAGTTCTATAGGTTAATTCTAGTCCTTAAAGAACATCAAAAAATGTTTTCTGATAGAGGAATCATTCATTACAAAAAAATAAAACAACCTTTTTTCAGCGGATAAAAACAACAAAATTAAGGGGCTTGAAAATATTTGGAAAAATATTTGGTTACTGGCTAAAATAAAAATGGACAGTGGAAATCTGAATGATTAAACATCACCCAAAATCTAGAGCGGATCTGAGTTCTTAAAAAAAAAAAAAAACTGAGTTCTTAGATAACGTTTGCATGTATCTATTTAAAATTTAACACTCTTATTTGGTCATGAGAGCCAAAAGACATTTTTTTTAGGGTTGTATTAGGCTATATTGACAAATAAAAATTTTAACGCTTCGGAAGATAAGGGAAAATTAACAGAATTTTTTTTATGGGAAACGAAAACCTTGATATCTGGACGCAAATGATTATGCCATCTCTCTCGACACTGTTTCCCTGCTCTAGCGTCCATTTTCTCAGCAATTTGAGCCCATTTCCTTACTCCAAATTGTTTTACCAACCTAAGCAGTTTCCTTCATTATCCACAAAAAATATAAAAATTAGTAGAACACTTCAGTTATAGAAAAAATAAAATAGTAGCGAAAAAGATAATTTAAGAAAAGAAACGAGCTTCGGGAAGTAATAAAGAAAATTCATGTTTCTTTTTTTGGACAAGTATATTACCTGTCTTCTTCATCAGTCCACTGACCCTTGACCAAATAATTTGTTGTTGAAGAACCTTCTTTTGCTTTTTTCCCACTCTCCCTTTTATTTTTTTGAACTGATTTCACTTCTTCTATTAAACCATTCTCTTGTTCGTTGAGAAAAAACCCTTCAATAAAACTTGGCTCTGGTAAACTTTTTGGCCAAGAAACTCCATTTGCATGGCTACTACTACTACTTAAAGGGTAAAAATAATTTTCATGACTCAATAAGAACCTATCTATGGCAGTAAATGGAGGAGTTGATCCAAGGTAATTTTTTGGTAAGTTTTGATAGGGATGAAAAGCACTACTACCACCATCCATGGAAAGAGAAGAAGAAGAAGAAGAAAAAAGGAATGTTTTCAGCAAAGAAATTTGCTTTGAAAAAAAGGAAAGTGTTTACGTTTTCTTCTTAGTTTGGAAGATATGGTCATATGACAATAGCTGAATAAAGAGCTTATAATACTGTGGCTTCTTGCAAGGAGCTGAGGGGAATGCCAGCCGTTGATCTTAGAATCCATCCAACGGTTTAGAAAGGTTGTGTGTTAGCTATAACTCCTGAGCTTCCTATTTAGTGTCAACAGTAGAAAGAAAGGTGGAGAGATTAGTGCTGTCCTTAATAAATTGTCATTATTGTATCATTTTCTATAATAAAAATTAAAGTTTAATTAGTCGTGGTGAATTTATTGAGAACTTATTTTTATTGACAGTAATGATATGCTACTACCTGATATATATATATATATATATATATATATATATATTTATGCCCAAAAGTTCATGTTTATCCAAATTTTCGCCCATGAAACAAGCCAGTGATGTATATATATATATAAATGAAAAGGATAGAGAAAATTAAGGTAAAAGAGGAAGAATTACAGTTCTTAGAACCAATGCGACTTGAAAACTTTTTTAGAGGGAAGGGTAAATTAAAAGGATCATAATTAATAAGGTAATTGATGCTCATAATTTTCTCCCTAGTAATAGAGGGAATTATGGACGACTTTAAGTTCCATATAATAGCTCTACAATTACTACTAAATGCTCACTCATTCGCGATAATTTGACAACCCTAAGCTTACAATTAATTTCATTTTTCTCTACTCCTTTTCTTTTCATCATGCAGGTACACTTTGAAATTCTAGCTAGGGTTCATCTCATGATGCATGAATCACTAGCATAATATATTTTTCCAATCTTTGGACAACCACAGCAACATGCAAGGAGATGGTCATTATGTTCTTGAACGTGTTGTTAAGCATATTAGTATTTTATAAACTCATATGTACCAGAAAGAAAAACTCAATTGTAGCCGTCGATCGTGTTGTAATAAGAAGTAAAATTCAATTGGAATTACTAGATAGTCATTAGGATATTCCTCGAGAAGGGCAGCCTGGTTTACGAAGTATCCCGCATTCACACTGTTATGCGGCGTCTTTTTGAGATTTCTTGGAAGGGCTATGTAAGGCTAAGCAACTGATGTCAGTGCAGTCACTATCCGCCAACTGAGGTCCCCTTCGTACGCTAGACGAGATTGTTAGTGTCATACGGGAAAACCAATATCAAGAGCAATTGAAAGAACATAAATGAGAGTTGAGAATGAAAAAAACTTGATTGCATTAATGAAAGCTATTACAGAAAGGCAACGTGGTATCGAGAGGGAGAGACACCAGTACAGAGAATTGTTTGCTTGTTAGAAAGTTTGATTGCTTGATCCCCCTAATAGTGCTTAAAAAATATGAACCAAAGTTACAAGACTAGACTTAACTAAGCTAGAGAAACATAATGGAAGTACGTGAAATAAAACTACTTTATATTTATAATGGAAAGGACTTAGTTTTCTATAAGGCAGAAACAGGTTTGTTGTCTGCAACATTGTCTTTGGCATCCTGGCCTGCGCGCGCGGCGCTGTTGGCATCTGCCTGCGGCTGGGCGCTGGCGAGGAATATCGGTGGGGCGACAGAGACACATGCGCGCTTGTCACTTGGCGCAGCCAAGACCACGGAGCCGTCCGTGGCTCTAGGCGTTGAAAGGCTTGCTAGGACGCCACGGGGCTCGCCCAAGGGGTCATGGGGCATGGCTATAAAGCTACGCCTGACATTCTCCCCCACCTGAGTTGGCTACTTGCAAGATAATCATCAATTAGGCTCTTGTAGGCTTTAAGGTTTGTTCCCCTCTCCCAAGTATTCTCCTTTGCATCACAGCCCTACCATTTCACCAATAACTCTTGGTGATCTTTCCTTGAGGCGTGAATCACTCGATCATTAAGAATAGCTTCAACACGTCTTTTTCTGGTTGCATTGGGCCTCGAATGCTAGGTATTGTGAGATGGCTCCGTGAAGGATCCTCCGTGTCTTCCCGAAAAGGTTTCAGAAGGCTGACATGGAAGGTGGAATGAATTTTCCACCAAGCTGGGGTATCCACTCGGTATGCAATTTTTCCAATGCGCTTTTCAATGGACAAGGGTCCAATGTATTTTTACAATAGGCCAGGGTCATGGACTTTCGCAAATAAGTACCGCTTGCGATTTTGACTATCACTTTGTCTCCTACTTGGTATTCAACAAAGCGACGATTGTAGACATGTGATTTTTGACCCTCCCCGAGATTTTTCATATTTTAGCATGTAAATATTTAATTTAGGCCTAATATAGCTATTTCAATTATTTTTGACTTCTTTACTTTATTTTCGTCATGAAAATGGAAATTTACAAAAAAATATTTTAGCTTACGTATCTTTCATAAATTTAAATAAAAAGTATATACAAAAATAGTACCTTATTTTTATCTTTACATAATCTTGAAAATACAAAAATACGTAATAGTTTTATGTTAGCTTTTGGATTGTGTAGTATTTTTATCTTATTTTAAATGGAGTTCATTAAGGTGTTGAATCACAATTTTAAGAGTTTTAGAGCTCAATTCTTGGCCCAATTCGGTTTAGTTCATTAAGCCTAGGGACCCTTCTAGACTTTTCTTTGGAACAAAAACAAATAAAAAAGACCTTAATGACTTAACACAAAAAGATCTAGCGACTAATTGGCAAAATACATAAAAAAAAAAATACACATCTAGACCTAGACCTATATAATAGGGTTAAGCCTAAATCAAAGAAAAAAAACAACACATACAAAAAGAACGCCTATACACTCTGCAAAAAAAAAATGAGCGCCGCGGAGAACAATACAGACTCACCCACTGCTTTTTCTTCGCCGGAATCAAAAATCCCATCGCCGTTGCTTCTTCTTCTTCGCACGGAACACATGAACGACCATCTCCACCCTAGACGAAATTGGTTTCTTCGTTCATGATCCAGTTTCGAGCGAAAATCAGAAAACCAGATTGAAAGGAAAAAGTTTTAGGGTCGTTGTTCAAATTCGAGGTCGCCGGAGGCGTCGAGGTACTGTCCGTTGGTTTTCCGGTTCGATTTTTACTGATTTCGTTTGAAGCTGTGTCGATTTCTGACTGTAATTGTCGCTTCTTTTCAATCCGTGTAATTGTTGCATTTCAATTAATCGAAAAGCTAATTTTAGTTCTTAAGCCTTATTTTTGCAGCTGGAATTTCGTTAATTTGAGTCCATTTCGGAGCTCGTGCGTGAGATTCATTTGGAGCTGACGAGCGCGAGATGTCGGTCGAGGTTTAAGTTCGTGATTTCTGTCCGGATTTGCTGCTGTTTCTCGGACAGATTTCGTGGATTGGAAATTCTGCAGTCGGACATCTTGCCACTGATTGTAGAGCAGTTGACGAGCTAAACTCTATCGCAATGTATTCAGTGATGAAGCTGTTGCTGCTTACGTTGGAACTAATAGGGAGGCTTTGAAGGAATTGTCTTTCAATTTTGCCAGTAAGTAAGATTGGTACAGCATGCAATAGGAGTGGTACTACTGGGATGCCAAGTTTCATTTCTCAGATACTTGTTTCTAATCCCATGGGCACAGACGCGAACATTACAAATACTTCTAGAATGTCTGATTTTGGGGTGCTCGAGCAATATCTTGGACTCCGTATTGGAGATGGCGCTAATGTTAATCGAACATGTATTTTGATCTCGGCTCTTGGAGTTGGATTGAGGTCGTGTTCGGGTTTCGAGTTTCCGTCCGCAGTTCGTCACATTTTTTGAGTTCAAAGCTGTCAAACAATTGAATTTCAGACCTATTTGAGGTTCATTTCTTCGCATCCTTTCTTTTAAATTCTAAACTAGTTGATGAATATTCTGTTCTATGTCCCAAAATGAAACCTGCTTATATGTCTTTGGTATTGTGTGATATTTTTGAGTTATTAGCTTTAACGTTTGCATCAGGGATAAATGAATGCTTACAGAATTTTGCTTAAATTACTAAGATTGTCGCAATAAATGAATTAACAGTCGAGGAAAATATTTCTGAAAGTACATGAGAGGAAAATAATTTCGACCGAATCAATCTTTGCTTCATTGAGCCAGTCAAATTATTAACAGTCGGATGAATCTCTTTCTAGACAAATTACCAACTTAAGACAATGACGTGAATAGGCGTTATTTTAGAAGTTGAATAAGTTATATGACTTATAATTGATATGAGATTATTGTTCAATAAAGTGGATTTAGGAAATATACCCTTTTTATAGGCACGATTAACAAATTATCATGATTATGGGTACGGTTCCCGTGACGTAGTCGTGGTACTTAATTTCGAACTAGTTTTAAACATGAATATCCTTAGTTCATTTAGTTGAATGGTTTTGAGGCGTGCTATATTAGGCAAGACATAGTTAATATCCCTCAAAGTTTAGTTTGAGTTTTCCTTTAAAATTGGGATTGAAGCGTGTCGTGCCGAATAAAATCTTGAAATGCATGACCCTCCCTCAGTTAATATTTTAATCCTTAGAATTCGAGGTGTGTCATTTAGCGAATTTTCCATGACCCTCGCAAAGTTGAAAATGCGTAGTTGCTTCAGGCGCGTTATTTTAATAATTTACCTTCCTAAACTCGGGTGTGCATTTATGTGACCCAAATCCAAATCTCAACAATGTTAGATAAAATATGCCGAGGACCGCGGGTGCATTTATGTGACGTGGTTCAAGACGTGTTTTAAGTAACGTTGAAATCTTCCTAAAAATATTTAAATTAAAAGCGGTTTCAAAGTTAAAATGTATCATAGGCTAAAACATGTACTAAAATCAGATAATTAAGCCGAATATAACAGTTGAGCGACCGTGCTAGAACCACGGAACTCGGGAGTGCCTAACACCTTCTCCCGGGTTATCAGAATTCCTTACCCGAATTTCTGGTTCGCGGATTGTAATACAGAGTCAATCTTTTCCTCCATTCGGGATTTGAACCAGTAACTTGGGACACTATAAATTATTCCAAGTGGCGACTCTGAATTTTTAATAAATTAATCCCGTTTCAATTGTCACTCTAAGTTGGAAAAAACTCCCTTATATACTCTCTTCCGGGGGTGTAGTAAAAAGGAGGTGTGACAGCTCTAGCGACTCTGCTTGGGAACGAACCCAGAATCTCTTGTTCAGGGTTCAAGAATTCGAGCTTAGATGAATTGTTACATTTGGTTTTATCTGTTATCTGATTTTATTACATGTTTGAGTCTAATGTGCTAAATGTTGCTTTTTATCGCTTTGATATTATCTGAACTGTATATATAAACTGCTACGAAACCCCTCTCTTCTCTCTCCCGAGGAGTGCACGCTGGTCGTGACTTCTTTCTGTTAGTGTCATATCCCAAATAGAACGAGGTTCGGACAAGTTGCAAAGCTGGATGATCTTTTGGTTACCGGTACACAGCCCCCTCTCGGCTTGAGTTGTTCGCTCGGGTAAGCCAGGTCTAGAACAAATAAACCCAAGTTTTTATAACCTAGTATAACAATACCTCATGCCGGATCCCTAGTAGGAACGTTTGTTTGCATCATGTGCATTTTGGCTTATGAGACTCAACACAGGGGTTGGGTCCGTCTAGAACAGGTATACCCCAAGAAATAAAAGACCATCCTGATGCATCTTATGTGCTACATGTTGCATTTATTCAAGGGTAAAAGGGTCATTTGGCGGACCAATGATAGCTGAGGGTAGATGAAGAAATGAAAAAAAAATAATGAAAAAAGAAAGAAGAAAGAAAAAGAGGGTGAAGTGTGAAGATAAAGCGAGTGGGGCCTAATTCTGTTTTGTGTTACATTTTGTTAAGAAAAAAAGAGCTTGAAAAATTCAAAAATCAAAAAAAAGGGAAAATAAAATAAAAAAAGAGTTTACATGTTTCATCATTTTTCAAAAAAAAAAAAAAAAAACACACAAAAAAAACATATTTTCTCTAAATTAGTTGTTATTTTTATCTTTCGCCCGTATTCAATCTTTCCGAACTACGCTTACCTGATTCTTGTCTTTCGGGGCGTGATACGTAGGCAACCCACATAGGGTCCGGTCTTCCTAGTAAATCTTAGGTTCTTGGCTTTGCGGGGTCTTAGCCAAATTTTGCACTTCTAACCACTTTTTGACCAAATAAGTCATTTTGCAAAATAGCCTCAATCATGTCTTGCATGTGTCTAGTAGGGAATGTTATTGTCTCACATAGTGTTGGTTTAAGTTTTCTCATACAGGTGTGGATCCACTTACCGGAGTTTGAGCATGACAGATACCCCATGACCACCGCATTCAGGAGTTGCTTAAGGAGATTTTTTATATTTGTTATTTTTATTTTATTTTTATGTTTGGAGTATGTTTTTTTACGTCGACTTTTACTTTCTAGTTTTGTATAGCAATGTCGAGTTTTTTGTTATTGTACTTTTATTTTGTATTTGAAAAGGTGTGGTGTAACTCAAAATTAAAAAAAAGATATTTTACGTTTTTATATTTCCGTTAGAATTTTCTTTAGAAATACTACTCCTAGAAATCAAGAAGAAAAAAAAGAAAGTTTGAGGTGGTTTTATTTTAGGAAGTTAGTATCTAGAAATTCTTTTTTTAAAAAAACAAATTTGCTTTTATACTTCCCTTAGTATATTAGGACCAAAAAAAGAAAAAAAAAAGAAAAAAAAAAGTGAATTTTCTTTTAGTACCTCTTTAAAAGTTTTCTTTAAGACATTAATTCCAAAATCCAAAACGATTTTCTTGTGAGGTGTTTCTTTGGGAAATTAATGAAAGATGAAAAAAAAAATTATTTTCATTAGAACTTTAGGATATTGTATACTTTACCTTTTGTTTATCATTAGAATTTTTCCTTTAGACAATCAAAATTGAAATCCAAAAATATTTTGTTTTATCTTTTTCATTGCTTGCTTCGAAATCTTGCGTCAGGATATCAAATGAAAATTCAAAATATTTTTCTATGGTTTATTCTTTCGATCTTCTTCCTAAAAAAAAGAATCAAAAAATATTTTTGTTTTCTCTTCTAGGGTTTTTCCTTAATAATTTGCCATAGAGTGTATGTTTCAAAAAAGAAAAAAAAAACAAAAAATATATACTCGTTAAGCTTGAGTTTGCAATAGGTTATAGAACATTAAGTCTAAAAAATTCAAAAATAAAAAAAGTGATTTGTTTCTTTTATTTTCTTTTTCTCGTCAGAGTCATTAAGGTAAAAAGAAGAGAATGTTAGTTTGTTTCCTTTATTCCCGATCTGTCAGAACTACGCAAAGATCTGATTCATGCGGGGTCATGATACGTAGGCAACCTACATAGGGTTCAATTGAATCATTTTTTTTATTATTATTAAAATAAAAGAGAAAAAAAGAAAAAAAAAGAAAAAAAAGGGAAACGAAAAAAAAAAGTGAAATTGTGGGATGTGAGATATGAGAGAAAGAAAGAGTGATGATTAAAAAAAAAGAGAAATGAAGGAAAATGGGGAAGCCAGCAAGTGCTAGAAAGGCAAAGAAAAGAGAGGTTGAATTGAACAAATTGGGATAATGTCAATTGACCTTTGTACCCTCGAAGTCATTTTAGAACCGATAACTGTGGCTAGGTGCATTGCACATAAAGTGAGATTATATTAAATGCCCTAACGCTAACGTGATGACTTCATTTTGTTATATTCATAGCAGAAGGGTGGTTGGTTTGTGGTTTTAAAGTAGTAACTCTCCTCTACAACATAAAGTCAAAAGACAATGGCAGACAACAACAGAACTGAGTTGGTTGATACCAGCGCTCGAAAGCAGTTGGTCGAACAGGACAATGGGTTGGTTGAAGAGGTAAAGATGTTAAAACAACACATGACTGATATGTATCGGGCTTGGATGACTGGGAAGGCACCACCCCCTCCACCACCTAGCTTCATAGATGCTGCCCTTACCCAAACTCTGGACACAATGCCAGATGATCCTCCACACTCTCTAGATCCACCCGCTTGTCTCCAAGCTCATGATGCCCAATATTACCCCTCAGAGGTTGCCCACAAGGTTCCCTATTCATACAAACAGGGCCCAAGGGATGAGCCTCATATTGAAAATGAAAGGTTCACAGGAAGAAAAGGGAAAGATGGGGAACCTAGGAGGCTAAAAGGCATAGAAAAGTCCTTAAAGAACAAGCAAGGAATGAGAGACCAGGGAAGCGTGGCTTACAAAGAACTGTCTGTGTCCCCTGCGTTCGCCTTCCCGCGGGGTTTAAAGTGCCAAAATTTAACTTGTATGATGGGTGTGGGGATCCGGTTGCCCACCTGAAGGTTTATTGCAGTGAAATGAGAGGTGTTGGAGAAAGATGACTTGATGATGGCGTATTTCAGTGAGAGCCTGACTGGGGAAGCTTTAGACTGGCATGCTCATCAAGATGTTGGTAAGTGGCCTACATTGGGTGACATGGCTCAAGATTTTGTTCAATACTTTCGATACAAATCAGGCGTTACCCCAGACCGCTCCTCCATATCTAGAATGGGAAAAAAGCCGGAGGAAAGCTTTAGAGAGTTCGGGCTCAGACGGAGGGAGCAGGCTGCTCGAGTCAATACCCCGATTGGTGAAGAAGAAATAGTTGAGCTTTTCCTACAAGCCCAGGGGCCCACCTACTTCAGTCATTTGATCTTGGCCCTGGGGAAGCCTTTCAATGATGTGTTAAAAATGGGGGAGCTAGTTGAAGAGGGAATCAAGTCAGGCAAAATCATGAGTTGTTTGAAAAACATTCAGAACATCTCAGTAAGCTTGGGTAGAAGAAAGAAAAATAGAAAAGATGATCCAATGGGCTTTCCCGATCAACACTTCCAGCCTCGACATCGTCCCCATGGATATCTTTATGCACCAGATGATCCTCCCCAATGCCACTTCTCTCCACAGAACTCCCAAAGTCGTACATCACTCTCCCAGTACCCAGCTTCACAAAATGCCTATCTACCCCCACGAGTCTACCGAAAACCCCCTGGATCAGATTTTCGACTCAATCAAGCATTTAAGAATGAGAGGTTGCGGAAGAAGAAAACCTTCACTCCATTGGGAGAGTCATATGTCAGTTTGTTCCAGAGACAAAGGGAATTGGACATGTTGAAGCCGATCCAGATAAAAATGTCAAACCCTCTTCCAAAGAAGTTTGATTTTTCTCAAAGGTGTGAATATTGCTCAGATGCCCCGGGGCATGACATAGAGAAGTGTTGGAATCTGAAGAATGCGATTCAGAAGCTTATTGATGCATGCGACATTGTCGTGCAAAATCTAGACGCATCAGACATTAGCCAAAGTCTGTCACCTATGCATAATGAGACGCATATGGTGGGGATAATTTATTTTGAAAAGTAATCTGAGAATTCTTCTGGGATCCCAGGAGGTCCACGTGCTACAAAACTTTCAGTACTATCAGAGGTTGATCCTAAGAACGAGCAGGCAAGGGGAACCCAAAGGCAATCTGTTAAGAACAATGTGATGGGGACTTGTGAAGGTCCTAGTATTGTTGATGCAGAAGTCAGTGGCTAAGATGTTGAGTTTGATGATTGGAAAGACGCTCTTTCCTTGGTTAGCCAAGGAGGAGTTTTGGTGGTTTATCTTGTTGTCATTTCCGCCCGGATATTGTCTTGTGACTCAAACCCTTCTACCCTTTTATTTTGCTTAGTTTGTTTAGTCATAATAGCCCGTTTAGTGTTGTCTAGGTTTGTTCTAGGTTTGTAACCCCAGTTTAGTTTGTTTGTTTTGTTGTCTAATCCCTTTCACCATCTGTCTAATGTCATTTTCTGTTTTCTGTGGTTTCTAGTCATTTTCGTTTAGTTCTCTTTTCTTTTTATAATTCTTTTCATGTTGACTCTAGTGACATGACATGCACGCGTAATTCTCAGCCTGGTTTTAAAAGTCAGTATTAATCACGAAGCAATGAAACAATGTTGAAGATGTAAGGACATTTGAGGAAAACAAGTAAAGGCATTTTGAGATCACTTCAAGCCCGAATTGTGTGAACTGGGGCAGATAGAACATAAAGATACACTATTGAAATGCATCCTGCCGTGTCAAGTTGAAGCTAAAGGCAAGTTTGCCCCAAATTGGCAGGGGCCGTTCGTGGTAACAAGAGTGTTGTCCAATGGTGCTTTGTATTTAACATACGTAAAAGGCAAATGTGTGGATATGATTATCAATTCTGATGCAGTTAAAAGATATTATGCATGACTTCTTTGGTTTGTTTAATTGTATTGTTTGTGTTTGGCATGCTTTGAAGATTGGAATGACGAAGGCATTTTATTCTACTATCTAAACACTTCATCCTTTGTTACCCCTTTGAGCCTTATTTATTTTCTTTCATATCCCTCTTTTGGAATCAGAAGAAGAGTTTATAAATGCATATACAAAATTAAGAAAAAAGAGAAAAGAGGAAAAGAGAAGAGAAAGAGAAAAAGAAAAATGGGAAAAGAGTAAAGAAAAGAAAAGAAAAAAAAAGAAAAAGAAAAAGAGAGAGAAAAGTACAAAAACGAAGTAATTCCTATGTCATGAACTACGTTCGACCTAATTCCTTTTAAGGATACGTAGGCAGCCTCTCGGTTCGGTCCCATTAAAATAAAAATTCAAAAGTCCCCAAGTAAGAAACTGGGGCAGAAGTTGTGGTTGTTGCAAGAAATCTGACTCCGAAAGTTGTAATTTTAACCCATTTGAATTGTTTTTGAGCCTTTTATACCCTTTCTTTCTAACCCTATCCAAAAGCTCACGTTACGGTCCAAAGAAAGACCTTCCGATCAGTCTTCGAGAGATGCCAAGTCAAGAAAGTGGAGGTGATTCATATCAAGGGCAACACTCTGGTCCAAGCAGAAAAAAATGAAAACGAGAGAGTCTTATTGGTGAAAATCCTCACGGGCACCGTAAGGCGACGGGAGTTGAGAGAAATAAAAATGAGAGAGTCTTATTGGTAAAAATCCTCGCGGGCACCGTAAGGCGACGGTAAGTTGAGAAAAAGAACAAATAAGAGAGGCTTGATGGTGAAAACTCTCTGGGCACTACAAGTCGAATAAGGATTGTGAATCAGATTGGATAATCGGAGCATTGAAGCCCAGTTTCACGGTTTAAAAGTACAACAAGAGTCGAACATCAGGCTTACTTGACAGAATAGGCCACAGGTGCATGTCATGGTCATTAGAGTTGGTATTCACAACTGATAGGTTTCTACTTTGTAGTTTTCTCGTTAGGAATCATCTTTTTCCATTGTCCTTCACTCTGTTCTTTTTGTCTTGTTCACTTCCTCTTCCTGAGTCTGTGCGGTTAGAACAAGTGAGAAATGACTTCAAAATTTGCCACCAGCTGTCCAATTGCACAAAACGGGGTCTGGCTAACACACCAAAATGTCATAAGTCATAAAAGAACAACAAGCGCATTGAGCTGGTAATAATCAACATGCTTTGGGATCCTTATGAAATACAAAGGTTTGGTACATATCAATTCAGGAATAATGCAACAGATGGAGGGTGTTAGGTGAACGGATCAAAGGTATTTTCGGTGAAACACGATGGTTTGGTACATATCAATTCATGAACAATGCAACAAGATGGAGGGTGTTTGGTGAACGGATCAAATGTATTTTCTGTGGTAAGATTGACAAAAGGTGTTTAATTAGTGACAAGCGAGGTCTTCTGAGCAGAAATCAAAGTTATCGTGGCGAGTGAAAGAGCAATAGACCTCAAGGCTAGGGCGAGTGGTTTAAGTCAAGAAAGAACAACATGCACGATGAGTGGGTGACAATTGTCGTGCTTTGAGATTCATGTGAAACACAAGGGTTTGGTAAATGTCGGTTTATGAGCAATGCAACAGATAGAGGGTATTGGGTCTGAACAGAGAAGAGGTATTTTCTGTGATAAGGATGACAGAGAAAGTGGTTAGTCAATAAACAAACAAAGTCTTCGAGTGGAAATCAAAGTGATCATGGGAAGTGAAGGAGCAATCGCCATCAAAGTCAAGGCCACAAACCAAACACCACATTTTTAAACTGACAAGATTTTTCTTTGATTTGAAATAGGGGTAGAAAAGTTCGGTTGTTCCGGAGAAATCCTCCGCAGGGGAAAGGCAAGCACCAGACAGGTTTGATGTTAAATTTTCAGGACCCTCCTGGATAATGGGATCTAATTTTAAAAGTTTTCAGGACCCTCCTGGATAATGAGATTTAGTTTTTAAATTCTCATGACCCTCCTGGTTAATGGGATTTAATTTCAAAATTTCAGGACCCTCCTGGATAATAAGATTTAGTTTTAAGTTTTCAGGACCCTCCTGGATAATGGGATTTAATTTCAAAATTTCAGGACCCTCCTGGATAATGGGATTTAGTTTTAAGTTTTCAGGACCCTCCTGGATAATGGGATTTAGTTTTTTTGTAAGTTTTCAGGACCCTCCTGGATAATGGGATTTAGTTTTTAAGTTTTCAGGACCCTCCTGGATAATGTGATTTAGTTTTTAAATTCTGAGGACCCTCATAGATAATGAGATTTAATTTAAAATTTTCAGGACCCTCTTGGAAAATGGGATTTAGTTTTTAAATTCTCAGGACCCTCCTGGATAATGGGATTTAGTTTTTAAATTCTCAGGACCCTCCTAGATAATGGGATTTAATTTAAAATTTTCAAGACCCTCCTGGATAATGGGATTTAGTTTTTATGTTTTCAGGACCTTCCTAGATAATGAGATTTAGTTTTTAATTTTCAGGACCCTCCTGGATAATGGGATTTA
The DNA here is from genome assembly GCF_000393655.2 of Nicotiana sylvestris. Classification (NCBI taxonomy): domain Eukaryota; kingdom Viridiplantae; phylum Streptophyta; class Magnoliopsida; order Solanales; family Solanaceae; genus Nicotiana; species Nicotiana sylvestris. The sequence continues at coordinate 53,221,250 of NC_091063.1, forward strand.
GTTTTTAAATTCTCAGGACCCTCCTGGATAATGGGATTTAATTTAAAATTTTCATGACCCTCCTGGATAATGAGATTTAGTTTTTAAGTTTTCAGGACCCTCCTGGATAATGAGATTTAGTTTTTAAATTCTGAGGACCCTCATAGATAATGGGATTTAATTTAAAATTTTCAGGACCCTCCTGGATAATGGGATCTAATTTTAAAAGTTTTCAGGACCCTTCTGGATAATGAGATTTAGTTTTTAAATTCTCAGGACCCTCCTGGATAATGGAATTTAATTTAAAATTTTCAGGACCCTCCTGGAAAATGGGATTTAGTTTTTAAATTCTCAGGACCCTCCTAGATAATGAGATTTAGTTTTTAAGTTTTCAGGACCCTCCTGGATAATGAGATTTAGTTTTTAAATTCTCAGGACCCTCCTAGATAATGGGATTTAATTTAAAATTTTCAGGACCCTCCTGGATAATGGAATTTAGTTTTTAAGTTTTCAGGACCTTCCTAGATAATGAGATTTAGTTTTTAAGTTTTCAGGACCCTCCTGGATAATGGGATTTAGTTTTTAAATTCTCAGGACCCTCTTGGATAATGAGATTTAATTTAAAATTCTCATGACCCTCCTGGATAATGAGATTTAGTTTTTAAGTTTTCAGGACCCTCTTGGATAATGGGATTTATTTATTTTTTTTAAGTTTTCAGGACCCTCCTGGATAATGGGATTTTGTTTCTAAGTTTTTAGGACCCTCCTGGATAATGGAATTTAGTTTTTAAATTCTCAGGACTCTCCTGGATAATGGGATTTAATTTTAAAATTTTAGGGCTCTCCCGGATAATAGGATTTAATCTTAATAATTCTCAGGACCCTCCTGGACAATAGAACTTAGTTAAAATTCAAAGAATTCATGAGTAACAAGATCTAGCTAGGCTATACCTTGAGGAAATATAAGTTTGGCTTTGAAGTTTTCATGCTTAGGATAAGATTTAATTTGAAATTTTCAGGACCCTCCTGGATAATGGGATTTAGTTTTAAGTTTTCATGACCCTCCTAGATAATGGGATTTAGTTTTAAGGTCTTCATAGATAACAAGATTTAGGGGAAGTCTTACCTTTAGGAAATATAACTTAGCTTTAAAACTATCATATAACTAGGAGTTTTCAGAACCCTCCTGGATAATGGGATTTAGCTTTCAAATTTGTAGAGATATTTGATAATATGATCCAATTAACACTCACAGATGCGCCCAGCACCAAACTGGGGCAGACATTTTCTTTGTTTTGTTTATTTTGTGGAAATCAGGCGCCCACCTGGAAAACAAGGGAATACATTTCAAGTTTCGATAATCAGGCGCCCACCTGGAGAACAAGGGAATATATTTTTCAAAGTTCAGCAATCAGGCGCCCACCTGAAGAACAATGGAATACATTTTCGGTTCAGTAATCAGGCTCCCACCTGGAAAACAAGGGAATGCATTTTCTAGTTCAGTAATCAGGCGCCCATCTGGAGAACAAGGGAGCATAGTTCAATTTTCAATTTTCAAGTTCTTACTGATATTTGGTAGCATGCCAAACTGGGGCAGAAGTTTTCTTTGTTTTTGTCTATTTTTGTGGAAATCAGGCGCGTACCTGGAGAACAAGGGAATAATTTCAAGTTTTAATAATCAGGCGCCCACCTGGAGAACAAGGGAATACATTTCAAGTTTTGGTAATCAGGCGCCCACCTGGAGAACAAGGGAATACATTTCAAGTTTAGTAATCAGGCGCCCACCTGGAGAACAAGGGAATACATATCAAGTTTTAGTAATCAGGCGCCCACCTGAAGAATAAGGGAATACATTCAAGTTTTGGTAATCAGGCGCCCACCTGGAGAACAAGGGAATACATTTCAAGTTTTAATAATCAGGCGCCCACCTGGAGAACAAGGGAATACATTTCAAGTTCAGCAATCAGGCGCCCACCTGGAGAACAAGGGAGGATAGTTCAAGTTTCAAGGGAAAGTAGTTCCGAAGGAAGACAGTTCAAGATTTGGCAATCAGGCACCCACCTGGACAACAAGGGAATTCAATTCAGAATGCAATTCAAGTCAGCAACAAAAGAAGCTCGCGGCAAGAATGTGAGTCAACAGTCCGAGGTGATCAACAGAAGTTAGTCACAATAAGGAAAGAAAAAAAAAGAAAAAAAAAAGAAAGGCAAGAAGTTAATCCAGATGCAGAAGTTTATGAAAGATGTGGGCGGCTCAAGACATGGCCTAGGTCACAAGCACTGCATGCCCGGTTTTGATCCGAAAAGCTGAAGAAGAATGAGCTAGCACCTGCAACTAGCAAGCGTTAAGGTTCAAATCCAAACTCTGCATGAAGAACCATTCAAGACTCAAGATCAAGCTTCAGAAAACTTATAGATAGGAATCTTGTAACTCGTAGTTGATAGGCTTAGCTAGTCTTTTTCATGTTTTGATTTTTTATTTAACATCAGGACCGCGGACCGGAACCTCGGCGGAATGGCACCTCGACTGGCTCTCCACCTCGGCATACTCCATCATCTCACTCACCTCTGAACTACACGTGACCTGATTCCTTTATAGCCAAGGATATGTAGGCAGCTCATATACCAGAGCTCGGTCACATTCCCCTCTCTCTTAGTTTTGGTCTCTCTAAATAAGGGTCGGGTCAAAAAACCTGTCTAGTCGTTCTTTGTCTGAAAATACTTCGTATTTCCAGTCAAAAAGGGGCAGTTGTAGACATGTGATTTTTGACCCTCCCCAAGATTTTTCATATTTTAGCATGTAAATATTTAATTTAGGCCTAATATAGCTATTTCAACTATTTTTGACTTCTTTACTTTATTTTCGTCATGAAAATGGAAAATTACAAAAAAATATTTTAGCTTACGTATCTTTCATAAATTTAAATAAAAATATATACAAAAATAGTACCTTATTTTTATCTTTACATAATCTTGAAAATACAAAAATACATAATAGTTTTATGTTAGCTTTTGGATTGAATAGTATTTTTATCTTATTTTAAAAGGAGTCCATTAAGGTGTTGGATCACAATTTTAAGAGTTTTAGAGCCCAATTCTTGGCCCAATTCAGATTAGTCCATTAAGCCTAGCGACCCTTCTAGACTTTTCTTTAAAACAAAAACAAATAAAAAAGACCGTAAAGACTTAACACAAAAAGATCTAGGGACTAATTAGCAAAATACACAAAAAATACACATATAGACCTAGACCTATATAATAGGGGTAAGCCTAAATCAAAGAAAGAAAACAACACATACAAAACGAACGCCTATGCACTCTGCAAAAAAAAAACTGAGCGTCGCGGAGAACAATACAGACTCACCCACTGCTTTTTCTTCGGCGGAATCAAAAATCCCATCGCCGTTGCTTCTTCTTCTTGACACGGAACAGACATGAACGACCATCTCCACCATAGACAAAATTGGTTTCTTCGTTCATGATCCAGTTTCGAGCGAAAATCAGAAAACCAGATTGAAAGGAAAAAGTTTTAGGGTCGTTGTTCAAATTCAAGGTCGCCGGAGGCGTCGAGGTACTGTCCGTTGGTTTTCCGGTTCGATTTTTACTGATTTCGTTTGAAGCTGTGTCGATTTCTGACTGTAATTGTCGCTTCGTTTCAATCCGTGTAATTGCTGCATTTCAATTAATCGGAAAGCTAATTTTAGATCTTAAGCCTTATTTTTGCTGCTGGAATTTCGTTAATTTGAGTCCATTTCGGAGCTCGTGCGTGAGATTCGTTTGGACCTGACGAGCGCGAGATGTCGGTCGAGGTTTAAGTTCGTGATTTCTGTCCGGATTTGCTGCTATTTCTCGGACAGATTTCGTGGATTGGAAATTCTGCAGTCGGACATCTTGCCACTGATTGTAGAGCAGTTGACGAGCTAAACTCTGTCACAATGTATTCAGTGATGAAGCTGTTGTTGCTTACGTTGGAACTAATAGGGAGGCTTTGAAGGAATTGTCTTTCAATTTTGCCAGTAAGTAAGATTGGTACAGCATGCAATAGGAGTGGTACTACTTGGATGCCAAGTTTCATTTCTCAGATACCTGTTTCTAATCTCATGGGCACAGACGCAAACAATACAAATACTTCTAGAATGTTTGATTTTGGGGTGCTCGAGCAATATCTTGGACTCCGCATTGGAGATGGCGCTAATGTTAATCGAATCTGTATTTTGATCTCAGCTTTTGGAGTTAGATTGAGGTCGTGTTCGGTTTCGAGTTTCCGTCCGCGGTTCGTCACATTTTTTGAGTTCAAAGCTGTCAAACAATTGAATTTCAGACCTATTTGAGGTTCATTTCTTCGCATCCTTTCTTTTAAATTCTAAATTAGTTGATGAATATTTTGTTCTATGTCCCAAAATGAAACCTGCTTATATGTCTTTGGTATTGTGTGATATTTTTGAGTTATTAGCTTTCACGTTTGCATCAGGGATAAATGAATGCTTACAGAATTTTGCTTAAATTACTAAGATTGTTGCAATAAATGAATTAACAGTCGAGGAAAATATTTCTGAAAGTACATGAGAGGAAAATTATTTCGACCGAATCATCTTTGCTTCATTGAGCCAGTCAAATTGTTAACAGTCGGATGAATCTCTTTCTAGACAAATTACCAACTTAAGACAATGACGTGAATAGGCATTATTTTAGAAGTTGAATAAGTTATATGACTTATAATTGATATGAGATTATTGTTCAATAAAGTGGTTTTAGGAAATGTAACCTTTTTATAGGCACGATTAATAAATTATCGTGATTACGGGTACGGTTCCCGTGACGTAGTCGTGGTACTTAATTTCGAACTAGTTTTAAACATGAATATTCTTAGTTCATTTAGTTGAATGGTTTTGAAGCGTGCTATATTAGGCAAGACATAGTTAATAGCCCTCAAAGTTTAGTTTGAGTTTTCCTTTAAAATTGGGATTGAAGCGTGCCGTGCCGAATAAAATCTTGAAATGCATGGCCCTCGCTCAGTTAATATTTTAATCCTTAGAATTCGAGGTGTGCCATTTAGCGAATTTTCCATGGCCCTCACAAAGTTGAAAATGCGTAGTTGCTTCAGGCGCGTTATTTTAATAATTTACATTCCTTAACTCGGGTGTGCATTTATGTGACCTAAATCCAAATCTCAACAATGTTAGATAAAATATGTCGAGGACCGCAGGTGCATTTATGTGACGTGGTTCAACACGTATTTTAAGTAACGTTGAAATCTTCCTAAAAATATTTAAATTAAAAGCGGTTTCAAAGTTAAAATGTATCATATGCTAAAACATGTATTAAAATCAGATAATTAAGCCGAATATAATAGTTGAACGACCTTGCTAGAACAACGGAACTCGGGAGTGCCTAACACCTTCTCCCGGGTTAGCAGAATTCCTTACCCGGATTTCTTGTTCGCGGATTGTAATACAGAGTCAATCTTTTCCTCGATTCGGGATTTGAATCGGTGACTTGGGACACCATAAATTATCCCAAGTGGCGACTTTGAATTTTTAATAAATTAATCCCGTTTCGATTGTCACTTTAAGTTGGAAAAAACTCCCTTATATACTCTCTTCCGGGGGTGTAGTAAAAAGGAGGTGTGACAACGATTTTGATCAACATGCCTCTTCATCCGTTTTTGGGCTTTGACGAGATAGCTCTTCACTATCTCCAAATTTTGGTTCCATTCTTTTGAGAAGCTAGCAGCTCGAGGAGATTTAGACATGTTTGATGCATTCATGGTGTGTGGGAGTAGAGGTTGTTGTCCGGTAACAATTTCAAAAATGCTTTTGTTTGTACTAGAGCTCTTTTGTGAATTAAAACACAGTTGAGGAGCATCTAGAAGCTTCACCCAATTCTTCTACGATCCGGTTACAAAGTGGCGGAGATATTCCTCCAACGTACCATTGAATCGCTCTGTCTGGCCATCAGATTGTGGATGAAAGCTTGAGTTGTGACTCAATTTTGACCCGAGGCACTTAAAGAGTTTGGTCCAAAAGTTTCTAGTGAAGCGTGAGTCGCGATCACTAACAATGTCTTTGGGCAGGCCCCAATATTTGACGACATGAGAGAAGAAGAGTCGAGATGTATCTTCTGTTGATATATATTGTGAGGCTGCTATAAAGGTGGAATACTTGGAAAATCGATCCATTACAACCAAGATAGTTGTGAGATCTCCGACCTTGTGCAATCCGATGATGAAATCTAGGAAAACACTTTCCCAATATCCCTTTGGGACAACTAGTGGTTCCAAGAGTCCCGCTTGTGTCAAGCGGTCCGACTTGTCCTTCTGGCATACTAGACAAGTTTTCACATACTGAGCAACATCATCGGCCATTTGAGGCCAATAATATTCACGGCAAAGTAACGCCATGGTGCGTTCTTCACCGGGATGGCCGGCCCATAAAATATCATGACATTCCGCCAGAAGAGTCCTTTGCAGATCTCCTACTTTAGGAACATAAAGTCGATTCCCTTTCACTTTTAGAAAATCATCTTCCATGTAGAACTAGCAAGTCTTGCCCTGTCCTACCAAATCAACCAAATACTGTGTAGCAGGATCTTTGATGAGTAGATCTTGTGTCTGGTCCTTGATGGTGGTGGCTACTTCGCTCCCCTTTAGGTGGCGAGTAGGCATACTGATGCTAGATCAGCTCTCCGACTGAGCGCATCAGCAACATGATTGGTCTTCCTACTTCAATACTCCAGGTTGAAGTGGAATTCAGCTAGGAGTTCCTGCCACCTGGCCTGTCGACCATTCAGCTTCGGCTGGGTCATGAAATGGCTAACAACTGTGTTGTCTGTCTTGACCACGAATGGGGTCCCCAGCAGATAGTGCCTCCAAAGACGCAAGCAATGGACGACAGCCAATAATTCTTCCTCATAGGCAGTATAGTGTCGCTCTGCATCCTTCAGCTTCTGGTTATCGTACGCTACATGATGCCCTTCTTGTAGCAAGACTTCGCTGAGGGCATAGTCGGATGCATCCGTTTGTACCTCGAATGGCTTGGCCAAATCAGGGAGGGCCAAGATGGGGCTACTAGACATAGCCGCTTTCAATGCGTTGAAGGCCTCCACTCGCCTGGGTCCCCAATCCCAAGGCATGACCTTCTTGAGGAGTTCTGTCAATGGCATTGCGATGAGGGAGTGGTTTTTCACAAATCGCCGATAGAAGTTGCATAGGCTAAGGAATGCCCTTAAGGCGTGGATATCCTTAGGCGGTGGCCAATCTGTGATTGCCTGAATCTTCTGTTGGTCCATCTTGATCCGACCTTCCTTGATGATATGTTCGAGAAAGTCAATCTGCTTTTGAGCAAATGAGCACTTGGACAGCTTCGCATATAGTTTGTGCTCCCGCAATCGGGCTAGGACCATCCGCAAGTGCTACAGGTGTTCTTCAAGTGTTTGTCTATATACCACAATGTCATCCAAATAGACAACCATGAATTCGTCTATGTACTCTCGGAAGACTTGATTCATCAGGGTGCGAAATGTGGCTGGAGTATTAGTTAAGCCAACGGCATAACCAGGAAGTCGTATGACCCATATCTTGTCACACAGGTCGTCTTGTGCTCATCACTCTCTGCAATCCGAACTTGCCAATAACCTGCCTTCAGGTCTATCTTGGTGAACACCGTTGCACCACCCAGTCTATCGAACAAGTCTGCCATTAGCGAAATAGGGTACTTGTTCTTCACGGTGATTTTGTTTAGAGCCTGATATCCACATAGAGTCGCAGGCTGCCATCATGTTTCTTTTGGAATAGAACAGGGGGCATGTATGGGGACTTTGAGGGCACAATGATCCCTATGTCTAGCATTTTCGTCAATTGTCTCCGAAGCTCGGTGAGTTCGGGTTGTGACATTTTGTAAGGCGCCATGGTAGAAATGGTGGTAATGAAAATATGTTCCCTCGTCCGATATTGAGCCCATGCTCTGATACCAACTGTTACACAATGCCTTCCTCAGATTTCTTGGAAGGGCGACGTAAGGCTAAGCAACTGATGTCAGTGCAGTTACTATCCACCAACTGAAGTTCCCTCCATACGCTAGATGAGATTGTTAGTGTCGTACGGGAAAACCAATGTCAAGAGTAATTGAGAGAACAAAAATGAGAATTGAGAATGAAAGAAAGCTTGATTGCATTAGTGAAAGCTATTACAGAAAGGCAACGCGGTGTCGAGGGGGAGAGATACCAGTACAGAGAATTGTTTGCTTGCTAGAAAGTTTGATTGCTTGATCCCCCCTAGTAGTGCTTAGAAAAATAAACCAAAGTTATAAGACAAGACTTAACTAAGCTAGAGAAACATAATGGAAGTACATGAAATAAAACTACTCTATATTTACAATGAAAAGGACTTAGTTTTCTACAAGGCAGAAACAGGTCCGTTGTCAGCAACATTGTCTTTGGCATCCCGATCTGGGCGCGCGGCGCTGTTGGCATTTGCATGCGGCTGGGCGCTGGCGAGGGATATCGGTGGGGCGCACATGCGCGCTTATCACTTGGCGCAGCCAAGACCACGGGGATGTCCGTCGCTCTAGGTGTTGGGAGGCTTGCTAGGACGCCACAGGGTGCGCCCAAGGGGTCATGAGGCATGGCTGGAAAGCCGCCCATGACATTCACATGGTCCGAGGAAGGGTTGCACCCCAAGGGGTATGATGTAGAGAACCTACCCTAATACAAGTATCAGAAGCTAATTCCATGGCTCGAACCCCTAAACTAATAGGTTACACATGTTCCTCAAGAAATGATATAATATTATGTGAGATGCTTGAATTCTGTGTCAAAAGGAGATCTTGAGCACGAAAATAACTATTACTCGTTCAAAAGATATATTGCGTGGAATGGCAGTAAAAGAGGATAAATTCTTCTGAACGAATTAAAAAAAGTTATTGAGAAAAAGATTCAAGGGCCTCTCAAACTGCATAAACAACCGTGGCCATCTTTTAGCATTTGACTATAAAGTTTGCTTGGGTATTTGTTTGTAATTTTCCGAAACAAGAATCATTGAAATAAATTTTGTAGAAGAAAAGTGTCTTGGAGCTATTGTTTTTCAACGCATTCGTAAAACTTCTTTAAAGCAGTATTTAATCAAACACAAATTCCTTTTGTAATTTTTTTTTCTTAAAAAATTTCTCCAATCGAAAACTATCGTGTAGTTAACGTACTTGGAACCTTAGTATAGAAAAGAAAAAAACAATCAAAGAAACAATCAACTATGTCTAGGCTCCAACTTAAATTTTTAGAATTTTTCTTAAAGAGAGTCATTCTCTCTTGACTGTGTAATCACCGTATAGCTTTTTATGATTTTATCCTTTGTGTCGTTGTAATTATTGAAGGGCATGTGGTTAGTGATATACAGGTAGTGCGTGGTTAATGCATAATTAACCTCTCTAACAAGTAACACCTAAGGTGGAATAATTAATTAAATTGAATCATTTACAACGTATTAAGTTCCATAAGAATTACTCCCTCAATTCTAGCTTATATACCCCTATTTTATTTTTAATCTGTTCTAAAAAATGAGTTGGTTCTAATATTAAAAATAATTTAACTTAAACTTCTCATGTTACCCTCGTGTCACAAATATGTATATGCTTTTCCATTCATATTCCAATATATATGCATGGCAGAGTTTAGGCTCTGCATTTTCGTTACGATGGTACCTAAGAAGACAAGCGTCTTCTAGATGACATCAACTTAGGGGTGTACAAGAAAAACTGATAAACTGCACCAAATGGATGATCCGAGTTAAATCAGAAAAAAAAAAAATTGTTGTAGTTTGATTTGATTTGGTACTGGAAAAAAAATTCGACCATAATTGGTTTGGTTTGGTTTAACTAAAGAAAGTCAAACCGAAACCAAACCAACCCGATAATATATTTATACAATTTTTAAAAATATTGTATTGTAATTAATAAATATTTCTTAAACTTTTTTATAGTTTTATCCTGCAACATATTATTCAAGTTTGGACTTAACATTCTTGAATGATAATAAATTTTATAGCTCATAAATATAGTAACTCAAATAAAGTTCAAATCAGCACTAATACTAACACTAAAAATTTATTCAACACTAGGAATGTCGATAGTGTTGAATATCTACTTTTTAGTGTTATATTGGTTTATAATGAAAATGCATAACTTAATTTATCTTTTTTTTAGTGCTAAGTTATGTAATTAATATTGTGCTTATTAGCTATACTTATTTTAGCATGAGCTATATAATATTTTTAGATTATGTTAATTTTTATTATGGATTATAATTAATTAGCAATATTTGCTTTATGTAATTTTATTATTTTTGTTGCTGAATATTTTAGTATAAAGTTATGACCTATCTTATATTATTGTTTATTTTCTTTTAAAATATATAAATATAGTTATATCTTGCTAGGACTAAAAAAATATTTGGAGCACGAGTTAAATATTTTGTGCTATGAAGACTTTATCGGAAAAAAATCCAATAATCCGAAAAAAATCGAAATTAGAAAAAATTGAAATTGAAAAACCTGACTTTGTTAGTTTGGTTTATAGATTTAAAAACCTGACACTATTAATTTGGTTTGGTAATTAAAAATTTGAACCATCCCGACCCGTATACATCTCTACGTCAGCTACTCTAACAAAAGGACTTGAAATATATATAGAACTAGAAGTATAATGATCGAGGTTAATCTTTGCCAAACTTCATGAGGATGTGTCTTACATAGCTTTGTCCTAAAGGTTCAAACGCAGGGAATTGGAATTTAATGAAATATTAGTCCTCCCAGGTATAGCCTTCATATTGGACACAATGACTTTTGTTTGCCGTAAAAATGATAATAACAATTAAATTTGATTTTGTGGTGGTTAGGTAATAGATGCTAAATAAAAGATTAGAAGGCAAGATTATAGCTTAAAAACAATGTGATAGTCAAACATAACGGCTGAAAATCTGGGCCTCGAGCTAGCGTATATGGGGCTTCGAGGTCAAGTCAGATGGCCGACTTAGAGCGATCGAGGGAGGAATAACAGTGATGAGAGCGACGATGGCTCTTTATGATCAATGATAAGCAATAAATGAAGAACAATAAATAGAACACAACGAATATAAGCAATAAGTAGATCAAGAGAATATGTTAGAGAGCTGAGAGAATGTTCTTGTATATTTAATATTGGGTAAGGGTGTACATAGGTCGGGTTGGTTCGGATTTTGCAATTACCAAATCAAACCAATTGTATCGGGTTTTTAAATCTATAGATCAAACCAAACCAACAAAAGTCGGGTTTTTTAATATCGGGTTTTCTCGGGTTTTTCGGGTTTTTCGGGTTTTTCGTTCCGATAAACTTGTGCTCCAAATATTTCTATAGTCCTAAATACAATTTTACCAATAACAGCCATTTCTTATTTTTTAGCATTGACCTCAACTATACTTTATGCATGTTCTTTATTCTCCTTTTGTTCCTTGTAGTCATATTCCTTATTTTACTGACCATTCATAGGATTAAGTGGAGTACTTATAAAAATCATTAAAAGATACTAAAAGCAAAAATAATCTAACTTTATCACACAAAGTTCACGAAGGTTGGGGTCATTTTCTAGAAACAATTATAGGGAACTAACTACCTCTTTCTTCTTAACTAAAAAGATGTACAGTTACAAGAAAACTTATTGATGTATAAGTTCTAACAAGTAAATTTGTTATGTGGTGTAATAATCGCCACCTAGGCCTTCTTTAAAGGATATACACTGAAGACCAAAAAGCAAGGAGCTTCATTGTGATTATGACAACTAATTAATTAGGTCTGTATCTAATACGAAAATACAACGAAAATAAAGAGTTTTCTCACTACATATATTTTGGTCAGCTTTGTCCATTTATCTATTTTTTACGTCCCTGTTAGCTAACCTCCTAGCCCTTGCCTCCCATCCATTAGGAAGTAGGCAGAATGAGAAAATTATCAGCAAAAATATAAACTGCATATCATATTGCACTCTACATAAGAATTATCACCAACTTTTTAAGAGTAGACATTACACCCAAGAGTCCTAAAAAATAAACAAAAAGAGAATATATTAAACTCTAAGAAGTTGGGCATCTTAGTAGATATTACAACCAGAGGAGCATGTTTCCAAAATACTTGTAAAGGCATAATGACCTCACTTCCAAAATAGTCATGAAGCAAATTGTAGTTAATCATCTCTCTAATCAATCCTCAAGGCGAGTCTACATATTCTGGAAAAAAAAAGAAGAAACAATTAACATATTTAAATATTAATTAATGTAAAAAATAACTATCCAATATGCAGTAATAACCATATAAGTTAAGTTTTGTAGTGATGTCCATGTATCACTAGTGAGACATACACGTTGGTTCTTAATAAGATTTTTAAGTTTTTCCTTCTCTTCATGATAAATCCTCAAACAATGTCTAGCAACAGTTACACGAGAAGGTAATTCGAAATTAGGTAAGGCTTTAGCCATTAATTTCTTAAATCCTTCTCCTTCAACAACTCTAAAAGGTTGCTCATCAAGAATTACAAATTCGGCAATCGCCCTCCTAATGTCATCCACATTATACACTACCCTTTCAGTAGCACCCGAACCACCTTCTAGCCACCCTTCCTTGATAGGTTTTAATGTTGATTGTCTCTTATCAATGACTCTAAAGGGAGATTTGTGACATGTAGAAGTTAAATACGACCATAATGTAGTAGTCCCATTCTTGCTACCTGCAACAAATGTTTTAGGACAATAATTGCATTTTGCCTTACATTTACCTCCTTTAGCAATAAATTTGGAGATGTGATTCCAAATCTCGGACGTCTCTCTACCACTATTTCCAGATTTAGATTTTTCTGATGGAGTCGTTCTTTTTTGCTTCTTAGGAGGAGTGCATCGATGAGGAGTGTCTTCAATTTGTTTTTGAGCTGCCACTGGCGAAGGATTATTGACAACCACCTCTGCATCTGCTCTAGAAGTTGTAGTTTCCATTCTTAGAAAGAGTTCCTGCAAATAGAACATATCCAGTTACTATTTACCTCATGGAATTTATCTTCGCATTGTGACAACAAATAACAGATGCAAAGAAATACACCAGCTCATACGTTGAGAAATAAGACAAAATCACATAACAATGTAAGAAATACATCTCTCTTAATTTTACACAGTTCATATTATTTAACCAAATGATTCAAAATATAAGTAAACAAGTTTCAATATCTTTTTAAGTAACAATCAATTACTCATGTTAATCACCTAAGAGAAACAAAATAAATAAATGAATTCAACAATAGGGAGGAATACAATAGATTTGCAAAAAAAAACTTGCTAATCTGAAAAAGAAAAATCTTAGTTAATTGGGGAAAAGCAAGGTATATGTATGCAGCTAAAAGAAAACATGTAAAATGAGAGCAAAAGAGCTTTACTGATGAGAGCTTTACCGATGAGAGTTTTACCGATGATAGGGTTTGAGCAAAGGAAGAGCGTGAGTTTTTTGCCTTTGGAGAAGAGGCAAAATGATTTCAATTGTTTACGTGTTTCAGAACAGCTTTAGGACAATCTATTGCTACTTTAGGATTAGATTTTGGTTTGGGCTCAATTATTCTTTTATGGGCTAAACAAAAACAAACATTTACATGGGCTATAATACCAACTTAAAATATTATGCTATATAAAGAAATTATAATAAAATTAAGAAATATTTATAACTTACATTCTAATAAATATTTTTATCTATCTAATATATAAAATATGTATACATGTAATGTCAGGTTGGTTTGGTTTCGGTTTGACTTTTTTTAGTTAATACCAAACCAACCCTATTGTGGTCGGGTTTTATTTTTCAATACCAAACCAAGTCAAACCAAACCACTAGTCGGTTTTTTTTCCGGGTTGACTCGGGTTTTCGGGTTGGTGCGGGATATCGGTTTGGTTTATACACCCCTAATATTGGGTATCAAATGATCCACAAAATGGCAAGGATTCCCTTTATATATGAGGGGGAATCCCAACATAATACAAACGCATTTATTACAAAGATATGAGGCCGGTACATCCATTTAATACTATGGTACGGGTCTGGACTAGCCTAATAGACTTTGTCAGCTCTAGCAGTGGCGGATCTACATGCTATTTTTGGATGCTCAAGCACCCATTATCTTTGACAAGATTTAGTGAATTTGTATAGGTAATTATAAAAATATTTACATAAATATTGAGTGAACACCCATAAATAAACTTCTTTTTCCTTTTCTTTCAGAATTTTTATCGGTGAGCACCCACGACTTTAAAATCCTGGATCTGTCACTGAGCTCTAGTCACGTGCCTTGGGAACCTCACACCGATCCACCGATGCCACTGATTTGCCCTGCCTCGAGGCCGTTCGTTGCTTACGCTATCTCGAAGTAGATTACTGAGAACCCTCGAGGCCAGAGCCCCGAGCTAAGCTTCGAGCCTTCGGGGGGCAGCTTGTTCGAGGCACCTAGATGAACATAAAATCGAACCGCTGATTTCTGCCGTATACAACTTTAGCATTATTATGATCCCACCGTGAATTATTTCAAAATAAATTTTGTATATACGTTCAATTCTTCATCGTTTGTTTGATGAGGGAGCAAATTTGGAGAGTCATCATCAGAGTGTGATCGCAATATTAGTGGTGGTGGCAATGCATCCACCGCTACTAACACCATCACGGCAGTGGTATGAGGTGGCGATGGGCAGTAAGTCTAAACAAGAAGAGGAAAAAGGAATATTTCAGCCAATTTTTTTTTTTTTTTTTTTGCTTTGAATAAAAGGGCTTATATTGCTATATAGATGGCTTCTTGCAAACAGCTGAGGGCGAATGTTAGCCGTTTGACCTTAGAACCCATACAAACGGTTCACAAATAAGGTGACTGTTACTCCTGAGATTCTTCATTCCTCTTAGTAACAACAGTATAATTAAGAGAGGTAGAGAGATTAGTGCTGCCGTTACAGAATTTTAATTATTAATCATTTTATATTAAAAGCTTAGCCATAGCTAATTCAATTGAACTTTTCAAATAACTAGTATCTATGAACGTGCACGTTAATAACGGCACATGATGGTTTATATATTTATTTATATGAAAGAATAATAAAATTTATCTAATGAGAGAAATTTTATGCATAATAATACAACTCCTCTAAATATCGAAAAATATTATTATATAAGCATAATGCGTGAATTCAAAATGAAAGGACATTATCAGAACTTACACAAATGATCAATTTAGTCATATTAGTTAGATAATTATGTATTATAGCTTAAAAGTATTTAATGTGATGGTATCTTACCGAACACTTCTTTGTAGACGATATTATTATTGTCACACTCCTTTTTTAACCAACTTCACTAACCCTCATAAATTAATAAAAAGATTTGTAAAGCTCAAAAGGATTTTTAATTAAAAAGTGATAAAATTGTGTTCAAAAGGAAATAACCCACAGCCGCCACCTGACTTTGATTTCGGTGTGTCAAGTCACCTTTATTTTAAAAAATAAATTTTATTTTAAAATACTTTGGACTCCAAACTAAGTCTTCACCAGAGATTTGAATAAGGGGGTTCATTTGACTCGGGGAGAAGGTGTTAGGCACTTCCCCAAGTCTCATAATTAGTACGGTTGCACACTCGATCTTGTTGGCTTTAAAGGATATTTCTAATTGAGGTAAAAGCACATAAAAGAAAATAAACAATCAAAAAAGAAGCTCAAGGTTGTCCCCACCTAATAAAATAAAACAAGATAAAAGTACTATGGGTTTTGCTCTCGACCTCCAGAAGAAGATCTTTTGGGTTAGGGTGTAAGGGCCCCTCGCAAGAATTTAATTTGGGCTAAAAATTCTATATAATTGGGCTCAAAAAAGGCTGAAAATTTAATCTACTTCTAAAAATACTTATAAGAAGATACAAGTAAAACTAAAAAATTAAAGTTGTAATTACTATAATAAACCATTATATTTAAAATAGAACTAAAAATTAAAGTTGAAATTATTTTTGGTATTTTCAAAGATTATATTAAAATAAAATAGGTTCAAAGTAACATATCTTTCTAAAAATATCTAATATGAGAATTAAATAGAGAAATATAGACTATTTTTTGTATTTTTCAATTTTGTGATAAAAATAATGTAAAAGAGTCAAACTTAGTTGAAATAACTATATTAGACCTAAACTAAGTATTTAAATGCTAAAATATATAAAATCTTGGGGAGAGTCAAAAATTACATGTCTACAGCTGCCCCTCTTTGACTGGAAATACGAAGTATTTTCACACAAAGAACGACTAGACGGGTTTTTTTGTCACGACCCAAAATCCACTAAGGGTCGTGATGGCACCGGACACCGCTGTCAGGCAAGCCAACCAAAATACTTAATTAAATTCTCATTTAAAATATTCCGAAATCACTTCTTTTATACGCTTAAACAATACTTCGCAGATTCCTCTGAATAAATAATGAAACATTTAACGACTTTTAAATTTATGAATAAACCCGTAGACATCCTAGAACTCGGTGTCACAAGTGCATGAGTAATTTCTAAGAAATAATGTAATACAACAACCGTCCGGAATACAATATTGGACAGAAAATAAATAGAGTAATCTGAAAGAGACTTGCTGGCTGCGGGTCGTCTCGGAAATGCAGCTCACCTAAGTCTCTGTATCAACCATGCTGTTGCGCTCACTAGGCCACTAAAGATGCATGTGCATGTGCAACAAAAATGCACAGAAGTGTAGTATGAGTACTAAAACAACGTGTACCCAATGAGTATCCCATGTCGACTTCGACGCTTACTAGAGATCCAATAATAATATATTATTAATGTGAATAATCATGGATTTATTAAGAATGAAAGTAATTTCAAATAAGTCACGAACAAGTAAAAGTTCCTTTTTATATTAAAGGTCTCCGGATTCATAATCCATTAGTTTTCAATTATCTCAAGTTGGGGAGAGCAAATATCAATATAAAAAATCTCAAGGAAAGAAATACAAGCATGCGCAAATCATGTCGAGGTCATACGGCCCGATCCAACAATATTTAAATTGTGCATTGCCGAGGGTAGAACGGCACGAACCATAGATGCATCTATTACCCCGCCCGCAAATCATACATATGACGCGGTCAAATATAAATAAACACAACAAACAAACAATCAAGAATTTATCAAGGAACAATTATCCAAGGAAAAACCAATTCTCTTTTAACAATTCAAGAAAATGAAGTTTAATCTTCTTAGAAATTCATTTACTAATTCGATATGATTTAAGCAATTCGAATTGTCAATAATATTACAAATATTCCAAGTATAGCATGCTTTTGGGTCCTAGACTACCTAGACAATAACATAATAGCGGCTACGCATGGACTCTCGTCACCTCGTGCGCACGTAGCCCCCACAAATAGGAGCACATAACCAATTACCTCACCTATAGGGACAATTCCCTCTTATAAGGTTAGAAAGGAGACTCGCCTCGCTCCGAAGATCCATAACCGGCATTCCATGCCCTTCCGAAGACTTGAATCGATGCTAAATGCTCCAAAACTAGCCAATAATTATGCAAATCCATTAATATTCGCTCAATTACTCATTACAATCCAATTTATAATAATTCCTAACCCCGATCGAGAAGTTGACAAAAACACCCTCGGGCCAACGTGCTCAGATTCCGAAATTTTTTGAAGATAAGGTTTACCCATGAACTCACGAACTCAAATATATGATTTTCTCTTAATTTCATATCCAAAATCGTGGTCAAATTCCAAGAATATCAATTTTCTAAGTTTTCCCTCAAACCCCAAGTTTTCTACAAATTTCCATGCCCAGATTCGTATATAATCATGTATTTAACTCAAAACTAGCATAAATTACGTACCTCATGCTTGGTGGTGAAATCGGCGCCTCAAAGTTGTTCCAAAATTGGCTCCAATGGAAGAAAATGGGGTTGAAATGAACCCAACCCACGATTTAAAAGAACCTCACTGCCTCCAGCATTTTCACACCTGCGGTCCCTTGACCGCTTCTGCGGTTCCGCAGGTGCGAGTCACTCTACCGCTCTTGCGATTTCCTCAAGGCTCCCCTTTTCCGCTTCTGCCCCTCGCCCACTGCATGTGCGGTCTCGCTTCTGCAGCTCCATGACCGCATCTGCGGTCTCTTCACTTTTGACCAAAACCGCATCTACGGCTCTTCTGGCCGCTTCTGCGACTCCGCACCTGCGGCCCAAATTTCGCAGGTGTGGTTATATCAGCAACCATCAATTTTAGCCCTTCCAAAAATCCCATGTTCGATACGTTAACCACTCGGAATCCACCCGAGGCCCTCGGGACCCCAACCAATCATACCAACCAGTCCCAAAACACATTACGGACTTGCTCGAGGCCTCAAATCATATCAAACAATGCTAAAATCACGAATCGGCCTCCAATCCAAGCTCTATGAACTCTAGAACTTCCAACTTCTACTTTCGATATTTAAACCTAGCAAATCACGTCCGATTGACCTCAAATTTTGCACACAAGTCACATTAGACATTATGGACCTACTGCAACTTTCGGAATCGGATTCCGAACCCGATATCAAAAAGCCCACTTACGGTCAATCTTCTAAAAAAACCTTCAAATTTCTATCTTTAGCCAAATGACTTCAAAATGACCTACGGACCTCCGAATTCACTTTCGATCGCGCTCCAACTCCAGAATCACCATACAGAGCTACTCCCAGACTCGGAATCCCAAACGGACATCGATAACACTGAAATGCACTTCAAGCCAAACTTATGAAATTTCTTCCAAAATGCTAACTTCCACAATAGGCGCTAAAACGCTCCCGGATCATCCAAAACCCGATCCGAGCATACGCCCAAGTTCGAAATCATCATACGAACCTGTTGGATCCTTCAGATCCCGATTCCGAGGTCGTTTACTCTGAAATCCAATCTTAGTAAATTCTTCCAACTTAAAGCTTCTGAAATGAGAATTCTCTTTCCAAATCAACTCCGGACTTCCCGAAATTCAATTCCGACTACGTGTACAAGTCATAATACCTTAAATGAAGCTGCTCATGGCCTCAAACTGCTGAACGGCGCTCTAGAGCTCAAAACGACCAATTGGGTTGTTACATTCTCTCTCACTTAAATATACGTTCGTCCTCGAACGTGCTAAGAACTGTGCTGGAGTTGTCCGAAATCACTGTTTAACACCTCGAGAACCTACTCGTGCTACCACAACTCAGCTGGGCACCCTAGTTTGATAAATCTGAAGATATCCATTTTCACTTAAGAAAATAAGCCTTAGAGCCCAATTCCAACACCCAGAATTCTTTTCCAGGCCTGTTTCCAACATACGAACACCGTATCAATCACTACACACTATACCAGAACATGACCGCATACCCTTGTTAAATTCATACCTTGCACCGCTTCAATCCCCGGACCACAATAACATTCTATGATCAAATTAGTTGAAATTCCCCAAATCTGATGCTCTCCTTGCACCTCATGACATACATAGGTCTTGCTCTAACTCTTACAATATTGCCACGATGGAAGAGATGTGGATAATTCATAACCAACTGCCAAGTCAACAAATCATTGAGGCTACACTCCTTACAAGAGTCATTACCTTATTCTGAACCAAATAATGGTATTTGCTCTTTAATATACTTCATATAATCCGATCCTATTGATCCTAGATCCAAAAATCTCGTCTCACCCAGAACGAACTGCTCAGGCAATAAGCCACCCCGGACATGATTAAAAGTCTCATATGATGTCACAACATGCCAATAGGCTACCAATTCGAATGCGATACAAAAGGAAAACGAACTCTGAAAAGGAAATCCAATTACCCCGCTCGCGAATCATACATGTGATGCAATCATCATAATTGAATTGAAACCCTGCTCGCGAATCATACATACAACGCGGGCACACATCTAATATGAGTTTTCCTCAGAAGGATAAGAAACAAAACACATAAAAATAGATATAGGAAATCTGTACTCAACTTATCACTGTTGCGGTGCACAACCCGATCCAAACAACGTACCCATGGCAGCGTGCCACCCGATCCACATATAAAATTCACATAAGGAGATACACACCTTGCTATATTGCTCATTACATCAAAATACCGAATGTCGGTCACCAGCACGTCAAGTGCATAATACCATCCCTGGGGAGATATATAGCGCTATAAGCTACAAAACTCAAGCACAACTGAGGTGCGATATACGATCTGAATCTCAAGAGCCATTCTGCTCATGTAACATCATCACCATGCGAAACCTTAACACATAAAAAATTCACAAAGCCATCTTACAACTCACACGACACAATATATCATTACATGAAATAGCTGACGATGAAAGAACACTCCGACTACTCTTCCATAAGGAGCGCATTGCTGAAATGAACACATCTGGCCTGATATAGAGCCCATATCCACATTTAAATCCATCCACAGACCTCAAGCTGATTCTGATCGTACCGAACTAGGCCAATAATCTTTCCTGGGTCCGTAATAACCCCCTTCTTCCCATAACACACAAGAGCAACCTTCATAACCGGAGCAATCCTCCACAGTTAACAACCTAATAAACCGAGTGCCCCCTAGGCATAAATTCTCAATTTAATGACACCGCTACAATCTTCATACTTGGTTTAACTTCTTTAATCTATGAAGTGACTACCTGCCACACTTATACAACCTTCCCGTGGGGAACTCTCCCACAACTTTCCGTAACAGGTAATAAGTCTGTACATCCAAACCACCGGCCGCACTAACGCTGAAAAGCGATCAAGAATCCTTAACCAGGATGCGAAGCATTTTTCACAAAACATCGATCTCAGGTGACGCTGAAGACAATACCAACTTACTTTAAACATCGAAACCCCTTTCCTACTCATCCGAGCTCGTGACATCCTTGTCAACACCAGACTACAACATTGATCCTCACTTCAAATTCCATACCACACGCTGCACCCAACATACCAATATACGATAGAACACGATATTCATCATAACTCCGGAACCACTAATAGATTAACACTACATCATATAAAAACTTTTCACTTAACTCACTTCAGGAGAACCATAGCAACACACAGGTGAATTCTCACAACCGTAGAATATGCAAATCTCTAAGTAGTGGTCTAAGCCACTATAGCCTTTCCGGGACCCGCCTACACATAATAGGCCATAACAGTAGAATACTTCTGAATAACATCGATTATAGCGGCCGACAAGCCTCACACGTACCGTCACAAATCACTTGCATAACTTGATCACGCTGAATCCTTAACCAGGATGCGAAGCATTTTTCACAAAACATCGATCTCAGGTGACGCTGAAGACAATACCAACTTACTTTAAACATCGAAACCCCTTTCCTACTCATCCGAGCTCGTGACATCCTTGTCAACACCAGACTGCAACCTTGATCCTCACTTCAAATTCCATACCACACGCTGCACCCAACATACCAATATACGATAGAACACGATATTCATCATAACTCCGGAACCACTAATAGATTAACACTACATCATATAAAAACTTTTCACTTAACTCACTTCAGGAGAACCATAGCAACACACAGGTGAATTCTCACAACCGTAGAATATGCAAATCTCTAAGTAGTGGTCTAAGCCACTATAGCCTTTCCGGGACCTGCCTACACATAATAGGCCATAACAGTAGAATACTTCTGAATAACATCGATTATAGCGGCCGACAAGCCTCACACGTACCGTCACAAATCACTTGCATAACTTGATCACGCTGAAGGAAGTGATCACTACCACCAATATGCCAATTCAACTATGGCTAACCAATCTATCTTTTTCCAATTTATCCTTGATTGCCTTAGAAATAATAATAACTCCATTCAACACATAACACACTCCATCCGCACTTATCCTGAGTGACCTTGAATCACGAGACCATGTTGTCTCAAATCCGACGAACCATTTCATATTTCCCAAAAGTTTCACTGCAAGTCAAACATCATAGAACATTCTGGGCCTCTTCTCATAAGCTGCTACAAGAGCTTCATTCTTAACCGTACCTACAGGCTCGAAATCATTAGGCACCACACTTTACCCCTTTGAATCCACTAGGATAGTTGTTGAGAGCCACCCGCTCTGACTTGGCCTCGAATATAATCAACTCCATGAATCTTTTATCACATGAATACCTTCTCGGTGAAGCATCCGGCAGAATCACTTCCCTTTAAACCCACTTCTATACAAGGCATAAATCCTGAATCCTTCCCCAAGTCTGAACATGAGCCAACAAGGCCAACCATAGCACACCTTTAACAATTTCTTTGCTCCAATTACCACTTATGTTCTTTTCCCGTGGCTGAAATAACCCATCAACATGCTACTAACCGGAAACCTCGCAAGTAGTTAACCATGCAACCCAACCATAGGCGGTGAGACCCTCCCATTTAGCTCGAAGCCACTATTACACAACTATGGAATTCACCAGGATTCTTAATCTCTTATTGACATAACCTTGCGCAATCAACCGCCAAAATTCTTGGAATCTTTCTGTAAAGCCCCCTTTTTTATACTCTGAATCATCAACCATATTCGCACGACCGATCTCTTTGCTGTATAACCAATAGAATTCTTCGTAGAAGCCTCGCCAACCACGCGACTGCTAACCTGCTCATAGGGAATAACCCACCTGTGGAAATCACTTCCCGACATCTTCCAACGCTGTTGCACGGGACAATCACTATGACATTAATAACCCATCCTGAGTCCAAGCTCACTCTCTTGCTGCACAAGTCCATTCACCCCTCGTAGACATCGAGTAAATGTGCAGCAACATCCTTCCAATTCAAAGTTACATTGTATCCTTCTTCATTACAAGTATCTCCTTCCCGTTATATCAGATCTCCTGCCGCATAATAGCCCACACCCCAAATTAAATCCGTATGCCCCAGTCACCAATCTTAAAAATTCCCAAATCATTCCAAACTCTCCTTAAGGTGCGTAGTCATCCTACCACAAAGCCCATATGCAACTCCACCTCTCTCCTACTCTGGCGGAACTCACCCTTTTAATCGACTAATCACCCTTTGCTTCTTATACCTGGCCTTTTAGAAATTTTAACCACCGCCTGACACTCCCCACATGTCCTTCCTCATCCTTTGCTGCTCAGTTGTTGCCTTAAATAAAATCCATCTTTATAGCACTTGAACCCACGAATCGCTACTAACTTTAAACTTTTCCGAAGATCATCTTTCTCAAGCCGTCAACATTAAGAACACCGATTCAATCCTGAACCACCGCACCCCGCGATATCTAACCGTCGTTTCTCCAATAGTATTTCACAATATCCTACCCCAAGGCGAATTGTAGAATACCATAACACCGACGAACTTAACACATACAATTGAGGACGACGACACTACATCGTAGATGAAAATTCCACCACGCTCGAAAATACCAAGTCTCGTTACCCCATCAGCCCGAATCTGAACATTCTTAGCCCGATTGTCTTTCCCCTGCCGAGAATAAAATACCGAATCTCTAGATCATGCACTGAGTAAACCTCCCTTCAAGTCATTCACTGCCCCGACAAGTAGGCATACATCCTACCATCATATCAATACTGCGGAACAATTGTTCATAAGCATTATGGAAACTTGTGCTTAGCCTCAGAGCTCTCAGAAGTACTACTAGGATGAAACAATAGAATATCCTTCCACAAGGCGACGATATTAGCTCAAACAACCCCGCAGGGAGAAACACCCCGCACCACATTCGTAGTACTATTACAATCCTTAATTCTCGATTTGACCAGCGGTTTGCATCGCGTAAGATTGAGTAGGAAGGAAACAAGGGCATAATCCTCAAGGAATCAAATCGCAAGATGAGGAATCAAGAAGGGAAGTACTCCTAATAGCCCTGTAGCCTCCCAAAGATAAGTACAGATGTCTCCATACCGATCCATGAGACTCTACTAGACTTGCTCATGACTCGTGAGACCTAAGGGAACCTAGTGCTCTGATACCATATTGTCACGACCCAAAATCCACTAAGGGTCATGATGGCGTTGGACGCTGCTATCAAGAAAGCCAACCAAAATACTTAATTAAATTCTCATTTAAAATATTCCGAAATCACTTCTTTTATACGCTTAAACAGTACTTCGCAGATTCCTCTGAATAAATAATGAAACATTTAACAACTTTTAAAATTGCTGAATAAACCCATAGACATCCCAGAACCCGGTGTCACAAGTGCATGAGCAATTTCTAAGAAATAATGTAATACAACAACCGTCTAGAATACAATATTGGACAGAAAATAAATACAGTAATCTGAAAGAGACTTGCTAGCTGCGGGTCATCTCGGAAATGCAGCTCACCTAGTTCTCCATATCAACTATGCTGCTACGCTCACTAGGCCACTAAAGATGCATGTGCCTGTGCAACAAAAATGCACAGAAGTGTAGTATGAGTACGAAAATAACGTGTACCCAATGAGTATCCCGTCTAATCTCGAAGAAGTAGAGACAAGAGGTCAACTTCGACACTTACTAGAGGTTCAATAATGATATATTATTAATGCGAATAATCAAGGATTTATTAAGAATGACAGTAATTTCAAATAAGTCACGAACAGGTAAAAGTTTCTTTTTATATTAAAGGTCTCCGGATTCATTATCCATTAGTTTTTAATTATCTCAAGTTGGGGAGAGCAAATATCAATATCAAAAATCTCAAGGCAAGCAATACAAGCATGCGCAAATCATGCCAAGGTCGTACGACCCGATCCAACAATATTTAAACTGTGCACTGTCGTGGGTCGAACGGCACGAACCATAGATACATCTATTACCCTGCTCGTGAACCATTTATGTGACGCGGTCAAATATAAATAAACACAACAATCAGTCAATCAAGAATTCATCAAGGAACAATTATCCAAGGAAAATCCAATTCTCTTTTAACAATTCAAGAAAATAAAGTTTAATCTTTTTAGAAATTCATTTACTAATTCGATGTGATTTAAGAAATTTAAATTGTCAATAATATTACAAATATTCCAAGTATAGCATGCTTTTGGGTCCTAGACTACCCGGACAATA
Organism: Nicotiana sylvestris; assembly: GCF_000393655.2. Lineage (NCBI taxonomy): Eukaryota > Viridiplantae > Streptophyta > Magnoliopsida > Solanales > Solanaceae > Nicotiana > Nicotiana sylvestris. Next base: position 53,246,370 of record NC_091063.1, read on the forward strand.
ACATAATAGCGGCTATGCACGAACTCTCCTCACCTCGTGCGCACGTATCCCCTACAAAATAGGAGCACATAACCAATTACCTTACCTATGGGAACAATTCCCTCTTACAAGGTTAGAAAGGAGACTCACCTCGCTCCGAAGATCCATAACCGGCATTCCACGCCCTTCCGAAGACTCGAATTGATGCTATATGCTCCAAAACTAGCCAATAATTATGCAAATCCATTAACATTCGCTCAATTACTCATTAAAATCCAATTTATAATAATTCCTAACCTCGATTGAGAAGTTGACAAAAATGCCCTCGGGCCAACGTGCTCAGATTCCGAATTTTTTTGAAGATAAGGTTTACCCATGAACTGACGAACTCAAATATATGATTTTATCTTAATTCCATACACAAAATCATGGTCAAATTCCAAGAATATCAATTTTCTAGGTTTTCCCTCAAACCCCAAGTTTTCTACAAATTTCCATGCCCAGATTCGTATATAATCATGTATTTAACTCAAAACTAGCATAAATTACGTACCTCATGCTTGGTGGTGAAAATGACACCTCAAAGTTGCTCCAAAATCGGCTCTAATGGAAGAAAATGGGGTTGAAATGAACCCAACCCCCGATTTAAAAGAACCTCACTGCCTCCAGCATTTCCGCACTTGCGGTCCCTTGACCGCTTTTGCGGTTCCGCAGGTGCGAGCCACTCTACCACTTCTGTGGTTTCCTCAAGGCTCCCCTTTTCCGCTTCTGTGCCTCGCCCACCGCAGGTGTGGTCCCGCTTTTGCGGCTCCATGACCGCATCTGCGGTTTCTTCACTTCTGACCAAAATCGCATCTACGGCCCAAATTTCGCAGGTGTGGTTATATCAGCAACCAGCAATCTCAGCCCTTCCAAAAATCCCATTTTCGATTCGTTAACCACCCGGAATCCACCCGAGGTACTTGGGAGCCCAACCAATCATACCAACTAGTCCCAAAACACATTATGGACTTGCTCGAGGCCTCAAATCATATCAAACAACGCTAAAAACACGAATCGACCTTCAATCCAAGCTCTATGAACTCTAGAACTTCCAACTTCTACTTTCAATGTTTAAACCTAGAAAATCACGTCCGATTGACCTCAAATTTTGCACATAAGTCATATTCGAGATTATGGACCTACTCCAACTTTTGGAATCGGATTCCGACCCTAATATCAAAAAGTCCACTTCCAGTCAAACTTCTCAAAAAAACATTCAAATTTCTATCTTTAGCCAAATGACTTCAAAATGACCTACGGACCTTCGAATTCACTTCCGATCGTGCTCCCAACTCCAGAATCACCATACGGAGCTACTCCCAGACTTGAAATCCCAAATGAACATGGATAACACTGAAATGCACTTCAAGCCAAACTTATGAAATTTCTTCCAAAATGCTAACTTCCACAATAGGCGCCAAAACGCTCCCGGGTCATCTAAAACTCGATCTGAGCATACGCCCAAGTCTAAATTCTTCATATGAACCTGCTGGAACCTTCAGATCCCGATTCTGAGGTCGTTTACTCTGAAATCAAATCTTAGTTAATTCTTCCAACTTAAAGCTTCTAAAATGAGAATTCTCTTTCTAAATCAACTCCGGACTTCCTGAAATTCAATTCCGACCATGCGTACAAGTTATAATACCTGAAATGAAGCTGCTCATGGCGTCAAACTACTGAACAGCGTGCTAGAGATCAAAATGACCGGTCGAGTCGTTACATTTTTTACCCGACCCTTATTTAGGGAGACTAAAAACTAAGAGGAAGGAGATTGTAATCGAGCCCTGGTATCTGAGCTGCCTACATATCCTTGGCTATAAAGGAATCAGACCATGTATAGTTCAGAAGTAGGGACAGTGATGGAGTATACTGTGGTGGAGAGCCAGTCGAGGTGTCATTCTGTCGAGGTTCCGGTCCACGACCCTATTTTTACATCAAAATCAAAAAATGAAAAAGACTAACTAAGCTTGTAAACTATGAGTTACATGATTCTTATCTATAAGTCTTCTTAAGCTTAATCTGGAGTCTTGAATGGTTCTTCATACAGACTTTAGATTTGAACCTTAAGGCTTGCTAGTTGCAGGTTCTAGTTCATTCTTCTTCAGCTTTTCGGATCAAAACCGGACACACCATGCTTGTGACTTTAGTAATGTCTTGAGCAATCCACCTCTTGTCTCACCTTCTGCATTTTGGATTCACTTATTGTTTTTTTTTCTTTTTCTTTTCTTTTTTTCTTTTTATTCTGGATTGAGATTACTTCTGTTGATCATCTTGGACTATTGACTTGCATTCTTGCCGCGAGATTCTGCTACTTCTAACTTGAATTGGATTCTGAGATGACTTCCCTTGTTCTCCAGGTGGGCGCCTGATTGCCAGAACTTGAACTGTATTCCCTTGTTCTCCAGGTGGGCGCTTGATTGCCAAAACTTGAACTGTATTCCCTTGTTCTCCAGGTGGGCGCCTGATTGCCAAAACTTGAACTGTATTCCCTTGTTCTCCAGGTGGGCGTCTGATTGCCAAAAACTTGAACTGTATTCCCTTGTTCTCCAGGTGGGCACCTGATTTGCCAAAACTTGAACTGTATTCCCTTATTCTCTAGGTGGGCACCTGATTGCCAAAACTTGTATTATATTCCCTTGTTCTCCAGGTGGGTTCTCCAGGTGGGCGCCTGATTGCCAAAACTCGAATTGTATTCCCTTGTTCTCCAGGTGGGCGCCTGATTGCCAAAACTCCAACTGTATTCCCTTGTTCTCTAGGTGGGCGCCTGATTGCCAAAAACTTGAATTGCATTCCCTTGTTATCCATGTGGGCGCCTGATTTCCAAAACTTGAATTGTATTCCCTTATTATCCAGGTGGGCGCCTTCCATTACAACAAAACAGACAACAAAAGAAATTTTTCTGCCCCAGTTTGGTATCTGGGCACATCTGTGAGTGTTAATCGAATCATATTACCTAAAAGAGCTCTAAGAATTTAAAAGCTAAATCACATTATCTAGGAGGGCCATGAAAACCTCAAATTAAATCTCATCTTAAGAGTGACAATTTTAAAGCTAAATTATATTTCCTAAAGGTAGAACTTACGATAAAACTTAAAACTAAGTCCCATTATCCAGGAGGGTCCTGAAAACTTAAAACTAAATCCCATTATCCAGGAGGGTCCTGAAAACTTAAAACTAAATTCCATTATCCAAGAGGGTCCTGAAAACTTGAAACTAAGTCCCATTATCCAGGAGGATCCTGAAAACTTAAAATTAAATCCTAGGAGGGTCCTGAAAACTTAAAATTAAATCCCATTATCCAGGAGGGTCCTGAAAACTTAAAATTAAATCCCATTATATAGGAGGGTCCTGAAAACTTAAAACTAAATCCCATTATCCAGGAAGGTCATGAAAACACAAAATTAAATCTCATTTTAAGAGTGACAACTTTAAAGGTAAATTATATTTCCTAAAGGTAGAACTTATACTAAAACTTAAACTAAATCCCATTATCTAGGAGGGTCTAGAAAACTTAAAACTAAATCCCATTATCCAGGAGGATCCTGAAAACTTCAAATTAAATCTCATCTTAAGAGTGACAACTTTAGAGCTAAATTATATTTCCTAAAGGTAGAACTTACGCTAAAACTTAGAACTAAGTCCCATTATTCAGGAGGGTTCTGAAAACTTAAAACTAAATCTCATTATCCAGGAGGGTCCTGAAAACTTGAAACTGAGTCCCATTAACCAGGAGGGTCCTGAAAACGTGAAAACTAAATCCCATTATCCAGAAGGGTCCTGAAAACTTAAAATTGAATCCCATTATCCAGGAGGGTCCTGAAATCTTAAACTAAATCCCATTATCCAGGAGGGTCCTGAATATTTAAAACTAAATCCCATTATCCAGGAGGGTCCTGAAAACTTCAAATTAAATCTCATCTTAATAGTGACAACTTTAAAGCTAAATTATATTTCCTAAAGGTAGAACTTACGCTAAAACTTAAAACTAAGCCCCATTATCCAGGAGGATCCTGAAAACTTAAAACTAAATCTCATTATCCATGAGGGTCCTGAAAACTTGAAACTATGTCCCATTATCCAGGAGGGTCCTGAAAACTTAAAATTAAATCCCATTATCCAGGAGGGTCCTGAAAAGCCGAGAATAAACTTACTTGAGCCATGCTCTCTTCTTGGAGGATCTTGAACAAAATTTCTTGCCCTTGAACCATGCCTTTTTCATGGGAGGGTCCCTGTGGATTGACAAATTTTCTTGCCCCTGTTTCGGACAAATAAAATCTTGTTAGTTTGAAAACGTAGTGGTTAGTTTGTGGCATCATTGCTGAGTGTCTGCTTCTACGACTGCTATGCTTCATTCTGATTAGCTGCTTTGAGCTAGCAAGGAGTTGTTTGACCTTTTGATTGGAACTTGACCACAAAACCTCTGAATGACCTGAATCTCTTACACTCACTTGTTGCATTGTTTTTTCATTCTGAAAGTTGCTAAATCCTTGTATTTTCTCAAAATTCAAGATTCACTTGACTGCCTAAACCTTAGTTATCACCGTACTTCTTGTTCTAAATCATATCAATTGTGATGTACCTGTCCGAACTCCGCTTTGTGCAATTGGAAAGCTTGGTAGTAAATTTTGTAGTCATTTTTCACTTGTTCTGACCAAACAGACTCAAGAAGACTTAAACAAAGCAAGAAGAACAGAGTTAAGGGGGCAACATAAATCGATGACATCTAACAAGAAAATCACCGAGTAGAAACTTGTCAGATATAGATACCAACTCTAATGACTGTGACATGCATTTTGGATTAAAGTGGCCTAATCTGTTAAGCAAGTCTAATGTTCAACTCTTGTTGTGCCTCTAAGTTGTGAAACTGGGCTTTTGCACTCCAATTGTCATTTGATCCACAATCCTCAGTCGACTTGTATTTCCCTAAAGGGTTTTCACTATCAAGCCTCTCTCATTTTGCTCTTTTTCTCAACTCACCGTTGCCTTACGGTGCCCATGAGGGTTTTCACCGATAAGACTCTCTCATTTATCATTTTTCTCTCTTTGCGATGAGAACAAGATATTACCCATGATGTAGGAAGATTATACTTTCACCACACTTGATTTGACATCTTCAAAGATTGGTCGGAAGGTCTTTCTTTGGACCGTAATGTAGACTTTTGGACAGGGTTGGAAAGAAAGGGTGGCATGAAGGCTCAAAATAATTTAAGATGAAAGGGTTCGAAATTACAACTTTTGGAATCAGATCTTTTGGCAAAATTAAAACTTATGCCCAAGTTTTTGGAGTCTGAGGATTTTTTTTATTTTTTTTTATGGTATTTCTAAGAATATTTGCCCCACTCTTGACTTCGGGGGATTATGAAATATTTTATTTGGTGTGACCGAACCGTAAGGCTGCTTACGTATCTTGAGGTGACAAGGATTAGATCGAACGTAGTTCAAAAACAAAATTGTCTTTTTTTTTCCTTTTCCCTTTTTTTCTTTTCTTTTTCTCTTTTCCCTTTTTTTCTTTTCTTTTTCTCTTTTCCCTTTTTTTCTAGTTCCTAACTCTACTTCTGATTCCAAAAGAGGGGTATGAAACAAAACTAATTAAGGCTCAAAAGGGGTAACAAAAGATAAAAGTGTTTGGGTAGCAAAATAAAATGCCTTCGTCATACCAAACTTTAATAATGCCAAGTACAAACATGCAATCGAAGATAAACAAAGAAACCATATACAACATCTACTGATGGAATCAACACAAACAAAAAGCGCCAATGGGCAATACCTTTGTCCCAATGAATGACTCTGTTTAGTTCGAAATAGATTTGACTCAACCTTTTCTTGATGCGGGGGAATGCATTTTAGCACTGACTAATTTACCTCAAACTGCTCGAGAGACCTTTCCTTATTGTATGCTTCTATTAACCTCTTGATTTTCCAGACTAACTGCCTCAGTTTCACTCAATTTAAGCTTCAGGTTATCTCAAAATGCGTGAATTTTTACTTGTTTCCTCAAATGCATCCTTTTATCATATTCAAAACTGTATCATTGCTTCATGATTAGACTAACTTTCAAGACCAGTCTGAGAATTATGCGTGCATGTCATGTCACTAGATTCAGCATAAAAAGAACTATAAAAGGAAAAGTGACCTAAACAAAACTGACTAGAACTAACAGAAAATATAAGATTGCATTAGATAGATGGTGAACAGGGTTTGAACAAAACAAGCAAAATAGACATGGGTTACAACCCTGGAACAATCCTAGATAACACTAGATGAATTACTACCACTAAACAAACTAGGCAAAATAAGAACAAGAAGGGTTTGAGCCACAAAATAATATCTGGATTACAACCCTGAAATAACCCGAACAACCGAAATGACAACAAAATAAACCACTAAAACTCCTCCCTGGCTAGCCAAGAAAGGAGTGTCTTTCCAATTACCAAGCTCGACATATTAGCCACTGGATTGCATATCAAAATTACTAGGACCTTCACCAATTTCCATCACATTAACCTTAGCAAATAGCTTTTAGGTCCCTTTTGCCAACTCGTCCTTAAGATCAACCTCTGGAACCGAGACTAATAGCGCTGAAAACTTTGCGGTAAGTGGCCCTCTAAGGGATTCAGGACAATTCTCATATTCCTTTTCCACACAAATCATGTCCACCATATGTGTCTCATTATAAACAAGCAATGGACTTTGGCTAGTATCTGCTGCATTTGGATTTTGCACGGTAATGTCACCTTCATCAATAAGCTTCTGGACTGCTCTTTTCAGGTGCCAACACTTTTCTATGTTGTGCCCTGGGGCATTAGAGCAATATGCACACCTTTGAGAAAAATCAAAATTCTTTGGAAAATGTTTCGGCATTTTTATCTGAATCGGCTTCAACATGTCCAATTGCCTCAGCTTTTGAAATAGACTGGCATATGATTCTCCAATAGGAGTGAAAGACTTTTCTCTTTGCTGCTGCCTTCTCATTTTGTACTCCGGCCTTGGTTGGAACCTCTTTCGGGTAAGGGGTTGATATGCTTGTAGAAGTGGGTAAGACATTTGTGGACCGTTGCGGGTTTTGTGGGTGTGGAGCATACATCGGTGCATTATAGATAGAGTACTGGGGAGGTGAGGTATGACTTCGAGGAATTTGTGGAGGAAAGTAGCATTGGGGAGGATTATCTGGAGTATGAGGATATTTATAGGGTCGGTATTGAGGCTGGAAGCATTTAGCAGGAATGCTCACTGAATTCTGTCGTTGGTGGGGGCTCAGCAACATCTTTTCTACCAATCGGAGAACTAACCCGAGCAACTTGTTCGTTCCATCTGAACCAAAGCTCCCTAAATCCTTCCTTCGATTTCTTTCCATCTGAGATAGGGAGGAACAGTCTGGGATAATATCTACATTGTACTGATAGTGCCGAACAAAATCTTGAGCCATGTCACCCTATGCATGCCACTTACTAGTGTCTTGTAGGGTGTACCACTCCAGAGCTGCTCCACTTAGACTCTGACTGAAATACGCCATCAATACTTCATCTTTCCCGCAAAAACTTCTTATTTCACTGCAATAACCTATCAGATGGGCTACTAGATCTCCACGCCTATCATATAAATTAAGCTTTGGCATTTTAGACCTTTTCAACTTTCTGGATATCTCATCCTGCTCCACTATCTTAGCAGGCTTTGCAGTCTCACCGGGAGGCCCAAAATGAGGACCATAAGAGTATGGACACGAAACCTTGAAAATTGGTTCTAGAGCATAGTGTTGGACATCCGGGACTTTGAACACAGTCTCGCTGGAGGATCGAGGAAGAGTGGCTGGTGGATGCGCTACAAGAACACGAGTGGTCAAATGAGCGGGATAGGATGTGCTTTTGAGGGGTGGAGTGTGAAAAGGTTGTGGGGTGATATCAATAGTAGTGGGGACCTGGGCTTGTGATAGTGGTGGGATAGTTGCAGGGTTTTCAGTGTAGTTAGTGGGGAATGAAGGTGGAGGATACCTCCTAATCCAAGATTGATACATTTCTGTCATCTACTGTTTCAACCTTTGGACCTTATCTTTCAATTCAGACTCCGACTCCACAAACTCCCTTGGTGGGTCTACAACCCCAGTGTCTGTTTCCTTGCTAGCCATGGCTACCTTGCTCTTTGACCTTATGTTGTAGAGATGACTTGCCAAAATGCCACAAACTAACCACCCTCTGTTATGATAACAATGAAAGTAACAAAAGAGAGCAAAACAAAGGCAACATTTTAGCGTTAGAGCATTTATCAAATAGAAATATCACATTGCGTACAATGCCCCTAGCAACAACTAACGGTTCTAGAATGGCTTCGAGGGTCAAAATATCATTTGGCATCATTCCAATTTCACTATTCTTGCCCCATTTCCTTCTTCATTTTCCTTTCTAACACTGCTTAGTTTTTCATTTCTTTCCCCTCTTTTCTTTCTGATTATTGCTCTTTTCTTTCCTCTCATTTCTCATGTCCCACAATTTCATTCTCTTTTTCTCTTTTTCTTTTTCTGTTTTCTTTTTCTTCTTTTTTTTTTGTTTTTTTTGTTTTGTTTTTAAATGATAACTCGATCGAACCCTATGTAGGTTTCCTACATATCATGTCCCTTATAAATCAGATCAAACGTAGTTTTGGAAAAGTAATGGATAAAATAAACTAAGAAACAAAAATCTTTTTGAATCTTTCATTTATAATTTTTTTTGTTTTTTTTTCAAATACAAAACAGGAAGTACTATAACAAAAGACTCGAAAATCTTAACTAGACTGACAGACTCGATACTACTGTACAAGACTAATAATTAAAAGACAACATAAAATAGACTAAAAAATAAAACGTTTCCTCAAGCAGCTCGTGCATGTAATGGTCTTGACTAGAATGGTCCTGGGGTATTTGTCATGCTCGAGTCCTGGTACATGGATCCACACCTGAATGAGAAAAATAAGACCAAATAGATCAGTGACTCAAGACACTATGCGACACCATAACACCTCCTATTGGACACACGCAAGACATGACTGGGCTACTTTTGCAAAATTAACCTATGTGGCCAATGATGACTATTAGTGCAAACTCAACAAAGGTGACCTCAAAGACGTGGAAATACCTCACTAAGGCTTAAATGGATTCAACTCCCATTTTATGTTGGCCAGAAGTGACCCATTTTGCAAAAACGATCGATATGGCCAGAAGTGACTAAAGATGCAAACTCAATAAGGACGTGCCTTAAAGTAATATGACTCATAGTTGTGAACTCAAGATCCTAAGACATAGGTAATTGAACCACTTTATGAAAATGACCCCATTTTGCAAGAATGGCCGGTGTGGCCAAAAGTGGCTAGACGTGCGATTTGGCTAAGACACCGCAAAGCTAAGAACATAAGATACTAGGAAGACCGGACCTTATGTGGGTTGCCTACGTATCTCGCCCCGAAAGTCGAGAATCAGGTTCGCGTAGTTCAGGAAGATTGGATATGGGAGAAAGCTTAAAAATGACACTAATTTGGAAAAAATATTTTTTTTTGTCTTTTTGGAAAATGATGGAAAATGTAAAATCTTTTAGAATTTTTTCTTTCTCTTTTTTTTTTTTGAATTTTTGGGAAATAATGGAAAAGTGTAAAATATTTTTGGATTTTTTTTTTGAATTTTTGGAAAATAATGGGAAAGTGTAAAATCTTTTTGGATTTTTAAATTTTTTTTTTTTTTGAAAAAGTAGTGAAAGAAAAATATAACTGGGCCCTACTTGCTTCTTCTATCACCCTTCTTTCCCAAGCACCAATCTGTCAAATGACCTTTTTACCCTCAAATATGCAACATGTATCACATAGGGATGATTGAATGTATTTTTGGGTCACGCGCCCATTTTGATAAAATTTGGATAGGCTTCCTACAAAGGGATACGGTACCTGGGACCGAGCCCTGCTAGGTCTAAATGATATGATGCAAATAAAAATGACCTAAAGACTGACCTAAGTTTGGGGTTCACTAACAAGGCAATTCGGGGGAGCGTATGGTCGATGGTGGCTGCTCAAGCTTTCCACCCACTCCATACGTCCGATGCCCCCCCCCTAAATTAAGGGTGACTTTCGTGCACGCGACGCGTACTCCGAGACTTGTTGTAGAAAGAAGACCCATGATTATGCAAATGATGACAGTTTATAAAGCAGTAACACGTTAAGAAAAGCAATAAACAAATAACCAACAAAACAAGGAAATAAGACAAACAAAGCAAACAAAGAAAACAAACACCTCAATCGAATATCCTAAAAGCCAACAAGATCAAGTACGAACATGCAAGTCCCAAGCAGAGTCGCCAGAGCTGTCACACCCCTTTTTTAACCAATTTCACTAACCCTCTTAAATTAATAAAAAGATTTGTAAAACTCAAAAGGGTTTTTAATTAAAAAGTGACAAAATTGTGTTCAAAAGAAAATAACTCAGAGTTGCTACCTGACTTTGATTTAAGTGTGTCAGGTCAACGTTTTTTTTAAAAATAATTTCTCTTTTAAAACACTTCGGACTCCAAACTAAGTCTACACCAGAGATTTGGATAAGGAGATTCATTTGACTCGGGGAGAAGGTGTTAGGTATTCCCCAAGTCCCGTAACTAGTACGGTTGCACACTCAATCTTGTTGGCTTTAAAGGATATTTCTAATTGAGGTAAAAGCACATAAAAAAAATAAACAATCAAAAGGAAGTTCAAGGTTGTCCCCACCCAATAAAATAAAACAAGAATAATAGTACTACGGGTTTTGCTCTCGGCCTCCAAATACAAATACTTCGGGGTATACCCGGATAAAATATATATACAAATCCTTCAAGTCATTTCCCGGATAAATTTAACTAAGGGAACGACCTCTCACCTCAAAACTAACAAAATCCTAAGGCTTGCTTATCCAAATGATGTCGGCCTATGCATGCTCCCGGCGAAAATGTAATAAAGCAATTCTTACTTTTAATTCCCGAACCCCACGACACACTTTGATACTCTAAAATTTTGCATAGATGTTTTACGTCATTTTTTAAGTTACACTCTAGCGAATACTCTTTATGTTATAATAGCACCCAACACTTAATTCAAACAAGTTGTAATTTAAGACTCTAAATCTTATTGTAGAACTCAAACCAAACAAACAGAAACATTTTTCACATCTGGCATGAAAGTCAACAGAGAATTCATAACAAGCAATTCAACACTAAGTTATTGAAATATCAACTAAAAGAAGTGGGATGAGATCAGACCTTGATAACAAGAAAACAGAAATAGTTTCGAACAAAGAACCGCGACCAAGATTCGACAACGGACCTTGAATTGGTACCGAAAAACTCGAAACCCAAATACGACCTCAATCAAACTCCATGAGCCGAGATCAAAACAGAAGTCGAAATTTTCTGTATGAGTGAACTCAAACAGAAGCTTAGAAGAACAAAATCAGATTCAAAATCAAAACGCCCCGTCTTCTTTTCCTCCGTTCTATTTTGCTGCTACTGTCCCGTCCGTTCCTCTTTTTATTTCATCTATGTGTCGTGTGTGGCAGAAGCGTGGAGGCCGAAGGTGGAAATGGCTGGGCCGTTTTTATCTTTGGAGAGGAGGAGGTTTTAGGTTGTTTGGCTGATATTTCGGCGATTTTGAGAGATGAAGAAGATGGGGTCGCGGCAGAAGCTTAGTGGTGAGAGTGTGGTGGTCGGCGGGTCTGGTGAGGTGAAAGGCGGCTGTGTTCGAAGTTCAGGGGTGGTCTGGTTGGTTTCCGGCGGGTCTTGGGCGGCGACGGTGAGCAGCTCGTGGTGTTAGGTTGTTGATGTTCAGAAGAAGAAGAAGGTTCCCCTAGGGTTTTTTGGTCTTGTTTCCAATAGGGTTCAGCTAGGGTGTAGAAGAAGATCTTTTGGGTTAGGGTGTAAGGGTTTAGGAGGAATGGGAAGTGGGTTAAAGCCCGTTTGGGTTAGCTGAATTTAAGTAGCTTTTAAGCAGTAAATACTTAAAAGCACTTTTTAAGTGTTGGAGCTGAATTTATAATTAATCAGTTACATATTTGGATAAAAGAGCTGGAGCTGAAAATAAGCAACTGATGTGTTTGATAAAAAGTGCTGAAAAGTTCTTTTTCTGTTAAGATGATTGAAATACCCTTAAAAGTATTAAGCGAAAAATAAGTTTGTTATTGCAATATTTTAAGTTTTAAATTAATTCAAACACAAATTAAGTTATGTCTCAATTAACTTTACGTTATAGATTGTTTTGATAAGATTATTTTTAATAAATATAAATTATTTTATAAAGTATTTTTAAAAAAGCATTACGTTTATTTTCGAAATATACAATAAATTAGAGTCGTCTCAGCAACACAACTTGAAATTTGCTACATAAAATCCAAACAAAGAAAGGCATCCACAATGGCAATATTGTCACTACCCTATCAAGACACCTGGATTGAATCAAATCACTCAATTACTCCATTATTCCATAACCAAAATATCTAGAGTTGTATCTATACCTAGTAAAATGTCCAAAACAAAATTGGAAATAGCTAATGTAAGCGTTCAACATATTGACAAATATCATCAGCAATCACGTCATGAGTAGCCATTCAAATGTTATCACTTTGATTTTTCACATTTTTTACGTTTACACTATTAGCCCCCAGAGATGTGCCAACATCATGCTCAACAGATGGAATATATCTCTCATCCTCATCTGCTCGAAATGCATCATCCACCTTACATTTCTTTCTAATATAATTATGAATGGCCATAGTAGCAATGACGATATCCCTCTGGATATCAATGTCGTAATAATGCATATCTCACAAAATAGACCACCTCGCTTTCCATACCCCAAATGTACGCTCCACAATATTTCTACATGAAGAATGCAAATAATTAATTTTTTCTTTCCTTCCTCTTGGTGCTCGCACTTGTCGTGTCGCACCTCGACGAAAATCTACTAGGTGGTATCTCACATCAACCCCTTTATATGGAGCCATATATCCCTTCATATGTGGATACCCTGCATCAACTAGGTAATATTTGTTTCCCAATGGGTGTGGAAAGTTAAGTTCTAATCTACGAAGGGCCTGACCAAATATACGACTGTCATGAGCTGCTCTTTCCCACCCAACCCATGCAAATGTAAAACACATATTAAAGTCGACAACAGCAAGAATAGTTTGAGTTGGATAACCTTTACGGCCTATATAAGGTATCTCTTGGCCCTGCGGTAATCTTGCTTTCACATGTGTACCATCAAGTGCTCCAATACAATCCTGTAAATATTTAAATACAAAAATATAATATAAGTTTGCAATATTAAATTTTTTAGCTATAATGTAAAACTAGTTATTTAAAATTATTACTTACTTTAAAGAAAGGGAGATATCGTCGATTATATGGCTTATGATCTCCTACACCATCATTATAATTTAAATGCGGTTTAATAATATCTCTGGCCAGCTCACCAATGGACTTTATGAAAGTGCCTATGAATTGTGCCTTTCTCCTGAGGGTTGAAATACTCCTGTATCAATCGATTTCCGGCACCATGTGCACAAATCATAAGAAACATGCCTAGCTTCTCGTACACAGACATTTCACGTGTGGGTTGAAGATCATAGTTGTCTGTTAAATCTTGGCATAAATCAATAAATACTGACTTTCTCAATCGAAAATTCTCATAGCAATGCGTCTCATTTCCATGTAATATTTCTTGAATAAAAATATATCCGGTGCGCTTAGATGTACGACAAGGTACCTTGCATATGTATTTCTCGTAATACATCAATATACACTTACCTGTTATTACACATAGTGCATTCCATTCCTTTTCGTCTTGCTCATTTTGAAGTTTCTCTATTTCTTCTTGCATTTCATCTTCTTTCTCTCCATCATCTAGCAGATCATTTGGATAACAGGATACAAAGTTGCTAATGTCCCAATCACTTAGATGATTGGATATCACATTATTAATATCCTAATTTTTCATTTAACTGAAAATAAAATAATAAAAAAGGTAACCATGGGCAATAGCAAAATAAAAAAGAAACAATTTATTTAATAAAATATTACAATAAAAAGTGTTTAAACCAACAATCATAAAGTCTAAACATGAAAGAGTAAGAAAATTAACCATGAAAGTACATAGTTCGAGTTCTAAATGAAACAATCAAATAGCTAGTTTTAGAAATACTAATGCAATATGCATAACATATTATTGCTACTTCTTCAAGTATGATTGATAGATATACTCCAACCAAGATTTTCGACCTTCATTAGTATGTAGCTTGAAAAATATCTCTCGTGTCTCTTTCTTAACAAGTAGGTTTAAAGAGAAGTTGAAAATTTCGCTCCTCTCAGAAATGCCAGGAATAGTTACCTACAAGTTAATACACTTCTCGATAGTGGCCTCTGATGCTGCAAGAGATGTAGCGCTACTTTTGTTGGACACCATCTCAAGTAGGGAGTGTATATCATATTTTAGTGGTACAACACCATACTTTGCCTTACTTTTTTTCCCTTGACTAGTAGTGTCAACTCCATCAATTGACTTTTCTTTTTTTAGTGATGGCTCGGAAAATCTAATAGAATGTACATGTTGAGTTCTTTGCAAGATTTTAATTAGGGCTAAAATTTTAAATAATTGAGCTAGGAAAAGGCTAAAAATTTAATTTACTTCTAAAAATACTTATAAGAATATACAAGTAAAACTAAAAATTAAAGTAGAAATTATTATAATAAACTATTATATTTAAAATAGAACTAAAAATTAAAGTTGAAACTATTTTTGGTATTTTCAAAGATTATATTAAAATAAAATAGGTTCAAAGTAAAATATCTTTCTAAAAATATCTAATACGTGAATTAAATAAAGAAATATGGACAATTTTTTGTATTTTTTAATTTTGTGATAAAAATAATGTAAAAGAGTCAAACTTGATTGAAATAACTATATTAGACTTAAACTAAGTATTTAAATGCTAAAATATGTAAAATCTTGGGGAGAGCCAAAAATCACATGTCTACAATTATGTATGTTTCCTTCTAATGCTTTGGTTGCTCTGCCATAACCAGAACTTTCGTTGTCGATATTGATATCCTTTTTGAGTACAATACTGTTGTTCATGCAAGAAGATATATTGCGATAAATATAGTCTAATATTTAGGATGTTTGTCCTTGTGCTTTATTTATTGTAATTGCAAAACATAAACATACTGAAAATTATTTTCACATAAATTTAAGAGGATATTCTTTAGTTTCTGAAGACGAAAGTTGAATTCGGAGATAACACATACTTATAAGCATATTGACCGGTATAATAATTCTTGTATGTATGACGTTATTGTCAAAACTTTTATATGACATATGTGTGCTATTACATAACCTATTTGGTGGATTTAAGTGTTTAGTAGCATGACAAGCATATTTTTCTTTAAAAGCAATCTATATACAATGAAAAATCAGTTTTAACTTAGTCTATTGTATATACGGTGACACTAACATGCATAAAAAATAACCAACTTGACAACAAATATGTATGGTAGAAGGTCATTTGGTATTAAGTATTTTTCTTGATAGTAATTGTTGGTATCATCTTCTGTTGGGTCAAAAATTGAAAAACATTTCGTTTTTACCATGAAAGTTAACAATCAACCTTTTATTTAGTTGATCAACATATTCATTTTTGCTAGCTAAGATATCTCTTTAATCTCTATCATGTAATTTGCACGAATTATGTTTTAATATAATGATGGAAATATTTCCCTATTAAGTGCATTACTCTTACCATTGGAGTTGATAACAAAGTATTCTAGAAGAACAAAATTATCTTTTATTGGATACTTTTTCGTTTCCAACGGGAAGTAAGAAGCCATTGAATGTTGGATATGTTCATATATATATATATATATATATATATATATATATATATATATATATATATATATATATATATATATCTTGTCAGTTGAATCTTTTTTATTTGAGTCCATAAGTATACTTTTGGCAAGTTAGCTTTTACAGTCTCTACTTTCGTCGATTTTAAAACTACTGGTAGTACTTGAAAGAAATCACCTCCCAAACCATTATTTTTCTGCCGAATTGTTCATTGATATCTAATATATCTCTAAACTCTAGTCAATTATTTCGATCAGTTGACGCTTAGCTGTAAGCGCTTCATCCTATATTATCAATTTTGTTTTCCTTATAAATTTAGTATCATTGTGCTGCTTTGATATATTTGTGATGGTTATTTTAGTTCTTTGAAGAGGTATATCAAATGTAAAGTGACTTGTATGATCTCATAATAAAATCGATGTTGGTACACCACTTATTATTATTGCTAACAGTATCATGTCTCTTGATCTAATATTTGCAAGTAATGCATGACATAAGAATATTATTTCGATTCTGCTGGAGGCATCTATAAAAGATAATCCCGCTATAGCTGAGTCGACTCTTTAAAATATTGTCTTGAAAGTTTGTTTTTATTCAGGATTTAGTTTTGATTGTGCTTCCTCAGACACTTTTAATGACCTTTTGATTCTTAATACTATAATGAACCTTATTTTACTTTGTGTTCTAATTTTTTTAATGTCTAACGCTATTTCTATGGAATAAATTTATGTACCCTAAGATTTTTTTTTTAACTTGAAAAATTGTTTTACTGAATGAATTTAAAAAATAATTGAATTGGACCTCTTACTAAATAATTAATTGAAAGATTAAATTATTGGATCTTAACATAAAAAATAGTTTATTTAATGTTGATTCAAATTCTTATTATTATTACATCTCTTGTTTTGAATATTTAACCATAATTATAATTTTATTCATCATAATTTTTTTTCAAAGAGTAAAAAGATCGATCTAACATTTCACTTTTAGATCTTTATGTTTGCAAAATTATTATTGGTATTAATTCTTATTAACTATTTTTCTTTCTCTTTCTCGTACATTTATATTCTTAAATATATTTTAGTTATTGTTTTAATAATTGGGTATATTTTTCAATATTACCCAAAAAATTGATAATAATAAAATATTATTTGAGTAACAAATCAGTTCAAATATAATATAAAAAGATATTATCGTGGGAATATTTTTTTTCTTAATTTTAACGCTTTATTCAATTCATTTAACATTACTTCTATTTTTTTGGGTATTAGACATTATAGAGTGGTAATATATTGCCAATATGGAGGATTCTTATAAAATTAATTTTATTAAATCTTCCTACATATTTTTAATAAGAATTTAATAGGAAATATTTTATTAATTTTAAAATCTTAAATTTTTATTAAACAAATTCATATAGAAGGTATTGTAGTCCAAACAAATAGGTTATTACTGATGTCTTTTCTCTATGAATCTTCTGTTTAATAGTTTAGGAATATTTTGGTTTATCAATATTGTATTTGTGCTTTTCTAATAATATATAGGCGCTTTTTTTTTTTAAAAATGAATTTGAACAATATAATACATTCTCAAATTAAATTAGTAATAGGACAATATAATACGTTTTCAAATTAAATTAGTAATAAAAAGCTTTAAGAAGTATATCCTAAACATAATGGGATTACATGGCTAAAAATACGTCTCAATCCCGAAATTACTAATAGAAAATTTAACATGTTTCTAGAGGTATTAGGTTTACATGCTAACATATAGTATTATATGTCTATGCCCTGAAGTAATTATACTATAATAAGATTTCTAAAAGTAATCATGTAGGATTCTTAACGTGTAGTATTATGCCCAATAATTAATAGGATTATAAGGTTAAATATCTAGAATTCCTATTATGTCCTTGTATTGTGAATTATTATGGTTAATATTACTTATAAGTTTATTTTTGTAAACCAACATTGTATTCATACTTTTATAATAATATAAATATAGAACAGATATAGAAGATATAGATATAGATATAGATAGATAGATAGATAAATATAAATATAACATGTCATTGTTTTATTTTTATATTCTATAGCAAAATAGATCAAGTGGCAAGTGCATGATACACAATTTAATGCCTATTATACTTAAAAATTGTATTTACCATAAGTCCTCTTTTTAGTGATTTTATTTTTTATTTTAGGATATGCAATTCTCTAGAGACTTAATTTTTTCCAATTTAATGTGCACTTTTGATTTTAAAAATTTTGAAGCGAAGTTTTACAACATATATTATGTTGACTTTTTGTGTCACTTTGAGTGGGAGGAACATTGTCATCTGAAAGGTAGCCAAATCTTTTTCTAATTCAAAGTTCTTATTCGTATGTCCTTCAAAATATATGATCTACGTGAAAATTTGAGGGACATTTTCAAATATAAATATATTAGTATGAGCTAAACCAAGATTGCAGTTTTTTTTAATGAATTTGAAGTCCTAAAAACTCCAACCGAAATTTATGGGAAAAGTAAATTCAATATTTTAGGAATATTTTTGTACACTAATACATTGAGATGTCCTTAAACTAATAAGATTACAAGGCTAATATTTAGAATTCCAGTTATATCCTTTCATTATGAGTTAGTATGCTCAATATTATAAGGTTATTTTTTAAACTAATATTTTATTCATACTTTTATAATAATATAGATATAGATATAGATAGTAAGTGATTACAGTCTAAAAATACCTCTTAACTTTTAATCCCTCCATTGACTTTTACTTGTCAACTATGCTAAAAATACATTTTCACTTTTACTTGTCCACTGTACTAAATTAATAAAAAGAGAAACTTTTTTTCCTGTTTTACCTTTATCATTAACTACTCATTCCCCAAATCATTCCCCAAGACTTTTGAGAATATTATCATTATTATGGGTGAAATTGTAAAATCTATACTTCATTTATTTTTTCTTAAAATGAGCGAAAAGTTAAAAGTGGACAAGTAAAAATAAACGGATAAAATATATACTAGTGTAAAATTTTTCTATCCACATTGAAGTTAAAAGGGTAAAAAAGAGGGAGAATCACAGTTCTTAGAAACAACACCTATTTGTAAAAAGAGGGAAAGGGAAATTAAAAAGATCATAATTAATAAGTAATTGGTGCTCATAATTTTCTTCGTAACAAGGAGGGAATTATGGGGGAATTATGGATGACGTTAAGCTCCATATTAATAGCTCCACATTATGTCACGACCCCAACCCCAGTCATGATGGCGCCCAACACACTGCTAGACAAGCCCGACCATTCAACAATATTATCCCAAATTCTTATTCAGATTATAGATAAATATCACATAGAATTTACTAAGTCATTACATACAAGTGCATAATTAATAATAAAATCTGCAGAAGTTCAATTAAAATACCACACCATAACCCAATAGAATCCGGTGTCACGAATATGAGCCTCTAATACAGAATATCCACCTATTACAAGTCTGTCTAGAATAAATGCGGAATAAAAGATAGAGATAGAGGGGAGAGATCAAGGCTGCGAATGCCATGCAGCTACCTCAATACTCCCGGTTACTGCTGTTCAGCTAAACAAATCCTCACTCAGCCTGTGGTGTACGTGGATCTGCACGCAAGGTGCAAGGAGTAATGTAAGTACTCTGACCCAGTGAGTAAGAAACTTAAATAAAGGCTGAGAATAAGAAATCATGGAAAAAAAATACCAAGTAAACTATAACTAGCAGTTTAGAACAACAAATAGTGAAGCAATAAGTCAATTAAATCAGAGTACTAAATAGTGAGACATGTATAACCGATAAAAACAAATGCATGAGTGCAATGCAATGCATATGATAGTACACTCTAGTACCCACTGCGGCATGCAGCCCGAGCCATACATTTATTTATCGTCGATGGCGCTCACTGGGGGTGTGTACAGACTCCAGAGGGGCTCCTACAGCCCAAGCGCAATATCAAGCCATCTCGTGGCATCAAATCTAGGCCCTCGGCCTCATATCAATCTCAGTATAATCAACCAGGCTCTCGGCCTCAATATCAATGTACTCAACCAGGCTCTCAGCCTCAATATCAATGTAATACTACTGCGGCGTGCAACCCGATCCATGCTCAGTCCAAAAACAATCATAAGCCCCTTGGGCATTTGTAAAACAGTAGTTCTCAGCCCGAAATATCATTTAGAAATATCATTTAAGTTTTTAAATCTTAGAAAGATGGCTGAGTTTGCAAAACAGTATTTAAAACCTTGGACTGAGGTCAAATGATATGCAAAATATGCGAAAGCAGTGATATCAATCCCTGAAGGATTCAAATAATTGGCAAGAAGCCCAAATGTAACAATTAAATCTAAGTAAGGATGATTCTCAATTTAGTTCAAGTAGAAAACACGGTACAAACATCTCTCGGGACGGACCAAGTCACAATCCCCAATGGTGCTCTACCCCACGCCCGTTATCTGGCGTGCAAGTCACCTCATTATAGCGTTACGATGTGAAATTCCGGGGTTTCAAACCCTCAGGACATCATTTACATCAATTACTCACCTCGAACCGGCTAATTTTCTAGCTCGTGATGCCTTTGCCCCTTATTGACCTTTGAATGCCTCGAATCTAGCCATAACGATTCGATTCAGTTAATAAAAATTATAGGAATTAATTCCATATAGAATTCTACATTTTCAATCAAAAATCCGAAATTACACTCAAAATTCGCCCGTGAGGCCCACGTCTCGGAATCCGGCAAAACTCATAAAATACGACAACCCATTCCGATACGAGTTCAACCATACCAAAATTATCAAATTCCGACAACAACTCGACCTCCAAATCTTAATTTTTTATTTTTGAAAAGTTTTGCAAAAATTCCAATTTCTTCCATTTAAATCCGAATTAAACGATGAATATAACCATGTATTTATGAAATATAATCACTTTCGGATATAGAACACTTACCCCAAATGTTTCCCTTGAAAAATCTGTTGAAAATCGCTTTTCCCAAGCTCTACAATCGTCACAAATGAATAAAAATAGCTAATTCTCGAATATAAGCTATTTTACAGGCAAGTCGCATCTATGAAATGCGACTTGTTCATTACTTCTCTTTCCAACATGTATAAATATGACTACTGATATACACTGTGATGCTTGATATTTCAAATAAAGTTCATTTCATCCATTTTTGGGTCTTCATTAAGAATTTGTACTGGCTCTTTCACAAGGTAAACTCTGCTTACAGAGATATTGCTTACCCCCAAGCAATAGAAGTAAAACCTCTAAGTATTAATGAGGTAGAAATTGAAGTAGCAGATGTGTCATCTAAATCTTTAGGAATTTATAGTTGATTCTTTCCTCAAAAAACCGCCTTATTTTTTCTCTAAAATATGCTTTCTAATTGCAGGAAGTATCTACCTTTTTCAGATCTTTTGCTACTTGTTCATAGATGAATAGTAAAATTGTAGTGTCCATCTTTTCTATGATCTTTTGCTACGGAAAAAGAAATTCTTTTGGGTTCACATATGAATGGTAAAGTCTTATTCCCCTTCCCATTTATATTTGTGTCTATTTTGTAAGTTAATGCAATGAACTTTTGAATGTAAATGGATCTTTATGTGTATTGTCTTTATTCCTGATACATTCAGTTTATTAGGGTTAGTCACGTGCACTGAGAAGGGTTGAGTTCCGTAATAGCGACACTCTTCACGAGAAACACCTTTTTAGGATCTCTGTAACACTCAACACGCAGAATCACCTTTTCACAAGGTTTGGTTTTCCTGCTTCGCTCCAACTCGAGAAATTGAAACTCTCTACAGTTCTCCTTCTCCTTCTCTGCTTTGAAGTGTCATCTACTAACTTCTGGTAAGTTTGTCAAATCTCTCTTCTTCTCCTTCTTCTTTTTTTTTTTTTACTTTTTTAGTGCTGGATCTGTCTACTTTTTCTGACACGGCCCCTCGGGGGTCGTGATGGAGCCTACTAATATGATCTAGGCAAGCCAAACCTTTAACTACTTATCTCATTATCCAATTATTTCTGGTTAACAATTATAATAACATGATAACATCGGGAATTCAAATTTAAGCGGAAGACAACAATAAAGTATATGAAAACTGTATCTATTACAAATACTTAAGCCTTAACCACCCAAAACCTGGTGTCACAGTGTCACAGACTGTCTAAAATTGCTACATACAAAGTCTGAAGAAATAACAGTACATTGTTTCTGAATAAAAGGAAAATGAAACAGGAAATAGGGATAGAGGGAGACGCCAGGTCCTGCGGACGCCTGCAGGTCTAACTTGGATCTCCGCGTGGACTGAAGGTAGCCTTCATACTACGGTCCAAAAGCTGCTCCGGGATTTGCACATAGTGTAGAGTGTAGTATCAGCACAACCGACCCCATGTGCTGGTAAGTATCTAGACTAACCTCGACGAAGTAGTGACGAGGCTAGGACCAGAGTACCAAATAAACCTATGCAGTTCAAATATATACAATGGAAAAGAAGTACAGAAATAACCAGACAAAATGGGAGGGGGAGCATGCTGTGGCGGAGATAACGGTTCCGAATAGAAAGACATCAAATAAACGAAAGAAACAACATAACTCAGATATCAACAAAGAATCAAAAATCAATAAATGCATGGCATCACCCTTCGTGCTT
The DNA here is from genome assembly GCF_000393655.2 of Nicotiana sylvestris. Lineage (NCBI taxonomy): Eukaryota > Viridiplantae > Streptophyta > Magnoliopsida > Solanales > Solanaceae > Nicotiana > Nicotiana sylvestris. Next base: position 53,268,958 of record NC_091063.1, read on the forward strand.
TTACTCTCATCCTCACCAAAGCAATCATATAAAAGAAATGTGCACGGCATCACCCTTCGTGCTTTTACTCACTTTTCTCACCATATAATCAATACAATCGGCACGGAATGGTACATCGTGCGACACGGCATCACCCTTCGTGCTGTACACTCTTTCCTCACAATAATACACAGCATCACCCTTCGTGCTTTACACTATTTCCTCACAAAACAAACAATGATCAGCATCACCTTTTGTGTTTTAACTCTCTTCCTCACCCAAACAACAATCACAAACAATAGGGCAAGAGAATAAATGAAATTGCAATAAAGATACCGGCAAGGGAACAACACTTCAACAAATAAATCCCGGCAAGGGAACATCATCAATAGCCTCAACATCCCGGCAAGAGAGATAACGAATAAATCAACAATAGCCCGGCAAGGGAGACAACATAATGATCTCTTCTTTTTCTCACTTTTATTTTACAATTCACTTCATAACTCGAGCCAATGCTCTAGAGGTTCAATTTTTCACTTACACTTTCACAATTTGTTATACAACTTGAGTCATGCTCCTCAATGTTCATAGGTCACAATTCCTTCCACAAACTTTAAACAACAAATAGAAACCACTAATAAGGCATGAAAGATACAACGAAGTCATGATAATCACAATATAAAGACTCACGGGCATGCTAGACACCAACGTATAAATACTCATCACCATGCCTTTACGTTGTACTCAACAATTAACACATAGCAAATAGGAATCAACTCCTAATCCCTCAAGCTAAGGTTAGACCAAACACTTAACTCGATGCCACGAACACAATTCACGATTCAATTATAGCTTTACCCCTTGATTCCACCACCAATTCGCTCGTAACTAGTCACAAGTTACTTAATTACATCAATAAATGCTAAATAAATCAATTTGAATGCATGAAAATGAATTTTCCAAAGTTTTACCCAAAAAGTCAAAAATCGCACCCGGGCCCACATGGTCAAAACCCGAGGTTCGAACCAAAACTCGATTACCCATTCTCCCACGAACTCAAATATATAATTTGTTTTGAAATCGGACGTCAAATCGAGGTCCAAATCCTCAATTTTTGAAAAACCTAGGTTCTACCCAAAACACCCAATTTCCCCCATAAAAATCATTGATTTTGAGTTAAAATCATGTTAAAAGATGATAAGGAGTGAAGAAAATGAGTTAGATATCACTTACCAACGTTTTGGAGAAGAAAGGTTGTTTGAAAAATCGCCTCTTATGTTTCTGGGGTTTTGAAAAATGAAAAATAACTGAAAATCCCGTCTAAATATACTACTCTCAGATGCCCTGTGCGGACCGCACAAAATCAACTGCGGCCGCATAGCCCTTCCTGTGTAATGCAGTGATATACTTTAGTATTTTGGCCATTACTTTATCTACAGATGTCCAAATTGTAATTTCTTTACTTTTCTGGAAACTAGACATGAAGGGCTACAACTTTCGTTTTTGAATCATCTCAAAATTCATTGTAGGTCAAAAGATATATGCTTCCGAAGTAGGACCAGTAAACCTGTGCGGACCGCACAAAATCAACCGCTGCCGCACAGTCACCAGTGCGGACAACACAAAAACTAGTGTGGACTGCACTAGCAGGTTCAGAGATTTGCACTTCTCTGAACCTCCAATAGCCATGTTTTAAGCCTAAGACACCCCGGAACCTACCCGAAACTCACCCGAACCCTCGGGACTCCAAACCAAATGTGCATACTAACTCAAAAACATCATATGGACCTACTCGTGCGATCACATCATCAAAATAACATGTTAAATCATGAATTAAACCTTAAAACTCAACATTTTCATCAAGAACTCTCAAAGTTCATAACTCTTAAATCGGAAGTCCAACTCACGTCAAATAAACTCCGTTTTCACCAAATTTCACAGTTATCTTTCAAATACTATAACGAGTTTGTACAGGGCTCCGGAACCAAAATACGGGCCCGATAACAATAGTTTCAAACATTAATTCTTTTCTTCATTTCTTAGATACTTTAGTAAAACAATTTCTTTCAAAAATTGATTTCTAAAGCTTGGGACCTCGGAATTCAATTCCGGGTATACGCTCAAGTCCCATATTTTACTGTGGACCTCCCGGAATTGTCGGAACACGGATCCGGGTCCGTTTGCTCAAAATATTGACCAAAGTCAACCATAATCAAATTTTTAACTCTAAAGATTTCTATTTATCATATTTTCACATAGAAGGCTTTCCGGATATAGGTCCGGACCATGCACGTAAATCAAGGTGGGGGTAAAAAGGCGGTTTTTAGGCCTTAGAACACTGCATTCACTTACAACAGAAGTGATGACATAAGAAGGAAGTACCTGAGTTAGGAAAAAGAAGGAAGTTATGACATAAGAAGGAAGTACCTGAGTTAGGCCTCAGAACACTGAATTCACTTTTGGGTCATCACATTCTCCACCTCTAAAACAACCATTCGTCCTCGAACGGATATAAGAAGGAAGTACCTGAGTTAGGAAAAAGATGGGGATAGCGGCTCTGCATATCAGACTCGGACTCCCAGGTCGATGCCTTAGCAGGCTGACCTCTCCACTCAACACAGACAGAAGGAAAATTGTTCGATCTCAACTGATAAACCTGCCGGTCTAGAATAGCTACCGGCTCCTCCTCATAAGACAAGTCCTTATCCAACTGGATAGTGCTGAAATCTAACACGTGGAATGGATCGCCGTGATACTTCCGAAGCATGAACACATGAAACACTGGATGCAAGACTGACAAGCTCGGCGGCAATGCAAGTCTATAAGCCACCTCTCCCACTCGATCAAGAATCTCAAACGAGCCAATGAACCTAGGGCTAAGCTTGCCCTTCTTCCCAAATCTCATCACGCCCTTCATAGGCGACAGTCAAATCAATACTTGCTCACCGACCATGAATGCCAAATCACGAACCTTGCGATCGGCATAACTCTTTTGCCTGGACTGAGCTGTAGGAAACCTACCCTGAATGATCCTGACCTTGTCCAAGGCATCCTGAACCAGATCCGTACCCAACAACCGAGCCTCTCCCGGCTCAAACCATCCAACTGGAGACCGACATCGTCTACCATACAAAGCCTCATACGGAGCCATCTGAATACTCGACTGGTAGCTGTTGTTGTAGGCAAACTCTGCTAAAGGAAAAAACTGATCCCACGGGCCTCCAAAGTCAATAACACAAGCTCAGAGCATATCCTCCAAAATCTGAATTGTCCGCTCGGACTGCCCGTCCGTCTGAGGATGAAATGTTGTGCTCAACTCAACCTGCGTGCCCAACTCTCACTGAACTGCCTTCCAGAAGCGTGAGGTAAACTGTGCACCTCGGTCCAAAATGCTAGACACGGGCACACCATGAAGGCGAACAATCTCCCGGATATGGATCTCAGCTAACCTTTCAGAAGAATAGGAGACTGCCATAGGAATGAAATGCGCTGACTTAGTCAACCTATCAACAATAACCCATACTACATCGAACTTCCTGCGAGTCTGTGGGAGTCCAATAACGAAATCCATAGTGATCCGCTCCCACTTCCACTCGGGAAGCTCAATCCTCTGAAATGAACCACCGGGCCTCTGATGCTCGTACTTAACCTGCTGACAATTAAAACACCGAGCCACATATGCAACGATATTCTTCTTCATTCTCCGTCACTAATAATGTTGCCGCAAATCCTGATACATCTTTGCGGCGCCCGGATGAATAGAGTACCAGGAGCTATGGGCCTCCTCTAAAATCAACTCTTGGAGCCCATCCACATTAGGAACACAAACTCAACCCTGCAATCTCAAAACTCCATCATCACCTATGGTAACCTTCTCGACACCTCCGCACTGCACCGTGTCTCTAAGGACACACAAATGGGGATCATCATACTGCCGATCACAGATACGCTCCAATAAAGAAGAATGAGCAATCGTGCAAGCTAACACACAACTGGGCTCAGAAACATCCAACCTCACGAACTGGTTGGCCAAAGCATGAACATCCAAAGCAAGCGGTCTCTCACCGACCGGAATATAAGCAAGACTGCCCATACAGGCTGACTTCCTACTCAAAGCATCGACTACCAAATTGGCCTTTCCCAGATGATATAAGATGGTGATATCATAGTCCTTTAACAACTTCAACCACCTCCTCTGCCTCAAATTTAACTCCTTTTGCTTGAACAAATACTAAAGACTCTTGTGATCCGTGAACACCTCACATGCCACGCCATACAGATAATGCCTCCAAATATTTAACGCGTGAATAATGGTTGCCAACTCCAAGTCATGAACCGGATAGTTCTTCTTATGAATCTTCAACTGCCGTGAAACATAGGCAATGACCTTTCCATCCTGCATCAATACCGCACCAAGTCCAATGCGAGATGCATCACAATAGACGGTATAAGGCCCTGAGCCTGTGGGCAAAACCAACACTAGTGCCGTAGTCAGAGCCGTCTTGAGCTTCTGGAAGCTCGCCTCACACTCATCCGACCATCTGAACTGGGCACCCCTCTGGGTCAACCTGGTCATCGGGGCTGCGATAGATGAGAACCCCTCTACGAACCAATGCTAGTAGCCTGCCAATACCAAGAAACTTTGAATCTCTGTAGCTAATGCTGGTCTAGGCCAGTTCTTGACTGCCTCAATCTTCTTCGGATCAACCTGAATACCCTCTGCTGGTACAACATGACCCAGAAATGCAACTAAACTCAACCAGAACTCGCACTTCGAGAATTTAGCATATAACTGACTATCCTTCAAGGTCTGAAGAACCACTCTAAGATGCTGCTCGTGCTCCTCTCAACTACGGGAATATATCAAAATATCATTAATGAAGACTATCACGAACGAATTCAAGTAAGGCCTGAACACTCAGTTCATCAAATCCATAAAAGCTGCTGGGCCATTTGTCAACCCAAATGACATCACCAAGAACTCATAATGCCCGTACCGAGTACGGAAAGCTGTCTTAGGGATATTGGATGCCCTAATCCTCAACTGATGGTAGCCAGATCTCAAGTCAATCTTCGAAAATACCTTGGCACCCTGGAGATTATCAAACAAATCATCAATCCTCGGCAATGGATACTAATTCTTGATTGTAACCTTGTTCAGCTGCCGGTAATCAATCCACATTCTCATTGATCCGTCCTTCTTCATAACAAACAACATCAGCTCACCCCAAGGAGAAACACTCGGCCTAATGAAACCCTTCTCAAGCAAGTCTTGTAATTGCTCCTTTAACTCTTTCAACTCAAGCGGGGCCATACGATACGACGAGATAGAAATGGGCTACGTGCCCGGAGCCAAGTCAATGAAAAAGTCAATATCCCTATCGGGACCCGGCAGGTCTGAAGGAAAAAGCTCAGGAAACTCACGAACAATGGGCATAGAATCAATAGAAGGAACCTCAGCACTAGAATCACGAACATATGCTAAATAGGCCAAACACCCCTTCTCGACCATACGCCGAGCATTCACATAAGAGATCACACTATGGGTAGAATAACCAGGAGTCCCTCTCCACTCTAACCGAGGTAAACCCGACAAGGCTAAGGTCACAGTCTTGGCATGACAATCGAAGATAGCGTGGTAAGGTGATAACCAGTCCATCCCCAATATGACATCGAAATCAACCATGTCAGGAAGAAGCAAATATACATGAGTCTCAAGACCCCCAATCACAACTATACATGAACTATGAACTCGATCTACCACAATAGAATCACCCACCAGTGTAGACACATAAATAGGAGTGTCACAATCGAAACGGGATTTGTTTATTTATTTCAGAGTCGCCACTTGGGAGATTTAGGGTGTCCCAAGTCACCAATTTTAATCCCGAATCGAGGAAAAGAATGACCCCATATTACAGTCTGCGCACCAGAAATCCGGATAAGGAATTTTGTTAACCCGGGAGAAGGTGTTAGGCATTCCCGAGTTCCGTGGTTCTAGCACGGTCGCTCAACTGTTATATTCGGCTTGATTATCTGATTTTATACAAATATGAACTTATGTGCAAAATTTTATCTTTTTACCGCTTTCTTACTTATTGTTATTATTTTACGAGAATTGCAACGTCGTGGAAACATATCTCGAACCACGTTACATCAATGCACCCGTAGTTGTTTGGCATATCTCGACTCGGTTGAGATTTGGATTTGGGTCACATAAATGTGCACCCGAGTTAAGGAAAATAAATTATTAAAGGCGCGCCTAAAGCAACTAGCGTCTTGTTATTTTGGGGAAGGCCGTAAAATTCGCTAAACGGCCTGTCCTCGAATTCTAAGTATTTTAATATATACATTTAGAGGGCCCCGCAGCTTGTGCATTTTTTGTTTGTCGAGGCTCGTCTCATTCATTATTAAAAAGAATTTGCAACGTCATGGAAATGCATCTCAGACCACGTCACAATCAATGTACCCGTGATTAGAGACACATTTCGATTTCGTTGAGATTTGGATTTGGGTCACATAAATGTGCACCCGAGTTTAAGGAGATAACATTATTAAATACGCGCCTAAAGCGACTAGCGTATTATTATTTTGGGTAGGGCCGTGAAATTTGCTAAACGGCCCTTCCCGACTAAAAACAATTCTTAAACCTTTACTGAGGGTCCTGCAAATTTTTTTTTTATTTTTTTATTTGACGAAGCTCGTCTCACTTATTTATTTATTTATTTTTAAAAGGAAAGTAACTACATTTCTATTTTTATTTGTCTCTAAATAAAGAAAAATCCTAGTTAATTACATGCTAAAAAAAACCGTAACTTATTTAATTAATAGATTACAACAGATGCTAACGAAAATTATACTTGAACTTGTAAAAATGAAAAATTGTTTCGCGCCTTATTCCATAAGCTAATATTACTAAAAATGGAATTATGTATATAAAAAACGTACAAGATTGACTAACGTTACTACAATTAGCCATTTTTAACTGTGGTGAGGTTAACTAAATGATCAAAGCTATAGACTAATTCATTAACCCTAATGGATTCGCAATTTAACTATACTTTATTGAAACTACTCTACATTAGTGTAAGTATACTTAATTATTAATACATAAAATTATCGACTACGACCTTTATTTATTTATTTATTTATTTACTTTTATTATTATTATTGGAGCTATAATGTTGACACTACCCAACCACCTTATTTTTACATTTTTATCAAGTCCACAATCTATCTATGTGAGATTATTTGTAACATGAATTAATGCCAATACTGATGAGAGTATAATCACTTAAGAGGACTAATGGAAATTAGTTTTAACCATCTAAACGAAATACTAATTGGGTTTTGACTAAGTACTCTATCTCATTTATGGACTACTTGAATATATGCATGGAAACAAACAACTAACTAGAGATATGCTACTTATCATGATTTACCCCATTAATCTAATAAAATTGAAAGGTTCATGTTATATCAGCGCATGACCATTTATACGATTCCTTCTCTTTTCAATCCAATTATACAAAAAAATAAAAAAATAAAAAATAAAACAGTTCATAAAAAAACTAAATAGACCAGATTGTCTACTATCTGCTTTATTGAAGCGGTTCGATTTTATTGCTGCATTTCAACTTCAAAGCTTTATCACTACAAGATTCGAATGTGTACCTGGAATTCGAACTACAAATAGAGAAAAGAGGTCAGGAGCAACAATGTACAGCAGTAGCACAGCAACAGAATCCCACAGCAAATAACAACAACAAAACAGCAATAACCAATGTAACAATGGTCAGAACCAAACTGAAAACCCCAGAAAGCTTGACTGAAAATCAGTAGTACTAAACGCAATCCAACAGATGGCAGTAACAAAGTTCTGATTTCAGCAGTAAAGAAAAGAACCTCACTTTCAGTTTTTAGCTCTCAAAGACTGATTTTTAGTTCTGAAAAATTAGCCTATCTCTCACTTTTAAGTTCTGAAAATTTCTGTTCTCTCAACTTCCAGTCTCAATCCCTTTTTTTTCAGTCCTCCTTCTCTATATCAACTCCCCTTATTTATAGGCTAGAACTAAACATTATTTATTCAAAGCTTTTCACTTTCAGCCTGTATATTCCCTCTCATGTGCATCTATACACTTTTATCATTAATCTCATGCTTATTTTCTGATTTTCCACCCTTAAAGATACCAGACAGGGTGTATTCTGCACTACTAATTCTCTTTTCATTAAATAATTCATTAATTATACACTGAATATTAACTGGCAGGCTACTAACACTAATCATTTTAAATCTTTTAACACCCAAAAATATCCCTGAAAAATCCCCTATTATTATTGCCTTGCCCTCACTCTTAGCAATATGTATTTAAACCTCTCTGATTTTCAACTACACCAAATCACTACACAACTACAACCAATCCTTAAGTCAAATTCACACAAAAGATTCAAGCATCAAAACAGACCAACAAAGTGTTTCATGCTGCATTCGTCCAAACAAAGCAGTCACAAACTAACTATTCGACGAAGTCGTTCAAATCGAATGTAGCTTATAACTCAAACAAACAGAAGAAAAACCTTGACCAAATAAAAAGGTCTTGAAGAAGAAGGAGAATTAATGAACAAAACAAGATTACAAAAATAACACTTTAAACAACGAATCAATAATCCGAAAAATAGAATGAACCAAACAAGATTACAAACAACACTTAAAACCAAAAACCATAACAGAAAATAAATCAAATGAATTAAATAATCTTGAAAGAAAAATCTGACACTTGAACGAACCCAAGTCGAACTCGGAGTTGAACATATTGGAGGTCGAACGGACTGTTTGGTTCACTGCTGTGCACGAGGAAGCGACAGGGAGGCTGGTTATGGTCGTTTTGACATGAAAGAGGAGGAGACCATGGGCTATGGCGTGAGGGTTTTCTTCAGTTTTCCTCTTCTTCAAAATGAAGAAGAAGATGAACAGTAGCTTTTTTTTTCTTTCTCCTCTCAATTTTTTCACGTTTTGTCCCATTTTTTCTTTTCTCAAAATTTTTGCTTTTAAAAATTCTTTCAATCCCTTCCCTTCTCACGTTTTGTCCGCCCCCTTTTCAAACTTTTTCAATCCCTTTTTTTTGCTTTTAAAATTCTTTCCATCCCCCCTTTTGTCTTTTTCCTCCCCCCTTTTCACGTTTTGTCCCCTCCTTTTTCAAACTTTTCAACTTTCTCTTTTCTCTTTTCCAAAATTTTGCTTTTTTTTAAATTTTTTTCCAAATCCCCCTTTTCAAATCCCCATCCGTGTATTTTGTAGCTTGCAAAGAACATGGACCCCATGTGTATAGGGGTCCAAGACTTGTGTCCCCCATGCATGGTGGGGTTCCCCGTGTGTGGTGTTCCGTCTGTGTTCCCCACGCGTGTCCCCCATGTGTGGTAGACTCGAATCATTATAGGTCAGATCCGAAAATTAGGCCTAAAAACGGGTAGTTTGAACCCAAATATTATTCTTTTGCCCGGACCCGAGAATAAAACACGATGTTATTCAATTAATCCTATGCAAGCAAAATAACTACCAAAATAAGACTAACATTTAAAACAAAAAAATTTCTTTTTTCTTTTTTTTTATAGTATTTTTTCAAGATTAAAATAGCTACAAAGCATAAATAAAACTATTTTTTGTCATTTTCGTTTTTATATAAAGATAAAATATAAAGTACTTTTATTTTTGTATTTTTCAAGATTAAAATGGCTACAAAATGTTAATAACTTTTTTTTTGTAATTTTCGAAATTATACAACGATAAAAATATAAAGTACCATTTCTATATTTTTAAGTTTAAAATGACTGCAAAACATTAATAAAACTACATTTTTTTATAATTTTCGAAATTATATAAAGTATAAAAAATAAGGTACTATTTTTGTATTTTTTCAAGTTTATGAGAAATACATAAGCTAAAATTTACATATATAGTTTTTTTGTAATTTTTTTTTGCGATGAAATAAGGTAAAATAGTCAAAATAGCTATATTAGACTCAATTCAAATATTAACGTTTTGTACCCCTCTTTTCTTTCTTTTTTTATTTTTATTTTTTTTGATAAAACTAAAATTCTAAATTGAGCTACAAACTAAATTAACTCCAAAACTACTAATTAAACTCCTAACAAAAATTATCATACACAATTAAACACCAATTAAAATAAAAATTGCATAATTTGACATTAAATGCTAACAATGCAAAATATTCCTATTTTTGTGACTTTCATTTTTTTTATAAAACAAACTTAATTAAATACTAAATGAAAAATGTGATATATTTTATATTTTTATTAATTAAAACAAATAAACATGCACTCATAAAAATACAAATAATTATACAAAAATACCACAAAAATAACAAAATTTGCACACAAAGAAAAAACTGTTTTATTTTGAAGTTTTTTGGGAGTAATTCTTTCATAGGGCAAAAATCACGTGCTAACAGCTGCCCCTCTTTGCCCGAAGACACGAAGAGTTTTCGTGCAAAGATAAAGTGAGCGATTTTTTCCCATCCGAGTACTCCGTGTGAAGCATTTTTTTTTTAAAAAAAAAGATTTAACCGAACCTTTGCTTCAAAGGTTTCCTACATATCCCTGGCTATAGGGGAATCAAGTTAATGTAGTTCGGGAAGTTTTGGTAGCTGGGACTACCGTGGGACTGCAATGTTACTTGCTGTTGCATGCTATTACCACTGCTTACCGATCTCCTTGTTACATCGTGCTTAAAAGAAAACAAGAAACTAGGCTAGACTGCAATTTGTTCTTGTTGCCTTGCTTTCTTGTCGGCTTGTGTTTCCTCCGGTGCCTTTTTTTTCCATGAATTTCTGGCCCTTTGCTTTTCTGAATACCAGTTTTCATCATTTTGCTCGGTCCGCTAGGGATATGGCTTCCTTCATTATGCTTTTTGGCGGTTCCTCTGGGGATACGGCTCTCTTCATCAGATCTGTTATGCTGGGCATAATTTAATGTTCACAAGCCGCTTCTTTCAAGACGCGTCTTTTCTTCCATTTGACTCATGCGCTTGAACTTGTGCTGGGACCTCTTGTTGCAACCTTATGCTTTTCGGTGTTGGGGATTTTTATTGTTTCCTGCTGGGGATTCCTGTTGTAACCTTCTACCTTCTGGTGGGTTACTGATTTCAAGATCTGCAGTACAAGACTCAAAAGTATTCCTCTCGTTATACAGGTGGGCTCCTGAATGCAAAAATATGAAATGTATGCCCGCATTATACTGGTGGGCGACCTAGAACAAAAATGAAAAGACAGAAATGTATTCCCGCATTATACTGGTGGGCGACCTAGAACAGAAATGAAAAGACAGAAATGTATTCCCGCATTATACTGTTGGGCGACCTAGAACAGAAATGTATTCCCGCATTATACTGGTGGGCGACCTAGAACAGAAATGTATTCCCGCATTATACTGGTGGGCGACCTAGAATAGAAAATGTATTCCCGCATTATACTGGTGGGCGACCTAGAATTTGAAATGAAAAGATAGAAATGTATTCCCGCATTATACTGGTGGGTGACCTAGAACAGAAATGTATTCCCGCATTATACTGGTGGGCGACCTAGAACAGAAATGTATTCCCGCATTATATTGGTGGGCAACCTAGAACATAAATGTATTCCCGCATTATATTGGTGGGCGACCTAGAACATAATGTATTCCCGCATTATACTGGTGGGCGACCTAGAACATAAATGTATTCCCGCATTATACTGGTGGGTGACCTAGAATTTGAAATGCATTCCCGCATTATACTGGTGGGCGACCTAGAACATAAATATATTCCCGCATTATACTGGTGGGCAACCTAGAACATAAATGTATTCCCGCATTATACTGGTGGGTGACCTAAAACATAAATGTATTCCCGCATTATACTGGTGGGCGACCTAGAACATAATATATTCCTGCATTATACTGGTGGGCGACCTAGAACATAAATGTATTCCCGCATTATACTGGTTGGTGACCTAGAATTTGAAATGTATTCCCGCATTATACTGGTGGGCGACCTAGAACATAAATGTATTCCCGCATTATACTGGTGGGCAACCTAGAACATAAATGTATTCCCGCATTATACTGGTGGGTGACCTAGAACAGAAATGTATTCCCGCATTATACTGGTGGGCGACCTAGAACAGAAAATGTATTCCCGCATTATACTGGTAGGCGACCTAGAACAGAAATGTATTCCAATTTGTTTCCTCGTTCCTCCGAGAAAATGTTTTGACAACGGCAGAAAATTTTCTGCCCTGGTTTTGGTGATTTCCCTGGCATCGCGTCCTGCTGCCATCATCAACCTTTATTTTCCTGCAACAGACAAAAGGATTTAGTTAGTTTTAATAAGGGTGGGCAGCGGTGTCCCTCCCGCTGGGGGATGATTTTTTCCTTTCTTTTCCTTGCTCTGTGCTCCCAACTGGTTGGCGGATAAAGTCGCTTGCTGGGGATGGTTTTTTTTTCTTTTCTTTTCCTGCTTTCTCTTTACAGAACAAATTGTGGGAGTCTGCTTCCCTCCCGAAATCGCAAGGCATAGAACTTCATTGCCCGGGGATAACCTTTAGGACTGTTAGGGTTATCTTGCATCAGATTAATTTCCCTTTCCCGTGGAGTCTGACCACTCCGGACTTGGGTCCGTGATTCATCGACATTCTACGGGGAACCTTCTCGGAACTTGGTCCACAGGTCCTTCACCCGTCATTTTCCACTCTCTTTACGTCACCCTTAACTTTCTACGCAATTCGTCCTTTGACTTTGCAACCGACGCCTTTTGTCTTATTCTCGGCTTTTGGCCTATCCCTTTTGCATTTTGCTTTTGTATCCCTTCGGCCTCTGGTAGTAAACTTTGAAAAATCCTTTTCAAAACGAATTTTTAGAAAGGAAAGAAAAAGATAGAAAAGGAGAAAAATCTTCCTGAACCAATACTTGGCGGAAAAAGGAAAAGAGAAAGAAACTTATCTGGATGACCTGACTGGTCCTTATGATCATGACGTGCAACATAGATTCCCGACCCAGTCTATTTGTATCAATCAACTTGCCTGATGACCTTACTTGCTGGGGATAAATGGGTGTCCATTTCTTTGCGAACGCGGACCCTTTTTGTTGATCTGTCTTGTCGCCTCATAGTGCCCTTCGAGGGGTTTTCACTAATGAGACTCTCTCTTTTCTCTCAGCTCCCGGCGCCTTATGGTGCCTGTGAAGGTTTTCACTGATAAGACTCTCATTTTATATCTCTCATCTTTCGTAGCCTTGTGGTGCCTGCGAAGGTTTTCACCGCCAAGACTCTCTCATTTTATTTCTTCAGCGGAGCATTGGAGTGCTGTCGATATGACCCTCTCTTCTGGAGATTCCTTTGGACTATCAATTCATTTTCAATTTTATGATCCTCTTCTTCGCCGGGGATCAGTGTATTATTCTCGGCTTTATTTGCCTGACTTGGCACCTCTTGGATATTGATCGGGAGGTCTTTTGGACGTCGATGTTGGTTTTGGTGTGGGGCTAAAAGAAAGGCTATCAAAAAATGAAATAACTTTGATGGGTGATCCGCTACAACTTTTGGAATCAAACCTTTGTTGGAACTTTAAAACATAACCTCTGCCCCAGTTTTCTTGCTTGGGGGATTTTATTATTTTTTTACACTATGTTGAGCTACGTGCGTTACGCACACTGTGCCTATTATGCACACTATGTACACTATGCACAATATACACACTATGACCGAGCCGTGAGGCGCCTACGTATCCTCTTTGAGGAATCAGGTCAAACGTAGTTCCCAACGGTTTTGTTTTTTATCTTCTTTTTTTTCATTTTCTTTTACAATTTTTCTTCTTTTTTTTTTCTTTTCATATTTTTTCCATTAGTGACTCCAAAAGAGGGATATGAAAGAATAACTTAAGGCTCAAAAGGGGGAAACAAGGGTAAAAAGTATTTGGATAGAAGAAAGAATTGCCTCCGTCATTTCATTATCCAATAAGTACCAAATACAAACAAACGAACCAATAACTACCATAATCAAAGAAATTACGCATAATATCTTTTGACTGCATCCGAATTGATAGCCATGTCGACATATCTTCCCTCGATATCCGTCAGACACAAGGTGCCATTGGACAACACTCTGGTCACGATATAAGGCCCTTGCCAGTTTGGGGCGAACTTGCCTTTTGCTTCGACTTGATGCGGGAGGATCCGCTTCAATACTTGCTGCCCTACTTCAAACTTCCTGGGGCGTACTTTCTTATTGTATGCTCTTGCCATTCTCTTCTGATATAGCTGACCATGGCACACTGCTGCCAATCTTTTCTCGTCTATCAAGCTCAACTGTTCTAGTCGAGCTTTGACCCATTCATCATCATCAATTTCGGCTTCAGCGACAATCCGGAGGGATGGAATTTCGACCTCCGACGGTATTACGGCCTCGGTTCTGTACACCAACAAATAAGGAGTTGCACCTATGGAGGTCCGGACGGTAGTGCGATAACCCAACAAAGCAAAGGGTAATCTCTCGTGCCATTGTTTGGACCCTTCCACCATCTTCCGCAGTATCTTTTTGATGTTCTTATTGGTTGCTTCGACCGCTCCATTCGCCTTGGGACGATATGGGGTGGAATTGCGGTGTGTAATCTTGAATTGTTGGCATACCTCTCTCATCAGGCTACTGTTAAGATTTGCACCGTTGTCCGTGATGATTACTTTTGGGATCCCAAATCTACAGATGATATGGGAGTGAACAAAATCCACCATTGACTTTTTAGTCACCGATTTGAAGGTTTTAGCCTCGACCCATTTGGTGAAGTAATCAATGGTCACCAGAATGAACCTATGGCCGTTGGATGCTGCCGGTTCGATAGGCCCAATGACATCCATGCCCCATGCAACAAACGGCCAGGGTGCTGACATCGTATGTAACTCTGTTGGCGGAGAATGAATCAGATCTCCATGTATCTGACACTGATGGCATTTTCTCATGAAAAAGATACAGTCCTGCTCCAATGTAAGCCAATAATACCCTGCTCGAATGATCTTCCTTGCCAATACATATCCGCTCATATGTGGCCCGCAAACTCCAGCATGTACCTCTGCCATGACCGTCGTGGCTTGACCGGCGTCTATGCATCTTAACAATCCCAAATCCGGAGTTCTTCTGTACAAAACTCCTCCGCTGAGGAAGAAACCATTCGACAAATGCCGAAGGGCTCTTTTTTGGTCTCCAGTGGCCTGTTCCGGATATATCCCCATTCTGAGGTACTCCTTGATATCATGAAACCAGGGCTCGCCATCTGCTTCCTCTTCCACCGCGTTGCAATAAGCGTGCTGATCACGAACCTGGATGTGCAGAGGGTCAACATACATTTTGTCAGGGTGGTGCAACATTGATGCTAAGGTGGCCAATGCATCCGCAACCTCGTTATGAACTCTCGGGATATGCTTGAATTTCACCGATCGAAATCGCTTGCTCAGATCGTGCAAGCATTGTCGATATGGTATAAGTTTCAAATCCCGTGTTTCCCATTCACCCTGAATCTGATGTACCAAGAGGTCCGAGTCTCCCAAGACCAAAACGTCTTGGACATCCATGTCCGCAGCTAATTGCAGACCCAAAATGCAAGCTTCATACTCGGCCATATTATTGGTGCAGTAGAAGCGTAGTTGAGCCGTAACAGGATAATGGCGTCCTGTTTCAGAAATGAGTACTGCTCCTATTCCAACCCCTTTCGCGTTCGCGGCTCCATCGAAGAAAAGCTTCCAACCCGGTTCCTCGGGTAACTCCAGCTCACTTGTATGCATCACTTCTTCGTCGGGAAAATACGTTCTTAAAGGCTCGTATTTTTCATCAACGGGATTCTCTGCCAAATAGTCGGCCAACGCTTGGGCTTTCATGGCTGTCCTCGTCACATAGATGATATCAAACTCTGTGAGTAGAATTTGCCATTTTGCCAACCTTCCTGTGGGCATAGGTTTCTGAAAGATATACTTTAATGGGTCCAAACGGGATATGAGATAAGTGGTATACGAGGACAGGTAGTGTTTCAACTTCTGAGCCACCCAAGTTAGGGCGCAACATGTTTTCTCGAGTTGAGTGTACTTGACCTCATATACTGTGAACTTCTTGCTAAGATAGTAAATGGTCTGCTCTTTCCTTCCTGTGTCATCATGTTGCCCCAGTACACAACCAAATAAATTTTCCAAGACCGTCAGATAAAGAATTAAGGGCTTCCCTGGCTTAGGCGGAACCAACACAGGTGGATTAGACAGATACCCTTTGATTTGGTCGAAAGCCTCTTGACACTCTGCCGTCCAACTTACCGCAGCATCCTTTTTCAATAGCCGAAATATGGGCTCGCAAGTTGCTGTGAGTTGAGCGATGAACCTGCTGATGTAATTGAGTCTACCCAACAGACTCATTACCTCTGTTTTGTTCTTTGGCGGTGGCAAATCTCGGATGGATTTGATCTTGGATGGATCTAACTCAATACCCCGTCGACTGACGATGAATCCTAACAGCTTTCCTGATGGAACCCCGAATGCGCATTTGGCCGGGTTGAGCTTGATATCATACCTTCGGCGGAGTCTTTGGAAGAATCTCCTTAGGTCTGCTACATGGTCTTCCTGACGCCAAGACTTTATGATCACATCATCTACGTACACCTCAATTTCTTTGTGTATCATGTCATGAAACACAGTAGTCATTGCTCGCATGTACGTTGCCCCGACATTCTTCAATCCGAACGGCATTACCCGATAGCAGTAAGTTCCCCATGGTGTAATAAAAGTTGTCTTTTCAGCATCTTCCTCGTCCATCAGGATCTGATGATAACCTGCATAGCAATCCACAAAGGATCCGATCTCGCGCCCAGCGCAATTATCGATCAGGATATGGATGTTGGGCAATGGAAAATTGTCCTTGGGACTTGCTTTGTTGAGGTTGCGGTAGTCGACGCACACCCTGATTTTCCCATCCTTCTTTGGAACTGGTACCACATTGGCCAACCACTCGGGATATCGAGTGACCCGAATGACCTTCGCCTGCAGCTGCTTAATCACCTCTTCTTTGATCTTTACACTCATTTCTGTTTTAAATTTCCTTAGCTTTTGCTTGACCGGAGGGTATGCCGGGTCAGTGGGCAATTTGTGAACCACTAAATTGGTGCTTAATCCCAGCATATCATCATATGACCATGCAAAAACATCTTTGAATTCCACGAGGGTTTTGATCAATTCTTCCCTGACATTTGACTCAATGTCGATGCTGATTTTGGTTTCTCTGACATTATCAGCGTCTCCTAGATTCACAGCCTCAGTGTCATTTAGGTTAGGCTTGGGTTTCTCTTCAAATTGGCACAGTTCTCGGTTTATCTCTTCGAAGACTTTATCTTCGTCATATTCAGATTCATCGTCATAAACGACCTCTTGTATCATTAAGTCGGATTCAGATTGATTTATTAGACTAGGTTGAAGATCTGCTGTGCATGCCATGTCATTAGAACCGGTAAAAAGAGAACTGTTCAGAAAGAAAAAGAACAAAACAAAATTAAAACGAGACAAAAGAAGAGAACTTTATTAAACTTGCGGGATAAAAGGGTTCACACTTTTACAAAACAAAAATAAAAATTTGGATTACACCCTGGAATAATCCGAACAAAACAAAAAACATAAATCAAAGCCTACTACCAAGACTCCCCTCGGACAGGAAGAGGAGTAATCGTCCAATTGTTGGTCTTGGCCTCAGGCCCCACAAATTGTATCTCCGCTCTGCTGGAACTCCATCCAGCTTCTACCATACTGACATCCGTGAATAGCCTCTCGAAACTCTGATTCAGGTCCCCATCCATACCAATCAATGGTCCTAGAATCTTTGGGACTGGTGGCCCCTTGGCGCTTGCTCTGACAAAAGATCTTGAGAGACGTGGCACAGGCTTGGGCAGAAACCAAACTTTCTTCTTCATTTTTCGCGCTTGCTTCCTATCTGCCGCGGTTGGTTTGAACCCCAAACCGAAGTTTTCCAAGTTCTTGGGCAGGGAGACAGGTTGGACAATCCCCTGAAGCTCAACTCCCAGGCCTTTTCCCGGCACAAACCCGTTGCCCAGCATTTCCGAGACCATCATGATTGTTGCGGAAGCTACCCTAGGGTACTGAAGGATATCACCCTCAGAAATCTTGTTTGCCAACATTGTATCGAAAATCTGGTAGACCCAAGGACCTTTGTCATCATCAGTCTCTATGAATGGCACAATGGCGCTACCCATGGTGCATGACGTGTCCTCGCCGTGTAGTACGACCTCTTGTCTATCCCACTCGAACTTGACCATCTGATGTAGGGTGGAAGGCACTGCTTTGGCTGCGTGGATCCATGGTCGTCCTAGCATCATGTTATAAGATACTGTGGCTTCTAATACCTGGAATTCCATGGTAAACTGGACCGGACCGATTGTCAATTCAAGCACAACATCCCCCACAGTGGCTGTTCCATTTCCATCAAATCCCCGGACACAGATACTATTCTTGTGGATTCTTCCGTGGTCGATCTTTAACTGGTTCAGAGTGGATAATGGAAAAATATTGGCACTTGAACCGTTATCCACCAATACCCGAGCAACTACCGAGTTTTCACATTTGACAGTTAGGTAGAGAGCTTTATTGTGCTCCGTACCTTCCACTGGCATATCATCATCTGAGAATGTTACCCTGTTCACCTCGAAAATCTTGTTGGCAATGGTTTCCAGGTGGTTTACAGAAATCTCGTTGGGCACGTGAGCTTCGTTCAATATCTTCATCAGGGCCCGACGATGCTCCTCAGAATGGATCAGTAATGATAGCAGCGAGATCTGTGCTGGTGTTTTCCTCAGCTGTTCGACCACGGAGTAGTCCTGCACTTTCATCTTCCTCAAGAACTCCTCAGCCTCTTCTTCGGACATAGGTTTCTTAGTTGTAGCGGGGTTGGTTCTTCTCAGCTCCACCAGAACAAAACACCGACCTGATCGAGTTAGCCCTTGCGCTTCACAACTAACTTCCTCCACTTGTTTTCCTTTGTACATCACCACTGCCTTCTCGTATTTCCAAGGCACAGCCTTGCTATCAATCATCGACAGCTGAACTACAGGCTTTATGGTGACCAGTTCCCTGTATACCCCTTTCAACACAACTGCAGGTGTGGGCGGAGTCCCTGATATTACCAACTTGTTTGGCTCGAGTTTGCTTGTTATGGCGGACGGGCTCTTTCCCAATATCACTATCGGCTTGACGCCTTCTCCCTGGGACTGTACCCCCGTTCCTCCACTGGTCGGTCCTTCTTTCGGAGCGGCCTGGATCATCATCACTGTTTGTAAGAGTTTTCTCAACTCTCCTCCCTCATACACCAACTCAATCATGTGAGTCTCGTGGTGCGCTGGCAGTGGGTTCTGGTTGATGTTGGGAGCCTCTGGTGTCTGGACCTCGATCTTACTGGTATCAATAAGATCCTGTATGGCATGCCTCAATTTCCAACACTTTTCGGTATCATGCCCCAGCATCCCTGAGCAGTACTCACAACTTATTGATTGGTCCAAATTCTGGGGTGGGGGATTTGGTTCTCGAGTCTGGACAGGACTAACCAAACCCAATTGCCTCAATTTGTGGAACAAAGCGGTGTAGGTTTCTCCCAACTCCATGAAAGTTCTGTGTTTCCGCAGCCTGTCATTCCTAGCATCCAGATTTCCCCGAAAACCTGCCCCTGGAGGGTTTCAATATGCCCTCGGTGGAGGATAGATGTTTTGTGGTGGTGCATATGCGTTTTGGAGAGCCGGCGCGCGCCATTGCGGGCGAACCGGAGGCTGAGTGTATGTCTGGGCTTGGTGTATGGAGAAATGTGGTTCTCGAGGTGGATAGTAGTGCTGTGGTGGGTTGTATGGGTAGTTTGGCCTGTGGGTCCTGGGTTGGTTGTAGTGGGATTTGCCAGTCCGGGCCCAACTGCTTGCCTCAATCGTGGCAATTTCTTCTTTCTTCCTTCTTCCCAGCGCACCTCCCGTGCCGCTCTGAATAGCCTGGGTCGTGGCCTTGAGCGCCGAGTAATTCAGGATTTTATCAGACCTCAGACCCTCTTCTATCATGACCCCTATCTTCACTACCTCGTTGAAAGATTTTCCAACCATCTCACCAAGTGACCAAAGTAGGTTGGATCTAGTGTTTGCAAGAAGTAGTCGACCATCTCTCCCTCTCTCATGGGAGGATCGACTCTGGCCGTTTGCTCTCTCCAGCGGAACCCGTACTCACGAAAACTTTCTTCGGGCTTCTTCCCGGTCCTCAACAATGTGAGACGGTCAGGGACTATCTCGAGATTGTATTGGAAATAACCTACGAAAACCTGCGCCAGATCATCCCAAGTGTACCATCTGCTGGAATCCTGCCTGGTATACCATTCTAGTGCCGATCCACTTAGACTTTGGCCGAAATAAGCTATCAACAGCTCATCCTTGCCGCCTACCCCTCTCATTTTGCTACAGAATCCCCGCAAATGCGCCATGGGATCACCGTGCCCTTCATATAGATCAAACTTAGGAATCTTGAAACCAGCCGGGAGTTGGACATTCGGGAAAGGGCATAGTTCTTTGTAGGCCACGCTGACCTGGTTGCCCAATCCGTGCAGGTTCCTGAAGGACTGCTCCAGGCTTTTGAATTTCCTCAATACCCCATCTTGTTCTGGGGCTTTAACCGGCTTTTAAATTTCTACCGGTACCTCCAAATGCGGATTGTAGGCATGTGGTTTCGGGGGCATGGAATGTAGGCTCAGGGGGATAGTATTGCGTATCGGGAGCCTGAAACAATGGCTCGCTGGCCGTTCTCTGCAGGGTGGCTGATGTGGGTCCCACAAAAGTGGGAACATTTGGTGTTGGGAGAGGTTGATGCGGTGGTGGAGCTTGGGAATCGTGGGGGCTTCTTTTTTGATGATAACGGGGATTCGTGAGGCTTGTTGAAGGGTCGGAGGGATGGTATTCCGGCATGTGCCCCAGTGGCTCAGGGCTCTTTTGTGCTTTGGCTAAAGCTAGTTGCATTGCATTCATCTCTAGTCCCATCCTTTCAATCTTTTCCATCGCTTCCTTTAACAACTGGCTCATCGACCTTTCTCTCTCGGTACTATTCTCTGAAGTAGTCATGCTTGTTGCTACTGGTCCTTTGGATCTAGTTTGGTAAGGGTGTGTTGCCAGAATTCTTTAACAACTAACCGTCTGGATTCAGACAACAACAAACTTTGTTAGCGTTAGAGTTTAACAGATTTGATAACAACACATAGAGGATGCAATGCTCCTAGGCAGTTAACCGTTTCTACATGCTTTACTTCAAACAACATGCGTCATCCCGGCTTGCTCATTTGTCCTTTTTAAAGTACTTTGGGAAACCCAGTATTTTATTTTATTTTTGTATTTTCTTTCTCTCCTTTTTACTCTTTCTTTCTTTCTTTATTAAAGGCGGTCGAATATTATGGGGATTGCCTACGTATAACGTCCCCGCGCGAATCAGACAAGGCGTAGTTCTGCCATAAAGTAAAGAAACACAAAATTCTTTTGGAATCATTAAATTAATTCTCAAAATTTTGCTATTACAAATTACTTCAAACAAGGAACAGCAATGGTACAGACTCCACAGTTCTTAACCTGATTTGACTAAAACAAAAGAAAACAACATATGGGAAAGCAACAAAGTCAAATAAATAGGACTCGACCAAAGATTAATTTTCCAACTTAGGGGCCCGCGAGGCATCATTCGGCCTTTCCGCGGCCCTTGGTGTGAGGTCTCTCTGCAAGCTTTTCAACTCGTTCATAATCCGGTGGACGCAGCCCATGATGGAAATAAGGAGGGTCTTCCGAGGTATTTGCTCACATGCTAGGCATTTCATGTAGATGTAATGCCCAATTTCGTCGATCCTTCCTCGAATGTTGTCCCTTTCAACGAACAATTGTTTGATTCGTCGGTTCTTCAATCCCAGTGCCTGAGCATTGTCGGCAAGTCGATACTGGAACAACTCCATTTGTCTTTCCATGCAAGTCATTGCATCGTAACAGTGTCTTCTATCGGCCTGGGCATCTCGTGCTTGTTTGATGATCCGATCATGAAGAGTGGAGTTCGTTTTCCTTAATATCCCGATGCTCATTTCATAGTCCCTTATGACCTGTTGCAGACGCTTCCTCCGGGCCATTGTGCATTTTGCCCATCTGACCTTCATCCTTGCTACGCAAGCTTCTGATTGTTCTAATTTTTCTTGGCTTTGGATGACCTGATTTCTCAAACTTGCTATCAATCTTTCGTCGGAGCAATGCTTCTGTCGGTCGATGTTACTCTTACTGGCTTGGCGAATGCGGGCCTTTAGCGTCTAGTTTTCTTGGGCTAACTTGTTCTTCTCAACCCGCTCGGAGGCAATTTGCACGTTGTTCTCAAATACAAGCCTTTCAACTTGTTGTTTTAGCTTCCCGATTTCAGCCCGGTAGCCTTCCTCTCTTTTTAACCAGCCCCATTGTGCATGTGATGATTCCTCAAAGTCTTGGATGTGAGCTCTCTTAGTTGGTCTCTGGTGCTCAAGCTCTCTTCGGTACCACGTGAGGTATTTTGGCGACACTTCGCCCTTGGCCCTATCTCGTACACAAGTATCTACCTTCAGGGTTTGACATTCATTCCAGATTCGCCGAACGACTGCCTCAGGGAACTGCCCACCAGGCCCGATTTCGATCACCTGACTACTGAGATCCTCTTCTTTTGGGATTATTTGGTATCGTCCCAACTGTCTCAATACTCTGCATGGTGCGTAGGGCTGGATACTTTGGAGACCCATCAACAGTAAATAAGATTTGGTGGCTGACATGTGTATGACTTCCTCTATGGGTAGCCATTCGAATGCCCACTCTATCTGGTTTGCTGAAATAGAGCGCAGTAGCGTGACCCATTCGGCGACCCCTTCCGGCAATCTGAAACCGTCGATCCTGGTGGGAAACTCTTCTATACAAGTCTTTTGTGATGACCCATATTTCAGCAATTGAGGGCGATAACATAGATGCTCTATCATCCACATTTGCAGTAGTATGTTACATCCTTCGAAGAAAACCCCTCCGGTTTTGCAAATAGTGAGTGCGCGGAAAATATCTGCTATTATCATTGGTGCTAGAGTGCTGTTTTCTTGCTTGAGCAAAGTGCTGACGACCCCAGCGATTTGTATGTTAATTTTCCTATCCTTTCTAGGGAACACCAAAAAACCTAGAAAGGCTATCATGAAAGCAATACATCTATGCCATTCCCATTTCAAACGACTTTCCCCACTGCAAATCTTATTCTCGGGATTGTTGAACCCTCCCAGATGACCGTACCTATCGTACAGAAATGCAAAACTACAAAACCCTTTTGATAACTCTGGGTTATGTACCGTTCTGCGGATCTTTACGATGTCCAGGAATTTGTGTATGGTTACGGTCCTTGGTGCAATGAGATACTGCTCTTTCATAGGGATGTTAGGACATCCAATGTACCCTGCCAACTCCTCCAGTGTCGGGGTGAGTTCGAAATCTGAGAAGTGAAATACGTTGTGAGCCGAGTCCCAAAATGAAATTAGAGCCCTGATAACGTCCCCTCGTGGATCGATGTCCAGCAATCCAACCAAATTTCCCAAGTATATTTTGACCGTATCTTGCCCTGATCCTCCCAAGTCGTTCCACCACATGCATAAGCCCAGAGGAACTTTGTTTATAATGGCCTCAGATGAACTCCTACTTGTGCTCATTCTGCACATTTATTAAGGCTATTTTAGATAAGGAATTTTTTTTTTTTTTTTTGACTCCAAACATTTTTTTTGAAAGAAATAATATGTGTATATACATACATGGGTATATATATATATATATATATATATATATATATATATATATATATATATATATATATATAATTATTGGTAAAACAAAATCGGGGAGTTGGACCCGATAAGGGTTGCCTACGTATCCCACATCCGGTGGGAATCAAACCGATGTAGTTCGAGTAAGAAATTTATCACGGTTTTTTCAAAAATATTTGGACACTGCCTTTTAAGCGAGAAATTTTGAAATTCCTTTTTTCATTTTATTTATTTATTTATTTTTCAAAATTCCCGTTACCACCTGCCGGTCAACATGCAAATTTGAAGCAAATTAATGTGATAACAGATAAAATGCCACATAATGGTCTTTTTTTGTTCCAGGTTGCTATTCCTAGACGGGCCCAACCCCTGTGTTGAGCCCCCTAAGTCAAATGCAACGTGATGCAAATAAGCGCTTTCCTACTAGGGATCTGACATGAAGTTATGTTTTACTAAGCTTCAAACTGGGCTTTGTTCTAGACCTGGCTTACACGAGCGGACAACTCGAGTTGAGGAGGGGGCTACGTGCCGGGGACCCGCGGGGTCGTCCGGCTTTGTAACTTATCCGAGCCTCTTTATACTTGGGTATGACACTAACAGAATAGGGAGTCTCGACCAGTGAGCTTCTCCCCGGAGGTAAGAAGAGAAGGGTTTCGGCGCAGTTTATATATACAGTCAAATAATATCAAAGCGGTAACACACATCATTTTGCACATGAATCACATATAAGAATATCAGATAATAAAAAAAGCCAAATAGAACAATTATTCCAAGCTCGAATTTCTAACCCTGAACCAGTGGTTCTGGGTCTTTAGTCCCCAGCGGAGTCGCCAGAGCTGTCACACCTCCTTTTCCGCCCCCGCGAGGGTGCAAGGGAGTTTTTCCAATTAAAGGACAATCGAAACGGGATTTGTTTATTTATTTCAGAGTCGCCACTTGGGAGATTTAGAGTGTCCCAAGTCACCAATTTTAATCCCGAATCGAGGAAAAGAATGACTCCATATTACAGTCTGCACACCAGAAATCCGGATAAGGAATTCTGTTAACCCGGGAGAAGGTGTTAGGCATTCCCGAGTTCCGTGGTTCTAGCACGGTCGCTCAACTGTTATATTCGGCTTGATTATCTGATTTTATACAAATATGAACTTATGTGCAAAATTTTATCTTTTTACCGCTTTCTTACTTATTGTTATTATTTTACGAGAATTGCAACGTCGTGGAAACATATCTCGAACCACGTTACATCAATGCACCCGTAGTTGTTTGGCATATCTCGACTCGGTTGAGATTTGGATTTGGGTCACATAAATGTGCACCCGAGTTAAGGAAAATAAATTATTAAAGGCGCGCCTAAAGCAACTAGCGTCTTGTTATTTTGGGGAAGGCCGTAAAATTCGCTAAACGGCCTGTCCTCGAATTCTAAGTATTTTAATATATACATTTAGAGGGCCCCGCAGCTTGTGCATTTTTTGTTTGTCGAGGCTCGTCTCATTCATTATTAAAAAGAATTTGCAATGTCATGGAAATACATCTCAGACCATGTCACAATCAATGTACCCGTGATTAGAGACACATTTCGATTTCGTTGAGATTTGGATTTGGGTCACATAAATGTGCACCCGAGTTTAAGGAGATAACATTATTAAATACATGCCTAAAGCGACTAGCGTATTATTATTTTGGGTAGGGCCGTGAAATTTGCTAAACGGCCCTTCCCGACTAAAAAAAATTCTTAAACCTTTACTGAGGGTCCTGCAAATTTTTTATTATTATTTTTTTATTTGACGAAGCTCGTCTCACTTATTTATTTATTTATTTTTAAAAGGAAAGTAACTACATTTCTATTTTTATTTGTCTCTAAATAAAGAAAAATCCTAGTTAATTACATGCTAAAAAAACCGTAACTTATTTAATTAATAGATTACAACAGATGCTAACGAAAATTATACTTGAACTTGTAAAAATGAAAAATTGTTTCGCGCCTTATTCCATAAGCTAATATTACTAAAAATGGAATTATGTATATAAAAAACGTACAAGATTGACTAACGTTACTACAATTAGCCATTTTTAACTGTGGTGAGGTTAACTAAATGATCAAAGCTATAGACTAATTCATTAACCCTAATGGATTCGCAATTTAACTATACTTTATTGAAACTACTCTACATTAGTGTAAGTATACTTAATTATTAATACATAAAATTATCGACTACGACCTTTATTTATTTATTTATTTATTTATTTACTTTTATTATTATTATTGGAGCTATAATGTTGACACTACCCAACCACCTTATTTTTACATTTTTATCAAGTCCACAATCTATCTATGTGAGATTATTTGTAACATGAATTAATGCCAATACTGATGAGAGTATAATCACTTAAGAGGACTAATGGAAATTAGTTTTAACCATCTAAACGAAATACTAATTGGGTTTTGACTAAGTACTCTATCTCATTTATGGACTACTTGAATATATGCATGGAAACAAACAACTAACTAGAGATATGCTACTTATCATGATTTACCCCATTAATCTAATAAAATTGAAAGGTTCATGTTATATCAGCGCATGACCATTTATACGATTCCTTCTCTTTTCAATCCAATTATACAAAAAAAATAAAAAAATAAAAAATAAAACAGTTCATAAAAAAACTAAATAGACCAGATTGTCTACTATCTGCTTTATTGAAGCGGTTCGATTTTATTGCTGCATTTCAACTTCAAAGCTTTATCACTACAAGATTCGAATGTGTACCTGGAATTCGAACTACAAATAGAGAAAAGAGGTCAGGAGCAACAATGTACAGCAGTAGCACAGCAACAGAATCCCACAGCAAATAACAGCAACAAAACAGCAATAACCAATGTAACAATGGTCAGAACCAAACTGAAAACCCCAGAAAGCTTGACTGAAAATCAGTAGTACTAAACGCAATCCAACAGATGGCAGTAACAAAGTTCTGATTTCAGCAGTAAAGAAAAGAACCTCACTTTCAGTTTTTAGCTCTCAAAGACTGATTTTTAGTTCTGAAAAATTAGCCTATCTCTCACTTTTAAGTTCTGAAAATTTCTGTTCTCTCAACTTCCAGTCTCAATCCCTTTTTTTCAGTCCTCCTTCTCTATATCAACTCCCCTTATTTATAGGCTAGAACTAAACATTATTTATTCAAAGCTTTCCACTTTCAGCCTGTATATTCCCTCTCATGTGCATCTATACACTTTTATCATTAATCTCATGCTTATTTTCTGATTTTCCACCCTTAAAGATACCAAATAGGGTGTATTCTGCACTACTAATTCCGTTTTCATTAAATAATTCATTAATTATACACTGAATATTAACTGGCAGGCTACTAACACTAATCATTTTAAATCTTTTAACACCCAAAAATATCCCTGAAAAATCCCCTATTATTATTGCCTTGCCCTCACTCTTAGCAATATGTATTTAAACCTCTTTGATTTACAACTACACCAAATCACTACACAACTACAACCAATCCTTAAGTCAAATTCACACAAAAGATTCAAGCATCAAAACAGACCAACAAAGTGATTCATGCTGCATTCGTCCAAACAAAGCAGTCACAAACTAACTATTCGACGAAGTTGTTCAAATCGAATGTAGCTTATAACTCAAACAAACAGAAGAAAAACCTTGACCAAATAAAAAGGTCTTGAAGAAGAAGGAGAATTAATGAACAAAACAAAATTACAAAAATAACACTTTAAACAAAGAATCAATAATTCGAAAAATAGAATGAACCAAACAAGATTACAAACAACACTTAAAACCAAAAACGACGGGGAGGTTGGTTATGGTCGTTTTGACATGAAAGAGGAGGAGACCATGGGCTATGGCGTGAGGGTTTTCTTCAGTTTTCTTCTTCTTCAAAATGAAGAAGAAGATGAACAGTAGCTTTTTTTTTCTTTCTCCTCTCAATTTTTTCACGTTTTGTCCCCTTTTTTCTTTTCTCAAAATTTTTGCTTTTAAAAATTCTTTCAATCCTTTCCCTTCTCACGTTCTGTCCGCCCCCTTTTCAAACTTTTTCAATCCCTTTTTTTTGCTTTTAAAATTCTTTCCATCCCCCCTTTTGTCTTTTTCCTCCCCTCTTTTTTCAAACTTTTCAACTTTCTCTTTTCTCTTTTCCAAAATTTTGCTTTTTTTTAAAATTTTTCCAAATCCCCCTTTTCAAATCCCCATTCGTGTATTTTGTAGCTTGCAAAGAACATGGACCCCACGTATGTAGGGGTCCAAGACTTGTGTCCCCCATGCGTGGTGGGGTTCCCCGTGTGTGGTGTTCCGTCTGTGTTCCCCACGCGTGTCCCCCATGTGTGGTGGACTCGGATCATTATAGGTCAGATCCGAAAATTAGGCCTAAAAACGGGTAGTTTGAACCCAAATATTATTCTTTTGCCCGGACCCGAGAATAAAACACGATGTTATTCAATTAATCCTATGCAAGCAAAATAACTACCAAAATAAGACTAACATTTAAAACAAAACTATTTCTTTTTTCTTTTTTTTTTAGTATTTTTTCAAGATTAAAATAGCTACAAAGCATAAATAAAACTATTTTTTGTCATTTTCGTTTTTATATAAAGATAAAATATAAAGTACTTTTTTTTGTATTTTTCAAGATTAAAATGGCTACAAAACGTTAATAACTTTTTTTTTGTAATTTTCGAAATTATACAACGATAAAAATATAAAGTACCATTTCTATATTTTTAAGTTTAAAATGACTGCAAAACATTAATAAAACTACCTTTTTTTATAATTTTCGAAATTATATAAAGTATAAAAAATAAGGTACTATTTTTGTATTTTTTCAAGTTTATGAGAAATACATAAGCTAAAATTTACATATATAGTTTTTTTGTAATATTTTTTTTTGCGATGAAATAAGGTAAAATAGTCAAAATAGCTATGTTAGATTCAATTCAAATATTAACGTTTTGTAGCCCTCTTTTCTTTTTTTATTTTTATTTTTTTTGATAAAACTAAAATTCTAAATTGAGATACAAACTAAATTAACTCCAAAAATACTAATTAAACTCCTAACAAAAATTGTCATACACAATTAAACACCAATTAAAACAAAAATTGCATAATTTGACATTAAATGCTAACAATGCAAAATATTCTCATTTTTGTGACTTTCATTTTTTTTATAAAACAAACTTAATTAAATACTAAATGAAATATATTTTATATTTTTATTAATTAAAACAAATAAACATGCACTCATAAAAATACAAATAATTATACAAAAATACCACAAAAATAACAAAATTTGCACACAAAGAAAAAACTGTTTTATTTTGAAATTTTTTGGGAGTAATTCTTTCATAGGGAAAAAATCACGTTCTTACAAGGAGCACTCAAAGAATAACTAGGCATGACCAGATACGTTGCAAAATAAGATGACACATACGAGTATGTAGACCCTGGATCAAATAACACTGAGGCATCTCTATCACAAACCAGAACCGTACCTGTAATAATTGCATCGGAAGCCTCAACCTCAGGCCTGGCTGGAAGAGCATAACATTGGGGGTGAGCCCCACCACCCTAAACTACAGCTTTGGGATGGCCTGCTACTGGCTAACCTCCACCTCGAGCGGCCTGAGCTTCACCTCTAATACCTCTACCTCCACCTCTAGCACCTCTACCCCCACCTCTAGCTAGCTGGGCAGGCTGTGGAACACTTGGTGCCTGAACCATAGCACGAGAACCCTGATGTTGAGAGCTACTCGGTGTTCGAGGGCTAAACCTAGCAATGTGACCCATATCACCACAAGTGTAGAAAACCCTCGGCTGTTGAGACTACTGGCCCTGACAACCTAAATGACCACCCGAAAACTCTGAAGCAGCGGTGCACTGATAGGAGCTGGTAGTTCACTATAGGACTGTCACACCTCCTTTTTCCATACCCGCGTGGGTACAAGGGAGTTTTTTCCAATTAAAGGACAATCGAAACGGGATTGGTTTATTTATTTCAGAGTCGCCACTTGGGAGATTTAGGGTGTCCCAAGTCACCAATTTTAATCCCGAATCGAGGAAAATAATGACTCTATATTACAGTCTGCGTACCAGAAATCCGGATAAGGAATTCTGTTAACCCGGGAGAAGGTGTTAGGCATTCCCGAGTTCCGTGGTTCTAGCACGGTCGCTCAACTGTTATATTCGGCTTGATTATCTGATTTTATACAAGTATGAACTTATGTGCAAATTTTAACTTTTAACCGCTTTTATCATTTACTGCTGTTTTTATCAAGAATTGCAACGTTGTGAAAATGTATCTCGAACCGCGTTACAATCAATGTACCCGTGGTCGTCGACACACTTTGACTCCGTTGAGATTTGGATTTGGGTCACATCAATGTGCACCCGAGTTTAAGGAAATTAAATTATTAAAGGCGCGCCTAAAGCGACTAGCGTATTTATTTTGGGTAGGACCGTGGAATTTTACTAAACGGTCCATCCCGAAGTCTAAACAATTTTTAAAGCAAATATTTACTGAGGGCCCCGCAATTTGTATTTTTATTTGGCGAGGCTCATCTCATTCTTATTATTTTTTTTTAAAAAAATGAATTTGCAACGTCATGGACACGCATCTCGAACCACGTCACAATCAATGTACCCGTGATTAGAAACACATTTCGACTCCGTTGAGAATTGGATTTGGGTCACATAAATGTGCACCCGAGTTTAGGGAGATAACGTTATTAAAGGCGCGCCTAAAACAACTAGCGCATTATTATTTTTGGGGAGGGCCGTGAAATTTGCTAAACGACCCGTCCCAGAATCTAAGTATTTAATATATACACTTAGAGGGCCCCGCAATTTGTCCCTTTTATTTGGCGAGGCTCGTCTCATTTTACTTATTGTTTTTTATTATTATTTATTTTTTATTTATTTTATTATTATTATTATTTTTTTTTATATATTTTAAAAGGATGCCATTTTGTGCCTTTAACAATACTAAACCTTATAGCCTATTTACAACTGAAATCTCATAACTCGTTATAATTTTAATAAAAGGAATCTAACAAAATGAGTGTTTTGGAAGTAATAACAACAAGTAATGCTAGTTTTGTCCGAATGATCTAAGCAAGAGAAAAGACGAACAAATTAACGTCAAACTGTGTCATGGAACAACTAACCCTACTTAATTAAATGATATCCAATAAACAAAAATACGAAACACCAAAAATGAACAAAACGCATATGGTGAAAACATAAGCAGAACATTATCACATCAATTTATATATTGCATCTTCGAACATTCAACGTAACATTTCTTTATCTAATGCTTGAAGTTTACTAACCTTTGAACCTCGACAAACTCAGGACGACAAACACGACCCCGACGGAATTCAAACCAGACCTCACTGGACGCGGAACAACAACGAAAACCCCGGAACACACTCGACGAACCGGACCTCGACTCAACTTTTGGACTTTGGACTGGAACTCGACTTCAACTCGACCTTACTGACGGACCTGTTTGGTGGTGTACGCCAGTGGTTTTGGACGATGCTGGGTAGTAGGTGATCGTGGGCTGCTGTTTGACGGACATGCTGAAAACGAACAACAAAGACAATGGCTGCCGCTAGACCAACGTAGCAATGGGGTCTACGATGAAACTAGGAGGAGGAGGGATGGTTGTTCGGAGAGTGGTCGACGGGAAGGTGAGGATGCCGACGCAGCTTCGACGAGCAGCTGGGGACGAGGTGATGGTGTTTGGGCGATGGTCTTTGGACGGTGGTGAGACGGAGGGTCTGGACTGGTTTTTGAGACGGAGAGGGTGGTTGGGTAACGCAGCAGCAGCTGCCGCTGCTTGACCTGGAATGAGGGTGGCGTTGGAGGAGTGGTTTCACGGTGAAAAGGGGGCTGGAGGGAACTCGTTTGGTCCCGTTTTTGTTGGTTTTACAGTAGGGTTTGTTAGGCGTTGAGGAGGATGACGGGGTGGTGTTTGGTGATGGTTTTGTGGTGGTCGGGAGGTCGTTAATGGTGTTTGGGCGATGGACCTTGGACGGTGGTGAGACAGAAGGTTTTGGCGCTGGGGGGGGGAGAACAGTAGGGTTTTTTCTTCTTTTCTCTTTGAAGAAGAAAGACGATGAACAGTAGTCTCTGTTTTCAAAATTCTCTAATCCCCGTTTTTTTCTAACCTTTCCCCAAAAGTCTTCCTTTTTGTTGGCTTTTCCCTTCTTTTTAAAATTTTTCCCAGTCCCTTTTTCGTTGGTCCCCGTTTTGTAATGCTTTGCCCATGAAAATGAGCCCCACGCGTGGTGGGGTTCGAGGCATATGTCCCCCACGCGTGGTGGGGTTCCCCACGTGTCCTGGACACGGTTTATTATGGGCTCGGTCCGAAAATTAGGCCTAAAACCGGGTAGTTTAAACCCGAATATTATTCTTTTGCCAGGACCCGAGAAATAGGAACACGTTGCTTAACTAGTCCTATGTAAGCAAAATAACTACCAAAAATAAGACTAGTATTTAAACAAAACTATATCTTTTTGAATATTTTTTCAAGATTTAAAATAGCTACAAAATATTAATGAAACTATATTTTTTTTTGTAATTTTCGTTTTAAATATTAAGATAAAATATGAGGTAATATTTTTGTATTTTTCAAAGTTAAAATGACTATAAAACCTTAATAGAACTATATTTTATTTATTTTTTGTAATTTTCAAAATTATATAAAGTACAAAAATAAAGTGCAATTTTTGTATTTTTCAAATTTATGAGAGATACATAAACTAAAATTTATATATATATTTTTTGAAATTTTTCTTTTTGCAACGAAATAAAGTAAAAATAGTTAAAATGGCTATACTAGTCCTAAATTAGATATTTAAGCTTAAGAACGTAAAAATTCCCGGGGAGGGTCAAAAATCACGTGCTTACAAGGACTGCTGATCAGAATACTGCATCTGAGGACTACGGCTACCTGAAGCACCGTGAGAAACCTGAAGTGCTGATTGAAAAGGCCTAGGAGGATGACCTCTACCATATGAATCCTTACCTCCAAACGAGGTACCACTGAATCGGCCTGAATGACGTGGCCTCTTGTCCGACCCATGACCACCTCCGTATAATAGAACCATCTCAACTCTCCAGGCCACATTGGCCGCCTCTTGGAAAGAAATCTCACTCCCAGCCATCCTAGCCATCTGAAGACGAATTGGATGAATAAGTCCATCAATGAACCTCCTCACCCTCTCTCTCTCAGTGGGAAGTATGATGAGAGCATGGCGAGCCAAATCGATGAATCTGGTCTCATACTAGGTAACAGTCATGGAACCCTGCTAGAGACGCTCAAACTGCCTCCGATAGGCCTCTCTCTAAGTGATGGGGAGAAACTTCTCTAGAAATAGCTGAGTAAACTGCTCCCAAGTAAAAGCTGGCGATTCGGCTGGTCTACCCAAATAGTAATCTCTCCACCAAGTCTTAGCGGATCCAGACTAGCGAAAAGTAGCAAAATCGACCCTATTGGTCTCAACTATCCCCATGTTCCTAAGAACCTCGTTAGCTGTCTAAATAATCCTGGGGATCCTCAGTAGATGCACCGCTGAAAGTAGTAGGAAAAAGCTTGGTGAACCTATCCAACCTCTACAAGGCATCGGCGGACATAGCTGCTCCATTGCTGGTCTGAGCTAAAACATACGGCTGAACTGCTCCAACTGGCTAAACCTCTAGAGTCTGAATCTGGGGAGCTACCTGCTCCGGAGTGCGAGTAGCAGGAGTCTGGGCTCCTCCTCCAGCCCGAGAGACGGTTGGTACTACAAGAAGCAAGCTTGCTCGGGTGACACTCTCCATAAGGCCTACTAGACAGACCAAAGCATCCCAAAGAATTGGGGTAGCAAAAACCCTTCTAGGACCTGAGCTGGGCCCACCGAAACTACTGGGGCCGGAACCTCATCATCAAAGTCGACCTGAGGCTCCGCCGCTGGTGCTGCTGCTCGGGGCTGAGCTCTGCCCCTACCTCGACCTCTAGCATGGCCTCGCCCTCGCTCTCTGCCCCTCGTGGAAGTTGTTGTTGGGGGCTCGGGCTGCTAGTCAGTGGATAAGGAAGCGTGTGTTCTCGCCATCTACGAAAGAACATAGTAGAAATTCAATTAGCATTGAGAAACCAGACCGCACGACAGGAAAGAATAAATGTGAAGTTTTTCCTGACTCTGTAGCCTCTGGGGGATAAATACAGACGTCTCCGTACCGATCCCTCAGACTCTACTAAGCTTGTCTGTAAACTATGAGACCCATGTAACCTAGAGCTTTGATACCAACTTGTCATGTCCCGAATTTTACCACCCTCGGGGGTCGTGATGGCGCCTACTAATGTGAGCTAGGCAAGCTAAACCTTTAACTACTTACCTCATTATCCAATTATTTCTGGTTAACAATTATAAGGCGATAACGTGATAACAACGGAAATTCAAATTTAAGCGGAAGACAACAATAAAATATATGAAAATTGTATCTATTACAAATACTTAAGCCCTAACCACCCAAAACTTGGTGTCACAGTGTCACAGACTGTCTAAGATTGCTACATACTAAGTCTGAAGAAATAAGAGTACACTGTTTCTGAATAAAAGGAAAATGAAACATGAAATAGGGATAGAGGGAGATGTCAGGGCCTGCATACGCCTGCAGGTCTAACTTGGATCTCCGCGTGGACTGAAGGTAGCCTCCACACTACGGTCCAAAAGCTGCTCCGAGATCTGCACATAGTGTAGAGTGTAGTATCAGCACAACCGACCCCATGTGCTGGTAAGTATCTAGCCTAACCTCGGCGAAGTAGTGAGGAGGCTAGGACCAGACTACCAAATAAACCTATGCAGTTCAAATATATACAACGGAAAAGAAGTACAGAAATAACCAGACAAAATGGGAGGGGGAGCATGCTGTGGTGGAGATAACAGTTCCGAATAGAAAGACATCAAATTAACGAAAGAAACAACATAACTCGGATATCAACAAAGAATCAGAAATCAATAAATGCACGGCATCACCTTTCATGCTTTTACTCTCGTCCTCACCAAAGTAATCATATAATAAAAATGTGCACGGCATCACCCTTCATGCTTTTACTCTCTTTTCTCACCATATAATCAATATAATCAGTACGGAATGGTACATCGTGCGACACGGCATCACCATTCGTGCTTTACACTCTTTCCTCACAATAATACACAACATCACCCTTCGTGCTTTACACTATTTCCTCACAAAACAAACAATGAACGACATCACCTTTCGTGTTATAACTCTCTTCCTCACCCAAACAACAATAACAAACAATAGGGCAAGGGAATAAATGAAATTGCAATAAAGATCCCGGCAAGGGAACAACAATTCAACAAATAAATCCCGGCAAGGGAACATCATCAATAACCTCAACATCCCGGCAAGAGAGATAACGAATAAAACAACAATAGCCCGGCAAGGGAGACAACATAATGATCTCTTCTTTTTCTCACTTTTATTTCACAATTCACTTCACAACTCGAGCCAATGCTCTAGAGGTTCAATTTTTCACTTACACTTTCACAATTTGTTATACAACTTGAGTCACGCTCCTCAATGTTCATAGGTCACAATTCCTTCCACAAACTTTAAACAACAAATAGAAACCACTACTAAGGCATGAAAGATACAACGAAATCATGATAATCACAATATAAAGACACACGGGCATGCTAGATACCAACGTATAAATACTCGTCACACACGGGCTTTACCCCTTGATTCCACCACCAATTCGCTCGTAACTAGTCACAAGTTACTTAATTACATCAATAAATGCTAAATAAATCAATTTGAATGCATGAAAATGAATTTTCCAAAGTTTTATCCAAAAAGTCAAAAATCGCACCCGGGCCCACATGGTCAAAACCCGAGGTTCGAACCAAAACTCGATTACCCATTCTCCCACGAACTCAAATATATAATTTGTTTTGAAATCAGACCTCAAATCGAGGTCCAAATCCTTAATTTTTGAAAAACCTAGGTTCTACCCAAAACACCCAATTTCCCCCATAAAAATCATTGATTTTGAGTTAAAATCATGTTAAAAGATGTTAAGGAGTGAAGAAAATGAGTTAGATATCACTTACCAACGTTTTGGAGAAGAAAGGTTGTTTGAAAAATCGCCTCTTATGTTTTTGGGGTTTTGTAAAATGAAAAATAACTGAAAATCCCGTCTAAATATACTACTCTCAGATGCCCTGTGCGGACCGCACAAAATTAACTACGGCCGCATAGCCCTTCCTGTGTAATGCAGTGGCATATTTTAGTATTTTGGCCATTACTTTCTGGAAACTAGACATGAAGGGCTACAACTTTCGTTTTTGAATCATCTCAAAATTCATTGTAGGTCAAAAGATATATGTTTCCGAAGTAGGACCAGTAAACCTGTGCGGACCGCACAAAATCAACCACGGCCGCACAGTCACCAGTGCGGACAACACAAAAACTAGTGTGGACTGCACTAGCAGGTTCAGAGATTTGCACTTCTCTGAACCTCCAATAGCCATGTTTTAAGCCTAAGACACCCCGGAACCTACCCGAAACTCACCCGAGCCCTCGGGACTCCAAACCAAATGTGCATACTAACTCAAAAACATCATATGGACCTACTCGTGTGATCACATCATCAAAATAACATGCTAAATCATGAATTAAACCTTAAAACTCAACATTTTCATCAAGAACTCTCAAAATTCATAACTCTTAAATCGGAAGTCCAACTCACGTTAAATAAACTCCGTTTTCACCAAATTTCACAGTTATCTTTCAAATACTATAACGAGTTTGTACAGGGCTCCGGAACCAAAATACGGGCCCGATAACAATAGTTTCAAACATTAATTCTTTTCTTCATTTCTTAGATACTTTAGTAAAATAATTTCTTTCAAAAATTGATTTCTAAAGCTTGGGACCTCGTAAATCAATTCCGGGCATACGCCCAAGTCCTATATTTTACTGTAGACCTCCCGGAATTGTCGGAACACGGATCCGGGTCCGTTTACTCAAAATGATGACCAAAGTCAACCATAATCAAATTTTTAACTCTAAAGATTTCTATTTATCATATTTTCACATAGAAGGCTTTCCGGATATAGGTCCGGACCATGCACGTAAATCAAGGTGGGGTAAAAAGGCGGTTTTTAGGCCTTAGAACACTGAATTCACTTACAACAGAATTGATGACATAAGAAGGAAGTACCTGAGTTAGGAAAAGGAAGGAAGTTATGACATAAGAAGGAAGTACCTGAGTTAGGCCTCAGAACACTGAATTCACTTTTGGGTCATCACATTCTCCACCTCTAAAACAACCGTTCATCCTTGAACGGATATAAGAAGGAAGTACCTGAGTTAGGAAAAAGATGGGGATAGCGGCTCCACATATCAGACTAGGACTCCCAGGTCGATGCCTTAGCAGGCTGACCTCTCCACTCAACACAGACAGAAGGAAAACTGTTCGATCTCAACTGATGAACCTGCCGGTCTAGAATAGCTACCGGCTCCTCCTCATAAGACAAGTCCTTATCCAACTAGACAGCGCTGAAATCTAACACGTGGAATGGATCGCCGTGATACTTTCAAAGCATGAACACATGAAACATTGGATGCACGGCTGACAAGCTCGGCGGCAATGCAAGTCTATCAGCCACCTCTCCCACTCGATCAAGAATCTCAAACGGGCCAATGAACCTAGGGCTAAGATTGCCCTTCTTCCCAAATCTCATCACGCCCTTCATAGGCGACAGTCAAAGCAATACTCGCTCACCGACCATGAATGCCAAATCACGAACCTTGCGGTCGGCATAACTCTTTTGCCTGGACTGAGCTGTACGAAGCCTACCCTGAATGATCCTGACCTTGTCCAAGGCATCCTGAACCAGATCCGTACCAAACAACTGAGCCTCTCCCGGCTCAAACCATCCAACTGGAGACTGACATCGTCTACCATACAAAGCCTCATACGGAGCCATCTGAATACTCGACTGGTAGCTGTTGTTGTAGGCAAACTCTGCTAAAGGCAAAAACTGATCCCACGGGCCTCCAAAGTCAATAACATAAGCTCGGAGCATATCCTCCAAAATCTGAATTGTCCGCTCGGACTGCCCGTCCGTCTGAGGATGAAATGCTGTGCTCAACTCAACCTGCGTGCCTAACTCTCACTGAACTGCCTTCCAGAAGCGTGAGGTAAATTGCGCACCTCCGAAATGCTAGACACGGGCACACCATGAAGGCGAACAATCTCCCGGATATGGATCTCAGCTAACCTTTCAGAAGAATAGGAGACTGCCACAGGAATGAAATGCACTGACTTAGTCAACCTATCAACAATAACCCACACTGCATCGAACTTCCTGCGAGTCTGTGGGAGTCCATTAACGAAATCCATAGTGATCCGCTCCCACTTCCACTCGGGAAGCTCAATCCTCTGAAATGAACCACCGGGCCTCTAATGCTCGTACTTAACCTGCTGACAATTAAAACACTGAGCCACATATGCAACGATATCCTTCTTCATTCTCCGCCACCAATAATGCTACCACAAATCCTGATACATCTTTGCGGTGCCCGGATGAATAGAGTACCAGGAGCTTTGGGCCTCCTCTAAAATAAACTCTTGGATCCCATCCACATTAGGCACACAAACTCAACCCTACAATCTCAAAACTCCATCATCACCTAAGGTAACCTTGTCGGCACCTCCGCACTGCACCGTGTCTCTAAGGACACACAAATGGGGATCATCATACTGCCGATCACAGATACGCTCCAATAAAGAAGAATGAGCAACCGCGCAAGCTAACACACGACTAGGCTCAGAAAAATCCAACCTCACGAACTGATTGGCCAAAGCATGAACATCCAAAGAAAGCGGTCTCTCACCGACCAGAATATAAGCAAGACTGCCCATACAGGCTGACTTCCTACTCAAAGCATCGGCTACCAAATTGGCCTTTCCCAGATGATATAAGATGGTGATATCATAGTCCTTTAACAACTTCAACCACCTCCTCTGCCTCAAATTTAACTCCTTTTGCTTGTACAAATACTAAAGACTCTTGTGATCCGTGAACACCTCACATGCCACGCCATACAGATAATGCCTCCAAATCTTTAACGCGTGAACAATGGTTGCCAACTCCAAGTCATGAACTGGATAGTTCTTCTTATGAATCTTCAACTACCGTGAAGCATAGGCAATGACATTGCCATCCTGCATCAATACTGCACCAAGTCCAATGCGAGATGCATCACAATAGACTGTATAAGGCCCTGAGCCTGTGGGCAAAACCAACACTAGTGCCGTAGTCAGAGCCGTCTTGAGCTTCTGTAAGCTCGCCTCACACTCATACGAACATCTGAACTGGGCGCTCCTCTGGGTCAACCTGGTCATCGGGGTTGCGATAGATGAGAACCCCTCCACGAACCAATGCTAGTAGCCTGCCAATCCCAAGAAACTTTAAATCTCTGTAGCTAATGCTGGTCTAGGCCAGTTCTTGACTGCCTCAATCTTCTTCGGATCAACCTGAATACCCTCTGCTGGTACAACATGACCCAGAAATGCAACTAAACTCAACCAGAACTCGCACTTCAAGAATTTAGCATATAACTGACTATCCCTCAAGGTCTGAAGAACCACTCTAAGAAGCTGCTCGTGCTCCTCCCAACTACGGGAATATATCAAAATATCATTAATGAAGACTATCACGAACGAATTCAAGTAAGGCCTGAACACTCAGTTCATCAAATCCATAAAAGCTGTTGGGCCATTTGTCAACCCGAATGACATCACCAAGAACTCATAATGCCCGTACCGAGTACGGAAAGTTATCTTAGGGACATCAGATGCCCTAATCCTCAACTGATGGTAGCCAGATCTCAAGTCAATCTTCGAAAATACCTTGGCACCCTGTAGCTGATCAAACAAATCATCAATCCTCGGCAATGGATACTTATTCTTGATTGTAACCTTGTTCAGCTACCGGTAATCAATCCACATTTTCATCGATCCGTCCTTCTTCTTAACAAACAACATCGGCTCACCCTAAGGCGAAACACTCGGCCTAATGAAACCCTTCTCAAGCAAGTCTTGTAACTGCTCATTTAACTCTTTCAACTCAGGCGGGGCCATACGATACGACGAGATAGAAATGGGTTGTGTGCCCGGAGCCAAGTCAATGAAAAAGTCAATATCCCTATCGGGTGGTATACCCGGCAGGTCTGAAGGAAAAACCTCAGGAAACTCACGAACAATGGGCACAGAATCAATAGAAGGAACCTCAGCACTAGAATCACGAACATATGCCAAATAGGCCAAACACCCCTTCTCGACCATACGCTGAGCCTTCACATAAGAGATCACACTATGGTTAGAATAACCAGGAGTCCCTCTCCACTCTAAACGAGGTAAACCCGGCAAGGCTAAGGTCACAGTCTTGGCATGACAATTGAAGATAGCGTGGTAAGGTGATAACTAGTCCATCCCGAATATGACATCGAAATCAACCATGTCTAGAAGAAGAAAATCTACATGAGTCTCAAGACCCCCAATCACAACTATACATGAACTATGGACTCGATCTACCACAATAGAATCACCCACCAGTGTAGACACATAAATAGGAGCACTCAAAGAATAACTGGGCATGACCAGATACGTTGCAAAATAAGATGACACATACGAGTATGTAGACCCTGGATCAAATAACACTGAAGCATCTCTATCACAAACCAGAACCGTACCTATAATAATTGCATCAGAAGCCTCAGCCTCAGGCCTGGATGGAAGAGCATAATATTGGGGCTGAGCCCCACCACCCTAAACTACATCTTTGAGATGGCATGCTGCTGGCTAACCTCCACCTCTAGCGGCCTGAGCTTCACCTCTAATACCTCTACCTCCACCTCTAGCACCTCTACCCCCACCTCTAGCTGGCTAGGCAGGCTGTGGAACACCGGGTGCCTGAACCATAGCACGAGAACCCTGATGTTGAGAGCTACTCGGTGCTCGAGGGCTAAACCTAGCAATGTGACCTATATCACTACAAGTGTAGCAAGCCCTCGGCTGTTGAGACTACTGGCCCTAACAACCTGAATGACCACCCGAAAACTCTGAAGCAGCGGTGCACTGATAGGAGCTGGTGGTTCGCTATAGGACTGCTGATCAGAATACTGCATTTGAGGACTACGGCTACTTGAAGCACCGTGAGAAACCTGAAGTGCTGATTGAAAAGGCCTAGGAGGATGGCCTCTACCATATGAATCCCTACCTCCAGATGAGTTACCACTGAATTGGCCTGAATGACGTGGCCTCTTATCTGACCCATGACCACCTCCATGTAACAGAACCATCTCAACTCTTCGGGCCACATTGGCCGCTCTTGGAAAGAAATCTCACTCCCAGCCTCCCTAGCCATCTGAAGACGAATTGGATGAATAAGTCCATCAATGAACCTCCTCACCCTCTCTCTCTCTCAGTGGGAAGTATGATGAGAGCATGGATAGCCAAATTGATGAATATGGTCTCATACTAGGTAACAGTCATGGAACCCTGCTGGAGACGCTCAAACTGCCTCCGATAGGCCTCTCTCTGAGTGATGGGGAGAAAATTCTCCAGAATTAGCTGAGTAATCTGCTCCCAAGTCAAAGCTGGCGATCCGGCTGGTCTAGCCAAACAGTAATCTCTCCACCAAGTCTTAGCGGATCCAGACTAGTGAAAAGTAGTAAAATCGACCCTATTGGTCTCAACTATCCCCATGTTCCTAAGAACCTCATGATAGCTATCTAAATAATCCTGGGGATCCTCAGTAGATGCACCGATGAAAGTAGTAGGAAAAAGCTTGGTGAACCTATCCAACCTCCATAAAGCATCGACGGACATAGCTGCTCCATTGCTGGTCTGAGCTACCACATCCGGCTGAACTGCTCCAACTGGCTAAACCACTAGAGTCTGAATCTAGGGAGTTACCTGCTCCGGAGTGCGAGTAGCAGGAGTCTGGGCTCCTCCTCCAGCCCGAGAGACAGTTGGTACTACAGGAAGCAAGCCTGCTCGGGTGACACTCTCCATAAGGCCTACTAGACGGACCAGAGCATCCTGAAGAACTGGGGTAGCAATAAACCCTTCTAAGACCTGAGCTGGGCCCACCAGAACTACTAGGGCCGGAACCTCATCATCAAAGTCGACCTGAGGCTCCGCCGCTGGTGCTGCTGCTCGGGGCTGAGCTCTGCCCCTACCTCGACCTCTAGCATGGCCTCGGCCTCGCCCTCTGCCCCTCATGGAAGTTGTTGCTAGGGGCTCGGGCTGCTAGTCAGTGGATAAGGAAGCGTGTGTTCTCGCCATCTATGAAAGAACAGAGTAGAAATTCAATTAACATTGAGAAACCAGACCGCACGACAGGAGAGAATAAATGTGAAGTTTTTCCTAACTCTGTAGCCTCTGGGGGATAAATACAGACGTCTCTGTATCGATCCCTCAGACTCTACTAAGCTTATCTGTAAACTATAAGACCCATGTAACCTAGAGCTCTGATACCAACTTGTCATGACCCAGATTTTCCCACCCTCGGGGGTCGTGATGGCGCCTACTAATGTGAGCTAGGCAAGCTAAACCTTTAACTACTTACCTCATTATCCAATTATTTCTGGTTAATAATTATAAGGCGATAACGTGATAACAACGAAAATTCAAATTTAAGCGGAAGACAATAATAAAATATATGAAAATTGTATCTATTACAAATACTTAAGCCCTAACCACCCAAAACCTGGTGTTACAGTGTCACAGACTGTCTAAGATTGCTACATACTAAGTCTGAAGAAATAAGAGTACACTGTTTCTGAAAAAAAGGAAAATGAAACAGGAAATAGGGATAGAGGGAGATGCCAGGGCCTGCATACGCCTGCAAATCTACCTTGGATCTCTGCATGGACTGAAGGTAGCCTCCACACTACGGTCCAAAAGCTGTTCCGGGATTTGCACATAGTGCAGAGTGTAGTATCAGCACAGCCGACCCCATGCGCTGGTAAGTGTCTAGTCTAACCTCGGCGTAGTAGTGACGAGGCTAGGACCAGACTACCAAATAAACCTGTACAGTTAAATCATATACAGCGAAAAATAAAAGCAGATAATTACAGCTAAAGATGGGAGGGGAAAAACATGTTGTGGGGAGTAACAAATAACAACAGAATACCAAAGAGGAATGTAAAGAAACCAAAATCCAATTACTAACAAGGATAAGGAAAACAAACACAGAATTCACTTTTATTTCATATCTTGTTGCAGGCGTGCAACCCGATCCCATCTCACATATCTCGTTGCAGGCGTGCAACCCGCATCCGTTCAACTATATACAACGGAAAAGAAGTACAAAAATAACTAGACAAAATGGGAGGGGGAGCATGTTGTGGGGGAGATAACAGTTCCGAATAGAAAGACATCAAATAAACGAAAGAAACAACATAACTCGGATATCAACAAAGAATCAGAAATCAATAAATGCACGGCATCACCCTTGGTGCTTTTACTCTCGTCCTCACCAAAGCAATCATATAATAAAAATGTGCAAGACATCACCCTTCGTGCTTTTACTCTCTTTTCTCACCATATAATCAATAAAATCGGAACGGAATGGTACATCGTGCGGCATGGCATCACCCTTCGTGCTTTACACTCTTTCCTCAAAATAATACACAGCATCACCCTTCGTGCTTTACAATCTTTCCTCACAAAACAAACAATGCACGACATCACCCTTCATGCTT
Organism: Nicotiana sylvestris; assembly: GCF_000393655.2. Taxonomy (NCBI): domain Eukaryota; kingdom Viridiplantae; phylum Streptophyta; class Magnoliopsida; order Solanales; family Solanaceae; genus Nicotiana; species Nicotiana sylvestris. The sequence goes on from NC_091063.1 coordinate 53,312,635, forward strand.
TAACTCTCTTCCCCACCCAAACAACAATCACAAACAATAGGGCAAGGGAATAAATGAAATTGCAATAACGATCCCGGCAAGGGAACAACAATTCAACAAATAAATCCCGGCAAGGGAACATTATCAATAACCTTAACATCCCGGCAAGGGAGATAACGAATAAATCAACAATAGCCCGGCAAGGGCGATAACATAATGATCTCTTCTCTTTCTCACTTTTACTTCACAATTCACTTTACAACTCGAGCCAATGCTCTAGAGGTTCAATTTTTCAATTACACTTTCACAATTCATTATACAACTTGAGTCACACTCCTCAATGTTCATATGTCACAATTCCTTCCACAAACTTTAAACAACAAATAAAAACCACCACTAAGGCATGAAATATACAACGAAGTCATGATAATCACAATATAAAGACTCACAGGCATGCTAGACACCAACGTATAGATACTCATCACCATGCCTATACGTTGTACTCAACAATTAACACATAACAAATAGAACTCAAATCCTAATCCCTCAAGCTAAGGTTAGACCAAACACTTACCTCGATGCCACGAACATAATTCACGATTCAATTATAGCTTTACATCTTGATTCCACCACCAATTCGCTCGTATCTTGTCACAAGTTACTTAATTACACAATAAATACTAAATGAATCAATTTGAATGCATGAAAATGAACTTTCCAAAGTTTTACCCAAAAAGTCAAAAATCATCCCCGAGACCACATGGTCAAAACCCGAGGTTCGAACCAAAACCCAATTACCCATTCCTCCACGAACTAAAATATATAATTTATTTTTAAATCGGACCTCAAATCGAGGTCCAAATCCCCAATTTTTGAAAAACCTAGGTTTTACCCAAAACACTCAATTTCCCCCATAAAAATCAATGATTTTGAGTTGAAATCATGTTAAAAGATTTTAAGGAGTGAAGAAAATGAGTTAGAAATTACTTACCAACGTTTTGGAGAAGAAAGGTTGTTTGAAAAATCACCTCTTATGTTTTTGGGGTTTTAAAAAATGAAAAATAACTGAAAATCCCGTCTAAATATACTACTCTCAGATGCCATGTGCGGACCGCACAAAATCAACTACGGCCGCACAGCCCTTCTTGTATACTACAGTGACATATTTTAGTATTTTGGCGACAAATTTCTTTACATATGTCCAAATTGTGATTTCGTTACCTTTCTGGAAACTAGACACGAAGGGCTACAACTTTCGTTTTTAAATCATCTCAAAATCCCTTGTAGGTCAAAAGATATAGGCTTCCGAAGTCGGACCAGTGAACTTGTGCGGACCGCACAAAATCAACTGTGGCCGCACAGTCACCGGTGCGGACAACACAAAAACCAGTGCGGAACGCACTAGCAGGTTCAGAGATTTGCACTTCTTTGAACCTCCAATAGCCATGTTTTAAGCCTAAGACACCCCGGAACCTACCCGAAACTCACCCGAGCCCTCGGGACTCCAAACCAAATGTGCATACTAACTCAAAAATATCATTTGGACCTACTCATTCGATCACATCATCAAAATAACATGTAAAATCATGAATTAAACCTCAAAACTCAATATTTTCATCAAGAACTCTCAAAGTTCATAACTCTTCAATCGGAAGTCCAACTCACGTCAAATAAACTCCGTTTTCACCAAATTTCTTAGTTATCTTTCAAATAATATAACAAGTTTGTATCGGGCTCCGGAACCAAAATACGGGCCCGATAACAATGGTTTCAAACATTAATTCTTTTCTTTATTTGTTAGATACTTGAGTAAAACAATTTCTTTCAAAAATTGATTTCTAAAGCTTGGGACCTCGGAATTCAATTCCGGGCATACGCCCAAGTCCCATATTTTACTGCGGACCTCCCGGGATCATCGGAACACAGATCCGGGTCCGTTTTCTTAAAATGTTGACCAAAGTCAACCATAATCAAATTTTTAACTCCAAAGATTTCTATTTATCATATTTTCACATAGAAAGATTTCCGGATATAGGTCCGGACCACGCACGTAAATCAACGTGGCGTAAAAAGAAAGTTTTAGGCCTCGGAACATTAAATTCACTTGCAACACAAGTGATGACCTTTTGGGTCATCACATTTTCTACTGATAGTGTGGTCGATGTCACGACTCTTTCTTCTTCTACTTCAGAGTTTCTCAACTTTCTTCTTCTCCTCTAATCTTCTCTCTCTAAAAATGTGAGCGAGTTCTTCTTGTAATATTTCTATATTGCGTGCATTTTATTTCAGTGTTTGTTGCTAATATCAATTTGCTTTGAATATTGAGCTAAATTTTGATGGTTACAGAATTGGTATTGCAACTATAGTTATTTTTTAGGCTGAATAAAGTCTATTTCTGTCACGACCCAAGTTCTCCCTCCGTGAATTGTCGTGACGGCACCTAGTCTCTATGACTAGGTACGCCTAACAAAACCTCAAAAAATAAATTAAAAATGCAAAACTAACAATTAACAGGAAAATATAATAAAGGAGTTTGAAATGTCGCTCGGTAATTTACAATAATAACACTTTCTCAACGGAACATAACACTCCCAAAACCCGCAATCTCATGAAATTACAAGCTATAGAAGTACGTAGTGTATCGAATCTCCAGAAAGTCTAACAACGAAGAAAATATAGGAATATTTGTAACTAAAGGAAGAATAGACATGGACTTCTAGGTCTGCGGACGCGACACTTTTTTGTGGGGGACTTATTAAAGGAAGGTTTCAACCTGGCATAAGCTAAGGTACCCCGCTCATTAGTCACTTCCCCCTTTTTAAAGAGCTAGCGTGTCTTTCAATAGAAACTATTGGCAATTACCTTAGTCATTCTCTTATCTAGTGTAGTCCCCATAGCAATGGGCCTCGGTCTAGTGAGGTTTTGCTTTTTTGGGAATCCAAATTAAATCAAGTCAAGGGGGCTTACTTTTCCTGAGGCTAATTCATCCTATTCAAATTTAGCTATGCTAATGGAAGAGGAAAAGTTCTCATATGAGATGGACCCCCAAGAGATGAGCGAGAACCCCCAATTGCTAGATATACCTCGAAGTCTCTGGATCGCCTCGCCTCACTGGAAGCATGGCTAAGAAGTAGAACCTGGATTTGCACATGAAAAACATATGCAGGAAAGGGCATAAATACACCACGGCGGTACTCAATAAATTCCAAAACTAACCTCGATCGAGTAGTGACGAGGTCAAGTCAGGGCCCTACTGGTTATATGTATAACAAGGTAAAACAATACGAAATGAGACAGTATAATTAAAATGCTAACAGTCAATAAAGAGGAAATCACAGAAAGAAGTAACTCAATACACAAAGATAGCAACAGGGGATCTCCTAGGATGACGTCCCATAGTCCCAAACATAAATGTGCAGAGGATATCCCGGGATACCGTCCCGTAGTCCAAATCGTAAATATGCAGGGGGATCTCCCGAAATACCGATCCGTAGTCCCAAAGTAAATATGCAGGGGAATTTCCCGGGATGTCGTTCCGTAGTCCCAAAATAAACACACAATAGTCTCAAGAAAGAAATCTACCGTTCTATTCAAGTTCGTATCAAGAAATAGGAAATTCTACTCTAAACATGCTACACAGAATCCAAGTAGGCAGTTAAAGCAGATAAGATAGTTACCTTAGCTAAACAAGAGGTTTCACATACTAGTTTTGTTCAATTAAAGTAAAACATAAACATTTACATAATAAAAATAGGGTTTTCAACAATTAGCACATGTACACACTCGTCACCTCACGTACACAACATTCGTATAACGACAATACCAAAATCCTAAGGGGAATTTCCCCACACAAGGTTAGGCAAGCCACTTACCTCGAACCCATCTCAAATCAATCCGAAATCACGCTCTTGTCACGAGTATCCAACTCGAGTGGCCCAAATCTAATCAAATCAATATTGTAACGTAAATAAAACTACAAATAAATAATTTAGCTAATGAAATCGAAGCTAAGACAAGAAACTAGAAAAATGCCCAAAATTTCTCCCCGGGCCCATGTCTCGGAATCAGGTAAAAATTACGGATTATGAACCATTCACTCACGAGTTTACTCGTACAAAAATCATCCCAATCAGACGTCAAATTCTTATTCAAAACTCAAATTTTCTATTGGAGAACCTTTTCCCCCATTTCCAAACTTCTACCCTCAAATTCCTTAATTAGATGAGAAAAATAATAACAGATTAATATATTAGAACCAAATTAGAGCTATAATTCATTACCCAATAGTTATCCTTCAAAATCTCTCAAGAAATTGTCTTCCACCGAACCCCAAATCAATTTTTGAAGTTATGAACTCAAACCCTCGAAATTTCATATTTCTGTCCAGCGATTACCGTATCTTCGTTCAAGGGGACGCTTCTGCGGTCCCGCTTCTGCGGCTGGGGACCCACACCTATGGAATTTCATTAAACCCTAGGTGCTGCACCTGTGCTCCATTCCTCGCAGACACGTTCCCACTTTTGCAGTCCTTGAGCTGCATCTGCGACCAACAACCTTCAAGCCTTAGACCGCATCTGCGGTTGCCAAACCGCTTTTGCGGTGCCGCACCTGTGGTCTAATATTCGTAGGTGCGAAAACAACAGGTTCAGCAAAAATTTCAGAAATTACCTAAGTCCAAATTCAATTCCGTTAAGCATCCGAAATTCATCCGAGGCTATTGGGACCTAAACTAAACATACCAACCAATCCAAAACCATCATACGAACTCAGTCAAATCCTCTAATCACATCAAACAACACTAAAACCACGAATCACCCTCCAATCCAAGCCTAATAAACTTGAACTCTCAAGAATTCTACAACCGATGCCGAAACTGACCAAATCATGTCCGATTGAACCCAAATTTTACACATAAGTCATATTCAACACTATGGACCTATTCCAACTTCCGGAATCAGATTCAGACCCCGATATCAAAATTTCACTACCAGTCCGAAAACACCAAAACTTCAACTTTCGGCATTTTAAGCCAAAATAAGATACGGACCTCTAAAACACAATCTGAACATGCCCGTAAGCCCAAAATCACCTAACGGAACTAACAAAATTGATGGAATTCCATTTCGGAACCGTTTTCACACTGCTTCGATTACGGTCCAAATTCTAAAGCTTAAACTCTCATTTGGGGACGAAGTGTCCCAAAACACTTTGAAGCTTAAAACGAATCATCCGGCAAATAAAAATAGAAGAAATAAATTTTGGGAAAGAAGTTAATAGGGGATCAGGACGTTAATTCTCAAAACGACCGGCCAGTCGTTATATCCTGCCCCTCTCAAAACATTTGTTTGTCCTCGAATGAGCATAGAGACATACCTAAAGTGGTGAAAAGATGAGGGTAACTTCTTCGCATATCCTACTCAGTCTCCCAGGTTGCCTCTTCGACCGGCTGACCCCCACCACTAAACCTTTACTGATGCAATTATCTTTGACCTCAACTTTCGAATCTGCCTGTCCAATATAGCCATTGGCTCCTCAATATAAGATAGATCCTTGTCCAACTGGACTGAACTAAAATCTAAAAGGTGCGACGGATCACCGTGATACCACCGAAGCATTGAAACATGAAATACCGGATGAACTCCTGCCAAACTGGGAGGTAAGGCAAGCTCATAAGCAACCTCCCCAACACGTCGCAATACCTCAAAGGGACCAATAAACCTTGGTCTCAATTTGCCCTTCTTCCCAAATCTCATAACGCCCTTCATAGGCGAAACCCGAAGCAAGACCGACTCTCCAACCATATAGGAAACATCACAAACCTTCCGGTCCGCATAACTCTTCTGTCTGGACTGGGCTATGTGGAGTCTATCCTGAATCACCTTAACCTTCTCCAAGGCATCCTAAACCAAGTCTGTGCCCAATAATCTGGCCTCGCATGGCTCGAACCAACCCACCAGAGACCTATACCGCCTACTATATAGAGCCTCACACGGTGCCATCTAAATGTTGGAATGATAACAGTTGTTGAAGGCAATCTCCGCAAGTGGCAAAAAATAGATCCCAAGAACCTCCAAACTCCACCGCACATGCATGGAGCATATCCTCAAGAATTTGAATAGTGCGCTCGGACTGTCCGTCTGCCTGGGGTGAAATGTTGTGCTCAACTCCACCCGAGTAACCAACTCATGCTAAACGGCCCTCTAGAACCGTGATGTGAACTGAGTACCTCTACCTGAAATGATGGAAACTGGAATACCATGCAAGCGAACAATCTCCCGGATATAAATCTCCGCCAACCACTCCAAAGAATAGGTAGTACACATAGGAATGAGGTGTGCGGACTTGGTCAGCCAATCCACATTCACCCAAATTGCATCGAACTTCCTAAAAATCCGTGGGAGTCTAACTACGAAGTCCATGGAGATCCGCTCCCACTTCCACTCCGGAATCTCTATTTATTGAAGCAAGCCACCCGGTCTCTGATGCTTATACTTCACCCACTGATTGAGGCACCGAGATACAAACCCAACTATATCTTTCTTCATCCTCCTCCACCAATAGTGCTGCCTCAAATCCTGATACATCTTCGTGGCACTCGGATGGATGGAATACCGTGAACTGCGGGCCTCCTCTTGAATCAACTCCCGAAGCCCATCAACATTGGGTACACATATCCGACCCTGTATCCTCAATACCCCGTCATCCCAATGGTCACATCTTTGGCATCACCATGTAGAACCTTATCCTTGAGGACAAGCAAATGAGGGTTATCATACTGATGCTCTCTAATACGATCAAACAAGAAAGACCGAGAAATCACACAAGCTAGAACCTTACTGGGCTCTGAAATATCCTATCTCACAAACTGGCTAGCTAAGGCTTGAACATCCATCGCCATGGCCTCTCCGCTGTTGGTAGATAAGCCAAACTCCCCAAACTTTCCACCCAGCGACTCAAAGCATCGGCCACCACATTGTCCTTCTCCGGGTGGTACAAAATATTGATATCATAATCCTTAAGCAGCTCTAACCACTTCTTCTGATGCAAATTAAGGTCCTTCTGCTTGAATAGATGCTGCAAACTTCAGTGACCAGTGTATATCTCACAAGGAACACCGTACAAATAATGACGCCAGATTTTCAAGGCGTGAACAATAGCAGCTAACTCGAGATCATGGACATGATAATTCTTCTCATGCACCTTCAGCTATCTGGATGAGTATTCAATCACCCTACCATCCTGCATCAATATCGCTCCAAGGTCAATCCTCGAGGCATCACAATAGACAGTATAAAACCCCGAACTTGTAGGAAATATCAATACTGGGGCTGTAGTCAAAGCTGTCTTGAGCTTCTAAAAGCTCTCCTCACACTCTTCCGTCCACCTGAACAGAGCACCCTTCTGGGTCAGCCTGGTCATAGGTGCTGCACTAGATGAAAATCCCTAAACAAATCGACGGTAATAACCCGCCAAGCCAAGAAAACTATGGATCTCTATAGCTAAGAATGGTCTAGGCCAACTCTGCACTGCTTTCACTTTCTTCAGATCCACCTTGATCCTTTCACTCGATACTACGTGACCCAAGAATGTCACGGAATCCAACCAGAATTCACATTTCAAGAACTTTGCATATAATTTCTTTTCTCTCAAGGTCTGAAGCATTGTCCTCAGGTACTGCTCATGATCCTCCCAACTCCAGGAGTATACCAAAATGTCATCAATAAAGACAATTATGAACGAGTCAAGGTATGGCCGAAATACAATGTGCATCAAATGCATAAGCGCTGTCAACCCAAATGACATAACAAGGAACTCGTAATGACTATACCAAGTCCTGAAAGCAGTATTCGAGATATCTAGCTTCTGAATCTTCAACTGATGATAACCTAAACGCAAGTCAATATTAGAAAACACTCGAGCACCCTACAACTGATCAAACAGGTCATCAATACGAGGCAAAGGATACCGATTCTTCACTGTATCTTTGTTCAACTAGTGATAACCGATGCACATATGCATATAACCCTCCTATTTATTCACAAACAAGATGGGAGTACCCCAAGGCAACACACTGGGCTGAATAAAGCCCTTATCAAGTAATTCATGCAACTACTCCTTCAACTACTTCAACTCAAGAGGATCCATACGATAAGGAGGAGTAGAAATGGGCTGAGTGCACGACAACAAATCAATGCCAAAATCAATATCTCTGTCAGGTGGCATACCCGGAAGATCAGCTGGAAACACATCAGGAAAATCCCTTACTATTGGGACTGAATCAACCGTAGGGGTATCAATACTGACATCTCTCATATAGGTTATATACGCATCACACCCCTTCTCAACCATTCGCTGAGCCTTAAGAAATGAAATAACTCTACTGGGAGTGTGATCTAAAGTACCTCTCCACACTACTCGCAATACACCTAGCATAGCCAGCATCACAGTTTTGGCGTGACAACCAAAAATAGAATAATGGAGCAACAACCAGTCCATGCCCAATATATCATCAAAATCTACCATGCTGAGCAATAATAAATTAGCTCCGGTCTCAAAACCACTAAGAGCAATCAAACACGATCGATAAACGTAGTCCACAATAGAAGAATCTCCCACATGAGTAGAAACATAAATAGGGGAACTCAAAGAATCCCAAGATACACCCAAATACGGGGCAAAATAAGAGGACACATAAGAACAAGTGTTGCCTAGATCGAATAGAACCGATGCATCTCTATGACAAACCAGAACAATACCTGTAATGATAGAATCGGAGGCAACAACTTCAGTACGAGCAGGAAAAGCATAGTATTTGGCCTGACCTCCCCCTCTAGGACGGCCTCTACCACCCCGACCTCCACCTCGGGCTGGCTGAGCAGGTGGGGTGGCAGCTAGTGCTGTAATCATAGCTTGAGGACCCGGTGGAGCACGCTGTGGCTGAGAAGGATGTGGAGGTATACCCCTCCTAAGTTTAGGCCAATCCCTCACCATATGGCGTGTGTTGCCACACTCAAAACAAGCTCTTGGAGGGTGTGGCAGCTGTGACTAGCTCGGGCCAGGTCTGCTGGACTGGCCATTGAAAGTATCCCGTGCAGGAGGCGCACTAGATACTGGAGGTGCATAATAAGGCTCCTGAGGTCTAGGTGGAGCTGGAATACCACTAGTTGCTGGAAGAGCTGAATGAAAGGGGTGACTCACATAACCCCTACCATGGCGAACTGTAGCTAGGGCACGGGCACTAAAATAATGGCCCGACTCTTGAGACATCTTGGCCTCTCTCTCCTCCCTATCCCGAGTAAGCATGCCCTCTACTCTCCTAGCAATGCTTACCACCTACTGATAAGAAATATCCATCTCTATCTCCCGGGCCATGCTAGACCTGATGGTGGGAATGATCCCCTCAATAAACTAGCGAACTATCTCACGAACTATAGAAACCAAGGTCGGTGCATGTCTAGCTAAGTTAGTGAAACAGACAACATACTCCGAAACAATCATTGTACCCTTGGCGTAAATGCTCAAACTCCGCACGCCATGCGTTCGTAAGGCTCCATGGAACATTCTCCCTCAGGAACATATCTGAGAACTGGGTCCATGTAAGGGAAGCTGCCTTAGTTGGACTGTCTAAATCAAAAGTATGCCACCACTGATAGGTTGCTCCTCGAAGCTGGAAGGCAGTGAAAGAAACCCCACTCGATCCTGATATACCCATAGTGCGGAGGATACGGTGGCACTCCTCCAGAAATCCCTGAGCATCCTCTGATGCTAGACCACTGAATGTAGGAGGCTTGTACTTCTTGAACCTCTCAAGCCTCCACTACTTATCCTCCGAAGCTACTGCCCTATCCTCAGGCTGAAATAGGGCTACAGGACGTACCGGTATAACCTCTAGGATCTAATCAACTTGGACCCACTGCTCTAGGGTGCGGGCAGCGGGAGTCTGTGCTCCTCCCCCGGCCTGCAATGTGGCTGCAGCAAGGGGAATCAACCCTGCCTGAGCTAGAGTTATGTACATACTCATGAACATTGCAAGTGTCTCTTGGAGAGCTGGAGTAGTAGTAGCAATAGGCGTATCGGATGCCTGGGCTCCGGCTGGCGCTACAAGTTGCTCCTCTATAGAAGCTCAAGCAGGTGCTCTAACTGCACCATGCGTGCGTCCTTGGCCTCTATCCTGGCCCCGGCCTCTAGCTGCTCTAGCAGGTGGCACAGGTGCCTGGTCATCTCCGGTAGCATGTGTCTTCACCAACTGTCAGAGAATAGAAGACTGAGGTTTAGAATTTTGATATCAAAAATCTCGGATGACAAGAAAATCAAATAAAGTGGAATTTTCCTAATAGTTACATAACCTCTCGAAGATAAGTATAGAAGTCTCTGTACCGCTCTATACGACTCTAATAAACTATCTTGTGATTCATGACTCCTATGAACCTAGAGCTCTGATACCAATTTGTCACAACCCAAGTTCTCCCTCTGTGAATTGTCGTGACGGTACCTAGTCTCTATGACTAGGTAAGCCTAACAAAACCTCGGAAAATGAAATAAAAATGCGAAACTAACAATTAACAGGAAAATATAATAAAAGAGTTTGAAATGACGCTCGTCAATTTACAGTAATAACACTTTCTCAACTGAACATAACACTCCCAAAACCCTCAATCTCATGAAATCACAAGCTACAAAAGTACATAGTGTATCTAATCTCCAGAAAGTCTAACAACGAAGAAAATAAAGGAAGAATAGAGAGGGACTTCTAGGTCTGCGGACGTGGCAGATATACCTCGAAGTCTCTGGATTGCCTCGCTTCACTGGAAGTATGGCTGAGAAGTAGAACCTGGATCTGCACACGAAAAACACGTGCAGGAAAGGGCATGAGTACACCACGGCGGTACCTAGTAAGTGTCAAGCCTAACCTCGATCGAGTAGTAATGAGGTCAGATCAGGGCCATACTGAATATATATATAACAAGGTAAAACAATACGAAATGAGACAGTATAATTAAAATGCGAATAGTCAGTAAAGAGGAAATTACAAAAAGAAATAACTCAATACACAGAGATAGCAACAGGGGATCTCCCAGGATAACGTCCCGTAGTCCCAAACATAAATGTGGAGAGAATCTCCTGGGATACCGTCCCGTAGTCCAAATCATAAATGTGCAAGGAGATCTCCCTGAATACCGATCCATAGTCACAAAGTAAATATGCAGGGGGGTCTCCCGGGATACCGTCTCGTAGTCCTAAAGTAAACACACAACAGTCTCAAGAAAGAAATCTACCGTTCTATTCAAGTTCATATCAATAAATAGGAAATTCTACTCTAAACATGCTACACATAATCCAAGTAGGCAGTTAAAGCAGGTAAGATAGTTAAGTCACATATGCATGCTTTCGTTAGCTAAACAGGAGGTTTCACATACTAGTACTGTTCAATTAAGGGAAAACATAGACATTTACTTAATAAAAATGGGGTTTTCAATAATTAGCACTTGTACACACTCGTCACCTCATGTACGCAGCATTTGTATAACGACAATACCAAAATCCTAAGGGGAATTCCCCCACACGAGGTTAGGCAAGCCACTTACCTCGAACTTATCTCAAATCAATCCAAAATCACACTCTTGCCACGAGTATACAACTCCGAGTGGCCCAAATCTAATCAAATAAATATCATAACATAAATACAACTACAAACAACTAATTTAGCTAATGAAATCGAAGCTAAGACAAGAAACTAGAAAAATGCCCAAAAATTCTCCCCGGGCCCATGTCTCAGAATCGGGTAAAAATTACGAATTATGAACATCCATTCACTGACGAGTTTACTCGTACAAAATCATCTCAATCGGACGTCAAATTCTTATTCAAAACTCAAATTTTCTATTGGAGAACCTTTTCCCCCATTTCCAAACTTCTACCCTCAAATTCCTTAATTAGATGAGAAAAATAACAATAGATTAATATATTAGAACCAAATTAGAGCTTTAATTCATTACCCAATAGTTCTCCTTCAAAATTTCTCAATAAATCGCCTTCCACCGAGCTTCAAATCAATTTTTGAAGTTATGAACTCACACCCTCGAAATTTCATATTTTTGCCCAGCGATTACCACATCTGCGGTCAAGGGGATGCTTCTGCGGTCCCGCTTCTATGGCTGGGGACCTGCACCTACTGAATTCCATTAAACCCCAGGTGCTGCACCTGTGCTTCATTCCTTGCAGATATGCTCCCGCTTCTGCGGTCCTTAAGTTGCATCTACGACCAACAACCTTCAAGCCTCAAACCGAATCTGCAGTTGCCAAACCTCTTCTGTGGTGCCGCTCCTACGGTCCAATATTTGCAGGTGCAAAAACAATAGCTTCAGCAAAAAATTTAGAAATTTCCTCAGTCCAAATTCAATTCCGTTAAGCATCCGAAACTCACCCGAGGACTCTAGGTCCTCAACCAAACATACTTGTTACAACCCATATTCATGTACGTTAGTTTATGCCATAAATTAGTCAATGTACATCCAAGAAGAGATTATCTTTGAGATGATAAGAAGTTAATCCTATTTGTCTTAAATGATACAAAGGTGTATAAGGGTGGTTAATAAGTATTAGAAGTTAAACGAATCAAGGATGTTGTCAGCCTTATTTTCGGGTAAACCTAGAGGTGCGTAATACACTCAAGAGGTCGTGTTTTAAGGTATTTGAATCATATAATATCCGTATCATAAGTCTTGAGGTCAAACGAGTTATTAGACAAAAGTCGACAAAAGTTGTCACAAGTTACGTTCATAATTTTACTTAAACTTTAGGTCAAATGCTACTAAAATTTTCTTCTAATTTACTTTGAATTATGGGGTGACCCAATTGAAGATCTGTGAGTCTAGTTTCCAACGCATTTAACCGTTCGTCGATACGAAATCGGACTAGAGAGACATTCACGTTTTCGCAAGTAGAACCCGTTTTAAGTCATTCATTTTCAGCATATTCAGACCTTAGAACTCTAGAAACACCCTCTCACTGTTCTCTCAAGATTCAAGACCCAAACAAAGGGCAAACAATACAAATCAAGTGTCGGGAATCCCTTGGCGCTAGTAATTTTTTTGTTCTTCTTGTTGTTGCACATTTTTGTAATACTCCCTCAAGTTTCTAATATCAACCCTAGGTAATTTCAAGCCTTCTAAAGTAATTCTAGTACCGAAAAACCCTAATTGATTGCTAGTTTCGCTTCCTTGTTGTTGTGGCAGCATTGAGGGATATTTCGTGGATAATTAAGGTCAAATTGGAGTTGTTCTTTCTGTATAAAGGTAAGGAACCTCTTACTGTACATGTCTTTAAGATTATCCAAGTTGCGGCTAAGTCATTGAAGCTAGAACTTGTGAAATATATATCAAAAGGCTTGGTAGTACTGTTGTCGGTTGGTGGACTATTTTGGGAGGCTCAATATGATTAATATTGATGTTGTTTGGTCTGTTTGGTGATTTTTTTCACTTGTGAGAAGTCATATACATAGGGGAGGCTGTCCGTTTCATCGAAAAATAGGTTGTGGTCAGTACATAATAATTACGATGCTTAAAGGTTAACGATAGTGTCATTTCTCCTATTGTAGACTAAGGAGTCGTGACATTTTCATAGCTTGAGGTTGGGCAGTACATATACAAGGTATGTGAGGCTATCCCTTTCCTTCTTTTGCACGACTCTGATTGTACATAATGCAATGAAAGAGCTTCCAAAGATACTTTACTCTTAGAAGCTAGCAGTACTTACATTGTTTCCCTTCTTATGGAAAAATTGATGTTGAGGTTGCTTCTCTTATTCTTATGTTATCAATGTTGTTGGTATTTCCTTATTCTTATAAGATTCTTGATGAAGAGTTATTCCTAATAACGTGTACGGAGAATATCGACCTTACATCACTCCGAAAAGTTCAGAATATGATTCCAATGAGTCCTGCATGCATATATATATATATATATATATATATATATATATATATATCTACTTTACTCTATCAAACCGTGCTATAGTCAGCCGGGTACGACACCTATTGTGCAACCACTGATCAATTGGGTTTTACCGAGCTCCATGTGGCCGGGTACGTTTTACCGAGCCTAGTACGACAGGGTACGATATGATGATGATGATGCCCACAGAGGGTATGTTTTAAAAGTTTATGTATATATATGTGTATCACGCATTTCATGTCAGTATCCCTCAGAGGTATCCAGATGTTACAGGTTGTACATTCTTTATCCCTGTTTACATTACTGTTCTTACTTATGCTTTCCTGCCTTATATACTCAGTAATTTATTTGTACTTATGTCCTTTATATTTGTAGATGCTGCATGTCATGCTGCAGGTCCTGATAGACAGGTAGACACAGCTCCCCCACCACAGTAGGCTTCCCAGTTCAGCGGTTATTGGCGAGATCCCTTCTCCGGACTTGCCGTGGTCTTGGTATACATTTTTGTTATAGATATTATGGGTATGTCGAGGTCCTGTTCCGGAAATGTTGCAGGACTTATGCTCCATTAGAGGCTCATAGACAGGTGTCGACTCATGTATAGTTTGGTATGCCTTGTCGGCTGATTTTTATTGTATAGTCTTTCATGGGAGCGTGGTAGCTCGTACCTTATATGTAGTTTCTTGGCAGTCTTGTCATCCCATGCCGTGTATGTTCATTACATTATCTTTCGTTGTTTGTTATTCATGATCAATATTTTCCATTTTTAATGATCTTGTCGGCCCTTAAAGATAATAAGGAAGGTTAGATAAAATGTACGTTGGTACTCAGAAAGTATGGCCCGGGTGCTAGTCATGACCCTCCAGTTTGGGTCATGACAAACTTGGTATCAGAGAAAGTCTGTCCTAGGGGTTGTCTATGAGCCGTGTCTAGTAGAGTCTTGATTATGGATGTTTAGCGCACCACATTTATAATCAGGAGGTTACATTACATCTAGGGTTGTTACCTTCTTCCTGAATCTAGATCGTGCGTAGAGGTGAGTCATAAGTGTTCGTCTCTAATATTCACCTTGTTTTCTTTTAAAAATGCCTTCGACTAGGAAGCAAGCGATTAGTAAATGCCTTGATACAGCTGCGGGAGAGGGTACCATTCAGGTGCCCCAAGCCACAGCAGGCCAAAGTGAGGCTCAGAGTGAGATGTCGTATCATACTTCATCTACTCCATCTCCTCCAGAGGATATTAGGAGGCACCTAGCACCACCAGTTCCTCCGTCTAGCACTACATACCACGATATGCAGAGTGCGATGCAGTTGTTGACTAGCTTGGTAGCTGCTCAGGCTCAGAGGCAAAATACCGGTGTTGTTGATAAACTGGTTAGTACGAGAGTTTGTTATTTTATTAATATAGACCATCCAGTGCTTACCGGATTAGACCCCAAGGAGGACCCACAGACTTTTATTGATCAAGTTCATCGTACACTGTGGGTTATGCATGCTACTAATATATAGGCAGTAGAGTTGGCTTATTATCAGTTACGAGATTTAGCGATTTTCTGGTATGATAGTTGGGAGAGATCCAGGGGACTGAATACCCCTCCAGCTGTGTGGAAGGAATTTTCTGAGGCCTTTCTTCATCACTATTTGCCAGTTGAGATATGACGAGCTAGAGCTGATAAGTTCCTGAATCTTAGACAAGGTAATATGAGTGTGCGAGAGTATAGTATGCAGTATGATTCTTTAGCAAGGTATGCTCCCCATATGGTGGCTGAGATGAGTGATAGAGTGCATATGTTCGTGAACAGGTTAGGACCACATCTGATAAATGAATGCATAAAAGACTCCTTGGTAGAGGGCATGGATATTTCCTGTATTCAGGCTTATGCCCAGACCCTGGAGGATCATAAGTGCTAGCAAAGGGTAGATAGGGATCAGGATAGGGGTCAGCATAAGAGGGTGAGATTTGCAGGGTGGTCTGATGACTTCAAAGGCAGTGTCAGGCCCCAGTCTTCGAGGAGTTTGGCGCCACCTGTAGCTAGTGCTCCTCCACAATTTTAAAGGCCTCGATATGATCAATTTACCTATTCTGGTCCAGGTCAGAGTTCGCGGGCAACAGGCTTGCAATATCGCATGTATACTAATCAGATGAGATCCCCAACACCACATTGTGATCAGTGCGGCAAGTCCCACTTTGGACTGTGCCGCCGAGGTTCTGATGCGTGTTATTCTTGCGGACAGCCTGGCCATATGATGCAGGATTGTCCTAACAAAGGAGGTGGTGGTATGGCCCAGCTAACTGGATCTGTGTCTGGTTCTTCCTCATCAATTCAACCTCTAGCACGGGGTTTTCAGCAATCAACACATCATGGTAGAGGTAGAGGTATAGTTCCGAGTTTGAGTGATGCTCAAAATCGAACCTATGCTCTAGTAGGTCAACATGATCTCGAGTCGTCTCCAGATGTTGTTATAGGTATATTGTCTGTGTTTTCTTATGATGTATATGGCTGATTGATCCGAGATCTACATTATCATATGTTACACCTTTTGTGGCTAATAAGTTTGGCGTTGAACCTGAATTGATAAGTAAACCACTTGCGGTATCTACTCCGATAGGAGATTATGTGATTTTAGAAGGGTATATAGAGGTTGCACAATGATGATTTGTAGTCATCAAACCTCGATGAATTTATTTTAGTTAGAAATGGTTGGTTTCGATGTGATAATAGGAATGGACTGGTTGGCCTCATGCTATGCAAATGTTGACTGTCGTATGAAGATGGTTAGGTTTCAGTTTCCTGGTGAACCCGTCACTGAATGGAAGGGGAACCATTGCTACACCAAAAGGTATGTTTATTTCCTATCTTAAGGCAAGGAAGATGATCTCAAAAGGTTACATTTATCATCTCGCTCGCGTGTTAGCGATGCATAGACGAAGCCTCCTACTCTACAATCAATCCCCGTGGTCAATGAATTTCCAGATGTTTTTCCAAATGAACTCCTAGGCCTTCCTCCTAAAAGGGAGATTGAGTTTAGCATTGATGTGTTTCCTGACACCCAACCCATATCTATTTCTCTATACAGGATGGCCCCGGTAGAGTTGCGAGAATTGAAGGCACGGTTGAAGGACTTGCTAGATAAGGGCTTCATTAGGCCTAGAACTTCACCTTGAGGTGCACTAGTTTTGTTCGTGCGGAAGAAAGACGGGTCGTTAAAGATGTGTGTCGATTATCGATAGTTGAATAAGTTTACTATAAAGAACAAGCATCCACTTCCAAGGATTGACGACCTGTTTGACCAAATCCAGGGTGCCAAGTATTTCTCCGAGATTGACTTACGTTCAGGTTATCATCAGGTGAGGGTTAGGGAGAAAGATATTCCAAAGACGACCTTCCGGACAAGATATGGGCACTTTGAATTTTTGGTGATGTCGTTCGGGCTAACAAATACCCCAACAGCTTTTATGGATCTCATGAATACTGTATTCAGGCCCTATATTGATGTGTTCGTCATCGTATTCATTAATGACATTCTTGTCTATTCTCATTCGGAAGCGTAATATGCGGCCACTTGCGGATAGTATTACAGACGCTTCAGGATCGTAAGTTATATGCTAAGCTCTCCAAATGTGATTTCTGGCTAAACTCAGTAGCATTCCTTGGCCATGTGATACCTGACATGGGTATTAGTGTCGACACTTAGAAGATCGATGCAGTAAAGAATTGGCCGAGGCCTACAACACCATCAGAAGTTCGTAGCTTCCTGGGGCTAGCAAGATATTATAGGCAATTTGTGGAAGGGTTTTCTTCTATATCAGCACCATTGACTAAGTTAACACAAAAAGATACTAAGTTCCAGTGGTCTAATGCTTGTGAACGAAGTTTTCAGGAGCTAAAGAATCGATTGACATATGCGCCAGTGCTCACTCTCCCTGAAGGAATAGAAGGTTATGTGGTATATTATGATGCCTCAGGTATAGGTTTGGGGGTGCGTATTGATGCAACATGGGAAGGTGATTGCTTAAGCATCAAGACAATTAAAGAAGCATGAAAAGAATTACCCGACCCATGATTTGGAATTGGCTACAGTAATATATGCTTGGAAGATATGGCGGCACTACTTATACGGCGTCCATGTTGACATCTACACAGATTACAAGAATTTACAATACATCTTCAAGCAAAAGGAGTAGAATTTAAGGCAATGTAGGTGGCTTGAATTACTGAAAGATTACGATGTCGAGATATTGTACCATCTCGGTAAAGCCAATGTTGTGGTAGATGCTCTCAGTCATAAGTCAATGGGAAGCTTCGTACACATTGAGGCAGGTAAACAAGGGTTGACTAAAGAGCTCCATCAGCTTGCCAATATGAGAATCAGATTGTTAGACTCTGATGATGGAGGTGTTAGTGTACAAAATACAGCAAAATCATCGTTGGTAGCCGAGGTAAAAGCACGACAATACGAAGATCCTACCTTAGTAAGAGTGAGAGAGAGCATTCAGCAATGTAAAATTATGGCTTTCCAGATTGGAGGAGATGGGGCACTGAGATACCAGGGCCGATTATGTGTGCCTAATGTGGCAGGGTTGCGAGAGAAGATTATGATTGAGATTCGTCAATCCCGATATTCTATCCATCCCGGCTCGACAAAGATGTATCATAATGTTAATAAGCAGTATTGGTAGGATAACATGAAGAAGTCTATTGCAGAATTTGTAGCCTAGTGTCCTAATTGTCAACAAGTAAAGGTCGAGCATCAGAAACCTAGTGAATTGCTTCAGAATATAGATATTCCGGCCTGGAAATGGGAGGTGATTAATATGGACTTCATTATTGGATTACCTCGCTCCTATCATAAGTTTGACTCCATCTGGGTGATGGTTGATCGACTTACAAAATGTGCCCATTCTCTGCCAGTTAAGACAATTTGCACAGATGAAGATTATGCGAAGTTGTATATCAAGAAAATTGTTAGGCTTCATGGTGTGCCGGTATCTATTATATCAGACCGATGAGCGCAATTTACGGCTATTTTTTAGAGGTCCTTTCAGAAGGGTTTAGACACACAAGTGAATCTCAGCACTGCATTCCATCCGCAAACTGCCGGGCAGGCTGAACGTACCATTCAGACACTTGAAAATATGCTATGATCATGTGTTCTAGATTTCAAGGGGAATTGGGATGACCATCTACCACTCATAGAATTTGCCTACAATAATAGCTACCATTCCAGTATTAAAATGGCTCCGTACGAAGCACTGTATGGGAGAAGATGTAGATCACCAGTTGGATGGTTTGAAGTTGGTGAAACAAAAGTATATTGGCCAGATTTAATTCACCAAGCCATTGAGAAGGTGAAAGTGATACAAGAACGACTGAGGACGGCGCAAAGCAGGAAAAGTCTTATTACGATGTACGACGTCGTGATCTGGAGTTTGAGGTTGGTGATTGGATTTTCCTAAGGATCTCTCCAATGAAGGGTGTTATGCATTTTGGGAAGAAGGGTAAGCTGAGTCTGCAATATATCGGTCCATATAAAATTCTTTGACGAATTGGACAGGTTGCTTATGAGTTAGAATTACCATCCGAATTGGAATTTGTCCATCCAGTATTCCATGTATATATATTAAGGAAATGTATTGGAGGCCCTTTTCGAGTCGTCCCTATCAAAGATGTACAAGTTATAGATGATCTATCATATGAAGAAGTGCCAGTGGCTATATTAGATCGATAAGTCCGCAAGCTGAGAATAAAAGATGTAGCTTCCGTCAAAGTATTGTGGAGGAACAAGAATATGGAAGCAATGACATGGTAAGAAGAAGAGAAGATGAAGTCTAAATAACCTTACCTATTCCGTAATAAATATAATGAGGATGCCAGGGGAACGCAGGATGCATTAGAAGGTGAAACAGCTCTATGAGGTAAGCAATAGCTTGAGAATACTCTTCCTTAATACAAAATGGTGGTATGTAGATACTGTACATATCCATTAAGCTTTATATAACATTGTGAGGCCATATACTGGGCTTAAATACTTGCAAGTTTGGCTAGTGATTATTTTATGGGGGAAAATCGACCGGAAATTTCCGTTGGAATCCATGATGTTTTGGACTCCCCATAAACCCTTACATTCGAGGACGAATGTTCCTGGGGGGGAAGAGGGTGTTACAACCCATATTCGCGTACGTTAGTTTATGTCGTAATTTAGTCAACTTAAATCCAAGAAGATATTATCTTTGATATGATAAGAAGTTAATCCTATTGGTCTTAAATGATACAAAGGTGTATAAGGGTGGTTAACAAGTATTAGAAGTTAAACGAATCAAGGATGTTGTCAGCCGTATTTTTGGGTAAACCTAGAGGTTCTTAATACACTCAAGAGGTCATGTTTTAAGGGATTTGAATCATATAAAATCTGTATCATAAGTCTTGAGATCAAACGAGTTATGAAACAAAAGTCGACAAAAGTTGTCGCAACTTACGTTAATAATTTTACTTAAACTTTAGGTCAAATATTACTAAGATTTTATCCTAATTTACTTTGAATTATGGGGTAACACAATTGAAGATCTATGAGTCTAGGTTCCAACGCACTTAACCGTTCATCGATACGATATCAGAGTAGAAAGATATTCGCGTTTTCGCAAGACTGCGCCAAGCACCTCTCTATGGGTCCCGCATAGTCTGTTTAAGAGATATGGATATATATAATATGCCTATAACCGGTTTTAAGTCATTAATATTCAGCATATTCAGACCTTATAGCCCTAGAAACACTCTATCACGGTTCTCTAAATATTCAAGACCCAAACAAAGGGCAACAACACAAATCAAGTGTCGAGAATCCTGTGGCGCTAGTAAGTTTCTTGTTCTTCTTGTTGTTGCTCATTTTTATGTTGTTCCAGCTCGTGTGAGAGGTTGTTTTAAGGGGTTTATGTTCTATAAATACTCCTTCAAGTTTCTAATATCAACCCTAGGTGATTTCAAGCCTTCTAAAGTAATTCTAGTACCGAAAAACCCTAATTGATTGCTAGTTTCGCTTCCTTATTGTTGTGGCAGCATTGGAGGGATATTTCGTGGACAATTAAGGTCAAATTGGAGTTGTTCTTTCTGTATAAAGGTAAGGAACCTCTTACTGTACATGTATTTAAGATTATCCAAGTTGCGGCTAAGTCATTGAAGCTAGAACTTGTGAAATATATATCGAAAAGCTTGGTAGTAATGTTGTCTGTTGGTGGACTATTTTGGGAGGCTCAATATGATTAATATTGATGTTGTTTGGGTTTTTTGATGATTTTTTTCACTTGTGAAAAGTCATATAAATAGGGGAGGTGCTGTCTGTTTCATCGTAAAATAGGTTATGGTCGGTACATAATAGTTAAGATGCTTAAACGTTAACGATAGTGTCATTTCTCCTACTGTAGACTAAGGAGTTGTGACATTTTCATAGATTAAGATTGGGAAGTACATATACAAGGTATGTGAGGCTACTCCTTTCCTTCTTTTGCACGACTCTGATAGTACATAATGCAATGAACAAGCTTCCAAAGATACTCTACTCTTAGAAGCTAGCAATACTTACATTGTTTCCCTTCTTATGGAACAATTGATGTTGATGTTTCTTCTCTTATTCTTATGTTATAAATGTTGTTGGTATTTCTTTATTATTATAAGATTCTTGATGAAGAGTTAGTCCTAATAACGTGTACGGAGAATATCGACCTTACGTCACTCCGAATGGTTCATAATATGATTCCAATGAGTCCTGCATGCATCATATATATATATATATATATATATATATATATATCTATTTTACTCTATCGAGCCGTGCTATAGTCCGCCGGATACACCACTGATCAGTTGGGTTTTACCGAGTTCCATATGGTCGGGTATATTTTACCGAGCCTATTACTGACGGGTACGATATGATGATGATAATGCCCACAGAGGCCTATGTTTTAAAAGTTTATGTATATATATGTATGTAACACACATTTCATGTCAATAGCGCTCAGAGGTATCTAGATGTTACAGGTTGTATATCCTCTATCCCTGTTTACATTACTGTTCTTACTTATGCTTTCCTGCCTTACATACTCAGTAATTTATTCGTACTGACGTCCTTTATATTTGTGGATGCTGCATGTCGGGCTGCAGGTCCTGATAGATAGGTAGACGCAGCTCCCCCACTATAGTAGGCTTCCCAGTTTAGCGGTTATTGGCAAGATCCCTTCTCCGGACTTGCCGTGATCTTGGTATGCATTTTTGTTATAGATATTATGGGTATGTCGTGGCCCTGTTCTGGTAATGTTACAACACTATGCTCCTTTAGAGGCTCATAGACAGGTGTCGACTCATGTATAGTTTGGTATGCCTTGTCGGCTGATTTTTGTTGTATAGTCTTTCATGGGAGCATGGTAGCTTGTACCTTATATGTAGTTTCTTGGCAGTCTTGTCATCCCATGCCGTGTATGTTCCTTACATTATCTTTCTTGTTTGTTGTTCATGATCCATATCCACCATTTATAATGATCTCGTCGGCCCTTAAAGATAATAAGGAAGGTTAGATAAAATGTACGTTGGTGCTCGGCAAGTATGGCCCGGGTGCTAGTCATGACCCTCCAGTTTGGGTCATGACAATAACAACCAATCCTAAAACATCATACGGACTCAGTCAAACCCTCAAATCACAGTAAACAATGCTAAAACCATGAATCACCCTCCAAT
Organism: Nicotiana sylvestris; assembly: GCF_000393655.2. Lineage (NCBI taxonomy): Eukaryota > Viridiplantae > Streptophyta > Magnoliopsida > Solanales > Solanaceae > Nicotiana > Nicotiana sylvestris. The sequence goes on from NC_091063.1 coordinate 53,335,291, forward strand.
TCAAGCCTAATGAACTTTAACTCTCAAGAATTCTACAACCGATGTCGAAACCAACCAAATCATGTCCGATTGAACCCAAATTTTTGCACAGAAGTCATATTCTACACTACGGACCTATTTCAACTTCCGGAATTGTATTCTGACCCCGATATCAAAATTTCACTGCTGGTCAGAAAACTCAAAAAAATCAAGTTTCAACATTTCAAGCCTAAATAAGCTACGGACCTCCAAAATTCAATCCGGACACGCCCCTAAGCCCGAAATCACCCAACGAAACTAACGGCATCGAAAGAATTCCATTCCAAAACTATTTTCATATTGCTCCGATTACGGTCCAAATTCTAAAGCTTAAACTCTCATTTGGGGACTAAGTGTCCCAAAACACTCCGAAGCTCAAAATGAATCATCCCGGCAAATCAAAATAGCATAAATAAACAAGGGGAAAACAGTTAATAGGGGATCGGAGCGTTAATTCTCAAAACAACCGGCTAAGTTGTTACAATTTCATTGAAAGCTGTAAAGTACTTCAAGGAGAATCATTACAAGCTGTGATTTAATGTAAACGATTCAATCCCTAACAAGTCTTTACGCTACTGAAATAAAAATGCAAAGAAAGAAAATTTCAGAATAGAGCGTCGGAGCTAATTCCCATCATTTTCTTTATCTTTCCAGTTAAATTTTAGAGTAGAGTGTCCAATATGAGAACTCATGCAACTTCCATTTTTGTTCAAGTCAAATTTTACGTACGATTTTATCTCTACTGATCATTAACTTCTACTATTTTGCTGAGTTCAATGACATAAGCGTCATTTATGATTTATTTTTTTCCTTTTTCAGCTATTGAAGTGATTAGCGTACTAACCAACCAGGGGAAGCAATATGTTTTGTTGTAAATGAAGATAAATTCTCTGTTCATCAGCCTGCCATTGTGGTCAATATACTTGCTACTCATAGCACCAGAAACTACAGTGTAGTACCTTCTACTTTCGTGCTTATTGCAAATAAAAATGGTTGTTCATACACTTATTTCTATTACATAAGTCTTTTGCCTATGATTATCTTGTTTCATTCCGGTATAGATCAGTGTCTTTTAAGAAACACTATTTTATTAGCTTGAAAACATTCTCAGCTAAGATTTGAAACTGTGCAGTAACTACTTACCAGCATATTTTCTAATAAAATTGGCATTTTCCTGTTGAGTTACCATGAATATGATACTTTGTTTAGGTTGTTTTTCTATGAGTTCATTCTTAGCCCTTTATAAACAAAATAAAAACAAAAAAAATAACTGAAAAAAGTTGCATGATAACCACCAACAGCTCAAGAAGAAAGTTATTCACCTATTTTAATCACTATGTTTGGGCTCGTGCCAGGCACGGGCTTCTACCCATCTAGTAAATGGATATACGTGCAGAAGTTAAATGGAAAAATTTATGAATGGGGAACTTAGAGATTTAAAATTCCCAAAAGAAGATTTACAAATATAGGAATTAGGACACCCCCCCCCCCAAATATGATATACAACAAATGCTATTGAAAAGCAAAAAAAAAAAATTTTAAGTTTTTTTTTATGTGGGGGAAAACTTTTTTCGGGAAATTTTTTCTTGATAAAAGTTAGTGTCTAATATATAATTCTAAATGCTGTAAAAATATCCTGATAATAAATTTGAGAAATGACATTTATCAGTTGTGAAAAAAATAAGTTCCATCAGTTATAGACCCAAATTATTTTACTCTATGATTTTTCTAATGGCAAAATTGAAGATGGATGAGGACCGGGAGATTTTACAGTGTACGGGACGAATATGGTAACTTGTTGACATGATTAGACGGTTTGTTCCCCTTATCTCTCGCTATTTCGTTTTCAGTTTCTTTTATTTGAACTGGAGTTTGTACATTGTATTTCATTTTAAGCATATTGTTAAAAAATGTAGGTTATTGGGTTTATTTTGATTCAATGATTGCTTATAAAATAGATCAAACCAAGTTAATTTTACATAAATGGAATCGAAATAAAAATAGAACGACTTTTGTTGTTTTGGTTTTTAGCTTGTATGTTTTTAACCAAATATCCTACCTAGTAAAATCAAATTTACAATCCTAATATAGACCCTATTTGTACTTGCTGCCGTAAAAAGAGGAGGATATCCAACACATTTTCCTTCACTGTAATGTGGCTAAAACATATTGGCACTCACTCCTTAATCAATCACTTCCTTTACCCGTTCGTTTTCAAAATGACCACTGGCTTATCTTCCTTAAAGATCTAAGCCCTTCTATTACTGCTATACCTAACACTATTAATTGGGAAGACCTCTTCCCTTTTATGATATGGAACCTTTGGCTAAATAAAAATAGTAACAACATTAATAATACCACCCATTCTCCTTCGCACGCTCTAGCTGTGAAACATGCACTAGAATACAAACCATGCACTGAAAAAGAAACTAACCTACTAAGAAAATTTCCATCACTATTTCATGGCATGCACCCCCAGAGGATGGTTCAAACTTAATATTGATGGTAGTTTTCGAAGTACTACACTAACATCAGGCATAGGTGGTATAATCAGAGATGCGGATTCAAATTGGATTTCTGGCTTCTTGAAACCAGTCCATACAGATTCACCCATCTATGCAGAACTTCAAGCAATCCATCAAGGGTTAATCTTTGCAGAAAGCAACAAACTCACCCAATAAGTGAAGACTGACTCGACAGATGTTATACGTTACCTTGAAAAAAGATCTATAATTTATAACAATATTATCTTTGATTGCAGATTGTTAATGATCAAAATGGGGCAAGTGGTTCTCAAGCATAGCTATAGTGAAGGAAATGCAATAGTTCATCTAATGACGAAGAAAGAATCAAGACAGTCTAATACAAACAATCTTTTGTGTTTTAATAAACCACATAATTTTGTGGAGTCCAGAATGCTGGAGGACAAAAAATGTGGTGTTGTAGTTCGTAAGATGTCTTTTACTGTTTGCAAAAACTTAGTATCTTTTGAAGAAATCACCCCTGGCCCTCGCGTGATTAAGAAGGACTTCAATATTGAAAATCCCCCTGATGTCCCAGGCCGATGTGAGCATGCATCCCGATACATTTTAGCCATATTGATGTTGTTTGGGTTGTTTGATGATTTTTTTCACTTGTGAAAAAAGTCATATAAATAGGGGAGGTGCTGTCTGTTTCATCGTAAAATAGGTTGTGGTCGGTACATAATAGTTAAGACGCTTAAACGTTAACGATAGTGTCATTTCTCCTACTGTAGACTAAGGAGTTGTGACATTTTCATAGCTTAAGATTGGGAAGTACATATACAAGGTATGTGAGGCTACTCCTTTCCTTCTTTTGCACGACTCTGATAGTACATAATGCAATGAACAAGCTTCCAAAGATACTCTACTCTTAGAAGCTAGCAATACTTACATTGTTTCCCTTCTTATGGAACAATTGATGTTGATGTTTCTTCTCTTATTCTTATGTTATAAATGTTGTTGGTATTTCTTTATTATTATAAGATTCTTGATGAAGAGTTAGTCCTAATAACGTGTACGGAGAATATCGACCTTACGTCACTCCGAATGGTTCATAATATGATTCCAATGAGTCCTGCATGCATCATATATATATATATATATATATATATATATATATGTATCTATTTTACTCTATCGAGCCGTGCTATAGTCCGCCGGATACACCACTGATCAGTTGGGTTTTACCGAGTTCCATATGGTCGGGTATATTTTACCGAGCCTATTACTGACGGGTACAATATGATGATGATAATGCCCACAGAGGCCTATGTTTTAAAAGTTTATGTATATATATGTATGTAACACACATTTCATGTCAATAGCGCTCAGAGGTATCTAGATGTTACAGGTTGTATATCCTCTATCCCTGTTTACATTACTGTTCTTACTTATGCTTTCCTGCCTTACATACTCAGTAATTTATTCGTACTGACGTCCTTTATATTTGTGGATGCTGTATGTCGGGCTGCAGGTCCTGATAGATAGGTAGACGCAGCTCCCCCACCATAGTAGGCTTCCCAGTTTAGCGGTTATTGGCAAGATCCCTTCTCCGGACTTGCCGTGATCTTGGTATGCATTTTTGTTATAGATATTATGGGTATGTCGTGGCCCTGTTCTGGTAATGTTACAACACTATGCTCCTTTAGAGGCTCATAGACAGGTGTCGACTCATGTATAGTTTGGTATGCCTTGTCGGCTGATTTTTGTTGTATAGTCTTTCATGGGAGCATGGTAGCTTGTACCTTATATGTAGTTTCTTGGCAGTCTTGTCATCCCATGCCGTGTATGTTCCTTACATTATCTTTCTTGTTTGTTGTTCATGATCCATATCCACCATTTATAATGATCTCGTCGGCCCTTAAAGATAATAAGGAAGGTTAGATAAAATGTACGTTGGTGCTCGGCAAGAATGGCCCGGGTGCTAGTCATGACCCTCCAGTTTGGGTCATGACAATAACAACCAATCCTAAAACATCATACGGACTCAGTCAAACCCTCAAATCACAGTAAACAATGCTAAAACCATGAATCACCCTCCAATTCAAGCCTAATGAACTTTAACTCTCAAGAATTCTACAACCGATGTCGAAACCAACCAAATCATGTCCGATTGAACCCAAATTTTTGCACAGAAGTCATATTCTACACTACGGACCTATTTCAACTTCCGGAATTGTATTCTGACCCCGATATCAAAATTTCACTGCTGGTCAGAAAACTCAAAAAAATCAAGTTTCAACATTTCAAGCCTAAATAAGCTACGGACCTCCAAAATTCAATCCGGACACGCCCCTAAGCCCGAAATCACCCAACGAAACTAACGGCATCGAAAGAATTCCATTCCGAAACTATTTTCATATTGCTCCGATTACGGTCCAAATTCTAAAGCTTAAACTCTCATTTGGGGACTAAGTGTCCCAAAACACTCCGAAGCTCAAAATGAATCATCCCGGCAAATCAAAATAGCATAAATAAACAAGGGGAAAACAGTTAATAGGGGATCGGAGCGTTAATTCTCAAAACAACCGGCTAAGTTGTTACAATTTCGTTGAAAGCTGTAAAGTACTTCAAGGAGAATCATTACAAGCTGTGATTTAATGTAAACGATTCAATCCCTAACAAGTCTTTACGCTACTGAAATAAAAATGCAAAGAAAGAAAATTTCAGAATAGAGCGTCAGAGCTAATTCCCATCATTTTCTTTATCTTTCCAGTTAAATTTTAGAGTAGAGTGTCCAATATGAGAACTTATGCAACTTCCATTTTTGTTCAAGTCAAATTTTACGTACGATTTTATCTCTACTGATCATTAACTTCTACTATTTTGCTGAGTTCAATGACATAAGCGTCATTTATGATTTATTTTTTTCCTTTTTCAGCTATTGAAGTGATTAGCGTACTAACCAGCCAGGGGAAGCAATATGTTTTGTTGTAAATGAAGATAAATTCTCTGTTCATCAGCCTGCCATTGTGGTCAATATACTTGCTACTCATAGCACCAGAAACTACAGTGTAGTACCTTCTACTTTCGTGCTTATTGCAAATAAAAATGGTTGTTCATACACTTATTTCTATTACATAAGTCTTTTGCCTATGATTATCTTGTTTCATTCCGGTATAGATCCGTGTCTTTTAAGAAACACTATTTTATTAGCTTGAAAACATTCTCAGCTAAGATTTGAAACTGTGCAGTAACTACTTACCAGCATATTTTTTAATAAAATTGGCATTTTCCTGTTGAGTTACCATGAATATGATACTTTGTTTAGGTTGTTTTTCTATGAGTTCATTCTTAGCCCTTTATAAACAAAATAAAAACAAAAAAAATAACTGAAAAAAGTTGCATGATAACCACCAACAGCTCAAGAAGAAAGTTATTCACCTATTTTAATCACTATGTTTGGGCTCGTGCCAGGCACGGGCTTCTACCCATCTAGTAAATGGATATACGTGCAGAAGTTAAATGGAAAAAATTATGAATGGGGAACTTAGAGATTTAAAATTCCCAAAAGAAGATTTACAAATATAGGAATTAGGACACCCCCCCCCCAAATATGATATACAACAAATGCTATTGAAAAGCAAAAAAAAAAATATTTTAAGTTTTTTTTTATGTGGGGGAAAACTTTTTTCGGGAAATTTTTTCTTGATAAAAGTTAGTGTCTAATATATAATTCTAAATGCTGTAAAAATATCCTGATAATAAATTTGAGAAATGACATTTATCAGTTGTGAAAAAAATAAGTTCCATCAGTTATAGACCCAAATTATTTTACTCTATGATTTTTCTAATGGCAAAATTGAAGATGGATGAGGACCGGGAGATTTTACAGTGTACGGGACGAATATGGTAACTTGTTGACATGATTAGACGGTTTGTTCCCCTTATCTCTCGCTATTTCGTTTTCAGTTTCTTTTATTTGAACTGGAGTTTGTACATTGTATTTCATTTTAAGCATATTGTTAAAAAATGTAGGTTATTGGGTTTATTTTGATTCAATGATTGCTTATAAAATAGATCAAACCAAGTTAATTTTACATAAATGGAATCGAAATAAAAATAGAACGACTTTTGTTGTTTTGGTTTTTAGCTTGTATGTTTTTAACCAAATATCCTACCTAGTAAAATCAAATTTACAATCCTAATATAGACCCTATTTGTACTTGCTGCCGTAAAAAGAGGAGGATATCCAACACATTTTCCTTCACTATAATGTGGCTAAAACATATTGGCACTCACTCCTTAATCAATCACTTCCTTTACCCGTTCGTTTTCAAAATGACCACTGGCTTATCTTCCTTAAAGATCTAAGCCCTTCTATTACTGCTATACCTAACACTATTAATTGGGAAGACCTCTTCCCTTTTATGATATGGAACCTTTGGCTAAATAAAAATAGTAACAACATTAATAATACCACCCATTCTCCTTCGCACGCTCTAGCTGTGAAACATGCACTAGAATACAAACCATGCACTGAAAAAGAAACTAACCTACTAAGAAAATTTCCATCACTATTTCATGGCATGCACCCCCAGAGGATGGTTCAAATTTAATATTGATGGTAGTTTTCGAAGTACTACACTAACATCAGGCATAGGTGGTATAATCAGAGATGCGGATTCAAATTGGATTTCTGGCTTCTTGAAACTAGTCCATACAGATTCACCCATCTATGCAGAACTTCAAGCAATCCATCAAGGGTTAATCTTTGCAGAAAGCAACAAACTCACCCAATAAGTGAAGACTGACTCGACAGATGTTATACGTTACCTTGAAAAAAGATCTATAATTTATAACAATATTATCTTTGATTGCAGATTGTTAATGATCAAAATGGGGCAAGTGGTTCTCAAGCATAGCTATAGTGAAGGAAATGCAATAGTTCATCTAATGACGAAGAAAGAATCAAGACAGTCTAATACAAACAATCTTTTGTGTTTTAATAAACCACATAATTTTGTGGAGTCCAGAATGCTGGAGGACAAAAAATGTGGTGTTGTAGTTCGTAAGATGTCTTTTACTGTTTGCAAAAACTTAGTATCTTTTGGAAATATCGATGCTTTGAATAGCATCTGTGGAAAGGCCAACATGGCTTTTAATGGTTCTGTATAGTATTACCTTAGTATTTAAATAAAATTGCTCTTATTCTCAAAAAAAAATATCCTACCTAATATTAGTGTGATTGGTTTATTGCTTTGAGTTGATCGAAAGTTCAATTAACGGAACTATTGCCTTTGTGTTTACCTCGAAAATACGAGTAACAATTAAACTTGATTTATGGTTTTAAAACTAAGTGATTTTGTTCAATACCAATTGATAATCAAAAAATATAAAGTAGAAATAAAAAAAATAAGCGAATCAAACTAATATTACTCAGCAGTGGTGACCTCGAGCTTAGTGACCTCGAGGTGGGATTAGAACAATAAGAACAATTAGGCAAGAAAAGTAAAGTAAGAGCAGTAGAGCTAAGGGCAATTCTGATGAACAGTAGGCGAAAAAGTAGAGAGTATATTATTTGCTTAAATGATTAGATGATGTTACAAATGACTAGATTCCCCTTTATATAATAGGGGAACCCTAAATAAGGTATATTTCTATTTAAAGTAAGGAATATTCTTGGTACAACTGTCTAACTGCCTAGTACGGAATCGTACAATCCTATTCCGGGATTTGCGCCATGATCTTGGGGACGTGGCAGGAATCTTGCTCATTCTGTTACAAATCCATAATGGTACTATTTCGGGGTCGAACATACTTGGCCCCGGTATTCCTCGTACTCCTATCTTCGGGCATTGCACTCTGTCTTCGAGCTCGAGTCTGGTCAACCAGTCTCGAACTAGACCTCACCCGGACTCGGGACTAGGACGGACCCTCGAGCCTATAAATCAGGGGCATATGATTTTGACCGTATACAAATAGTCCCCGCATTTCTTAGAATAAGATGATAAAAAATGAATTGAACCTCGATTTTCGGAGTCCATAACGATGATGTCATCCCTGTGACATAGGCGCTCAAAGTGACTGAAATGTCTCATCGATCCACTTCCCAAAATATTAAATGCACGTCAGTACTGGTTGGACACTAGTGCCGCTGAACCATCATCACCCTTCTATAAATATGAGGCTATTCTTTTTAATAAAGAACTTTACTCTTTCATCTTATATTTCACTTCTTCATCTCTTCTTATAATCATCCGTTTTCACCACCCCTTTAAGCACCGAAAAATGCCAAGTTCTTGTAAAACACCACGTTCTGTCGCTGTTCGTTTTCTTTAGCTTAGAGTCATGGCTAAAACTTTCAAATCACTTCCCGAAAAAGATAAAGCATCATCTTCTTCTACATCCCGGCCGACAAAACCGGTGGTGCCGCCGACTCTTGAAGAAATCACCCCTGGCCCTCGCGTGATTAAGAAGGACTTCAATATTGAAAATCCCCCTGATGTCCCAGGCCGATGTGAGCATGCATCCCGATACATTAGTTTGATATTAGAGAAGTACCTCAAAGATATGAAGAAGGACTGTGGTTGAGGAGATGAGGTCGTGGTTCAGATCCCGGGCCACGAAAAGAGCATCACTACCCACGTAGAGGGATTTTTAAGTGTTTACACTTATTCTTTCACATTGGGTCCCCTCGACCCAGTAGTGATAGACTTCTTTAAAATATACGAGGTTACCATTGGTCAGATCCACCCCTCCTTTTGGCGCATCGTGACCATGTTGCGCTATATTTCTGGAAGTGCTGAGGGGTTGGAATTCACCCTCAACCATCTTATTTAGTTGTACCGGCCCCTGCTCTTCCGAGGGCTTATCAAGATGCAATGTTGGACAAAGAAAGCCTTCTTTGCTAGCAATGATGAAGACAAAGATCGAGGTTGGATGAGTCGCTTCATCAGAGTGCGGACTTTGGATGTCATTGTCACACCTCCTTTCTCCTACCACCGGAATGGGGTATAGGAAAGTTTTTTCAAATTTAAGTGACAATCGAAACGGGATTATTTATTTATTCAGAGTCACCACTTGGGATAATTTATGGTGTACACAGTTACCGGTTTAAAATCCCGAATCGAGAAAGTTGACTCTTATTTATGATCTTCGAACACAGAAATTCAGGTAAGAAATTTTGTTAACCCGGGAGAAGGTGTTAGGCATTCTCGAGTTTTGTGGTTTTAGCACGGTCGCTTAACTATTAATATTGGCCTAATTATCTGATTAATTACACATTTTAGACCTACGTGCATTTTTATTCCTTTTAACCGCTTTTAACATTTATGGAATTATTTTACGAAACAAGTCGCAACTATCTTACACTTGTTGTTTTGGTGCACATTGCGAACCGTGTCACATGAAATTCACCCGCGATTTACGACATGTTTATTTTATTATTATTATTCGAAATTAGGGTCGGGTCAGATGAAATTCACACCCGCATTAGCGACAGAACCAACATTGTCCAAAGTAGACAAACAAATATCTTCCTCATTATCAGAATGATGCTGCATTAGCACTACTTTTCACATAAACAAAGTGTCCTATCCCCTTTCGATCAACTATTTGTTTCAGACCTTGAACAAAGTTAACATTTTCAGCAATAATATGAAAAGAAAACTTATATTTATCCATAATTTCACAAGGCAATGGATCCATAGAAAACTTCCGAGATACATAAACATTTACATGACAAAGCAATAACATGAGCTAGATCACTAACAAACACAACATGAATCATCAAAATAAAGTTATTATTATCATTATTCTCATGAGCAAGAACAGTACCTGCAGTAGGGTAATACGTCAACCGGAATTATAATGAAGAAGACGATGTCCCAAAACTAGAACATGATCAAAGAAAGCTATCAGACCTTTGGACTGACAACGGAACCAATGAACAGACCTCGACAAAGAAACCACGGAAAACAGTCATCGAAATTCAAACAGAAAAACTTGAGACTCACCGTAAAAACTCGAATTTTGGCATGACAAAGCTATTGTTTTAGGGTTGTTCGGTGCTGGTTTTTTTACAGCATTTTGGAGCTGCTTTTAGCTCGTTCTCGGAGCTGTTAGAGGAAAATTTATAGCTGAAGCGTCGCTCAAGTTTTGGCCGTATTTCGGACTGAAATACTGATATTTTGGATGTTGTTTGGCTGTAGTTTTTAGGAATGGAGAAGAGACCGGCGCAACTGTTGTCTCTTTCTATTTCCAGTGAGCTTGGGCGACAGAGATGGTGGAAATGGCAGCGATGGTCTTTTGGTTGTGAAGATGGCAGAGGCGAGTGGTCATTGGGCGTTGAGGGAGTGGTAGAGACTAGTTTTGTACTTATTTTCCGGCGTAAGGGAGATGGGCAGCAACGACTGTCTCTTTTCTTTATGTGAAAAATTACTGAAACTTTTTTTTTGTCTCTATCCAAATCTTCAGTTCAGAGAGGAAGATGATCCTGCTTAGGGTTTTCTCGTGGTCCAAAATTAAAATAATGGCTGATTTTGTTTTTTCAAAAAGATGAGCTCCAGGTCCCTTTTCGCTATGGAAGACGACATGGGGGGCTTATTGTTGAAAACGGCGGGCCAGATGTCTTCAAGAGAGCGTCCTTAGGTTTTTCTTTTTGGGTCTCAAACGGCTGATTCCTAAAGTCTAGGTTTGGGTTCTCCTTCTGTGTACTTTCAGTTGATAGCTCTAAGTAGTATTATGTTTTGGGTTATTTTTAGGTTAGGGGGTATGGGCTTAGGAATGATGGGCTTGGGAATTATATGCTAGATCCGAAAATAAGGCCTAAAATGGGCTGTTTGAGCCCAAATTTTATTTTCTCTGTGAACGACACTAAAATACGACCTTATTTACTAATTAATCCTACTTAAGTAAAATAACTATTAAAATTAGTCTAACCATTAAAACAAACCTATTTTTTTTTTGGTATTTTCAATTATCATATTAAAATAAAAATAAAGTACTATTTTAAT